>NC_081846.1:61424825-61733555 GCF_963259705.1 Myotis daubentonii
TCACTTTTTTGTGTGTCCTCAGAAAGGCCCCTTAACCTTCTCAGTTTCATCCAAGTTACAATAAGTTGTAAGTATTATGTAGGGGAATGACATGGACTTTTCAGTTCATCAAACTGGCCTCATTTCAAATCCTCTCACCTTCAATTTTACCTTATATGATGTTGAACAAGTTATGAAACTTAATGGAGTGCCAGAGTCATTTATCAAATAGCAATAAAATATTAATGTGTAAATTAAGTTTAATAACACACTGTATTGGTGAGACTGTGTGGAAGTAGACAACTGCTCCACCTGATTGCATATAAAATTCTCTGATGGATAATAAGAAAGCAATTATGATGGCTACTTCTGTGGGCGTGTGAACAATGGGAATTTGTTGGGAAGCAATAGGAGGAAATCTTTTCACATAGTGGTTGGCAATAAATCATGTGAATGAATTCATAGTCTAAAATACAAATAAAAATTTAAATATCCTATATAATAAAAGGGTAATATGCAAGTTGACCCTAACAGCCGAACGACTGGGAATGACTGGTCACTATGACGCACACTGACCACTATGGGGCAGATGCTCAATGCAGGAGCTGCCCCCTGGTGGTCAGTGCATTCCCACAGAGGGAGCTCTGCTCAGCCACAAACCAGGCTGATGGCTGCCAGCACAGTGGTGGTGGCAGGAGCCTCTCCCACCTCCTCAGCAGCACTAAGGATGTCCAAATGTAGCTTAGGCCTGGTCCCTGCTGGCAAGTGGATATCCCCCGAGGGCTGCCGGGCTGCCAGAGGGATGTCTGACTGCCAGCTTAGGCCTGATCCCCTGGGGAGCGGGCCTAAGCCAGCAGGTGGACATCCCTCGATAGGTCCCAGACTGCTAGAGGGCACAGGCCAGGCTGAGGGACCCCCCTGAGTGAAAAAAATTTTTGTGCACCAGGCCTCTAGTATAAGATATAAATAGAGAGCCCAACCCAGGGCCTGGCACTCAGAAGGCATTTATAAGGAAGATATTCCAAGGGTCGTGGTGATAGAGAGAGGCACTGCCATAATAAAGCTAGGTTACAAGGGATTCAAGGGAATAGTGTTCTTTTTAACATTCAGATACAGCCACAAAAGACCATCTGAGCATAGTTTCATTGGTGGGTGCTGTTTGAGTACTCAATAGCATTTAGGTAACTTTCAAAGATATTTACAAATCAAGACATCCCCAGTAGGACATTTTTAAGCAGATGCTTTACTCTCTACTCTCTTTTTTCTAGTATTTCATTTTTTTCTTATCTAGCATATAGATTATCTATATTTTAATTGAATGTTTTTCACAAAATCAACTTCTGATAAAACTTCTAAGTTTTATTCCTAAATGACCTGTGTTATTCTAAGTATTAAAATATTGGCCTTGCTATTTAAAGTTTTGACCAAATGTTTCAAGTCCCATTTGCTTAAAAAAACAAATAAAACTAAAAAACTTTCCTTATAGCAGCTACTAAAAGAAAACATTTCATCATGGTGGCCTGTCACAAAGCACACAGTACCTGGCAATTGAATGTAGCATGCTATCATACCTTGTGACAACACGCTTTCGTGTGCCAACAGCATGCAGTCTGGTTTTCACAACAAATGATTTTATTAAAAGTGGGTACATTTGTGCAATAGGAATTATGATGATGGAACATGTCACTTCTTATCACCTCCTGGCAAACATTTCCTTTTCCATTTCAAATGGTCATTGTGTCATCACAGAAGTGCTCCAATACAGAAGGGCCGTCTAGGATGCTGCCATTTATCAGCTATGGTCAATAGTCCTAACAAGGCAAATGTTTTATTGGTTTAGCTCTGCCAATATAAAATTCATCATTGGGGTCTAGTATTGCCCAGGAAATTAATGGGTATAATATGCTGTGTGGAGTTCTGTCATCCAGGGCCCAGTCCAACATTTTATAGGATTTTTATCCACTGCATAGGACTAACCACTATTTTAAAATACTTCATTCACACTTGCTGAATAAGAGAAAAATATTATTAAATCAATAGCATATATTTTTAGAGAACATAATTATATAGAGCAGCGGTTCTCAACCTGTGGGTCGCGACCCCTTTGGTGGTCGAATGACCCTTTCACAGGGGTCACCTAAGACCATCCTGCATATAAGATGTTTACATTATGATTCATAACAGTAGCAACATTACAGTTATGAAGTAGCAACAAAAATAATTTTATGGTTGGGTCACAACATGAGGAACTGTATTTAAAGGGCTAGAAGGTTGAGAACCACTGATATAGAGAGAGCCCTCTCACTAGATAAGAACACATACATTCATTCTTGTTTGACATTAGTGTTACATCGTAATGATGATGAGATTTTTCTTCCTTCAACAATATGGATGAACCTAGAAAATATTATGCTAAGTAAAATAAGCCAGTAGAGAGCCTGGCCAGTGTGGCTCAGTTGAGCATCAACCCATGAACCAAGAGGTGACTGGTCTAATTCCTGGTCAGAGCACATGCCCAGGTTGTGGACTAGATCCCCAGTAGGGGACATGCAGGAGGCAGCAGATGGATGTTTCACTCTCATCTTTGTTTCTATCTATCTCGCTCCCTTTCTCTCTCTCTAAAATAAATAAAATAAAAAAGAAATAAGCCAGCAGAGAAGACAAGTACCGTATAATTTCACTTATATGTGGAATCCAATGAGCAAAATAAACTAACAAATGGAGACAGACTTGTGGACACAGAGAACAGACTGACAGCTGTGAGAGGGGAGGAGGTTGGGGCCTGGGTGAGATTGGTGAAGAGACTAAACAAAGACTCATGGACACAGACAACAGCAAACACACAATGTACAGGTGATGCATTGTAGAATTGTATAGCAAAACCTATGTAATTTTATTAATCAATGTCACTCCAATGAATTCAATTTAAGAAAAAGAGAAATTATGTTTAGCAAAGTGTCTTATCTTCTCTATTTTTTACTTATTTGAAAACACTACTGCTCTTGATGCGTACTAGTTCTTACTAGCATCTCAATATTTTCATTGTATCAGCAAATGAATGCTACTTAGTTAACTGTATATTTCATTTCAACCTCAAAGGAACCCTGAAAGATGGGTAATTGTGTCCATTTCACAGATGAGGGAACTGAGGCCCAGAGACCTAAAGAAACCGGATGAAACTCACACCGCTGTAAGTAGCAAAAATAGGATTAGAACCTCCATCTGTGTGATTCTCCAAATGAGCTCTTGCTAATAGATTGTTTTCCTTCAGCGAGACCAAGGCATATCATTTGTATCTTTCCTCTCCTCTTGTCCCTTACAGCATCTGGTGTAATAAGTACGTAACACTGAGAGACAATTTTTCATGGCATTTCTGCACATCCTTGGACTGCCTTTCTAATGATGTTTGTATAACAAACAGCCTGGGAAGATATAGTGTCTCCTTCTAGAGCAGAGGAAGATTTGTTTCCAGTCCTGGATAATAAAGATCACATCTCCTGGTGGAGTAAAGGTTGGGCAGATTTTTCTCACAGTCTCTTCAGAAGATTGGGAGGTTAATGGGGGTTTCTTGAGGGGGATGGAGTAGAAGTGAATCAATGGAAACATGACCTATGTAACAAACCGATGATAAAAGTCCATGTTTCTCTCTGTGAGGAGTAATAAAATCCCAGTGATCTTGTGTGACCAGTTACCTCGTTAGCTTGCGAGCGGGGCAGAATCGCAAACCCCTCACAGTTCTTGACAATAGTAGGTACCCAAAATATACCCACTGACTTTTAAAATACATTAGTTAGCATTCAAATATTTTTCAATTTCGTGAGCCACTGATGGATAAAAACTCTATTATAAATAGTATTTTACTAAAGAGTATTTTGCATAGACATATAATCCATTTTCTGATACCCAGTAGCAGGATTTGGTACAACCAGCTGAGCAGTCACACACATGCCTTATCTCTAATAATACCAAAGAGTGACTGTGATTTCTATAAGAATACAGAAAGAAAGGAAGGAAGAGAAAGAAGGAAAGCTACTAAGTCTATTTTCTAGTTTGAGCAACCAGACGATAGTGGGGCTATCAGAGTAATAATTATAATAAATAAATAAAATCCTTGATTCCCTCTGTCCAAAGCCAATGAGACTGCATTTCAGATTTTATTCTGTTTAATTATGAAAAAACAATATATAATACTTGACTCTGAAAAAAAAAAACCCACGCAGCTTTTTCTAACATAATTTCAAATCTATTATATTCCTAGTAGAGATCCTCACATCAGGTGAGTCACAAGTAACCTGTAATTGTTTTAGGCAAATTATACTGCAACTATCAGCAAGAATTAATCACCCTCTATTTCTTTGCTCTCAAATTAAGCCTTCCTTAATTAGAGGCTTCTAATCTTTAAACTCTCTTGACTTAATTTATGAGCATAGTGGCGCAATGTGCACAATGGAAAGAGCACACTGCTCTTTAGAAAACAATGTGGAGTAATTAAAAATTTAGAGAAGGTGAAGGCAGATTAAGACAGTGTTTGAGGCGGGTAAATCAAGAAGCTGGCATGAAAGGATTTTAGCATAGTTCACTTTTTCCTTTCTAGGTTAGGTTTTGGACTATTCACATGTCTGTAAGTTCTAAGAGACTAGTAATTTGAAGAGAGGTTGAGAAGGATGTGTACCTAGAAAGAAGAGAATAGGCCTGTTAAATATTGGCAAGTTTCTGATACCTGGTGGGAATCTGACAGTTGAATGTACTGAATGTTAGAAAAAGTACAGGACAGACACAGCACCCAGATTCCTAAATATGTTTTTGAAACAAATTTTTCTATTCTCCCCATAAAATCTACTTATTTCCCAGGGTCACTTTATGTAAATGGCGTAAGTGGGGAGAAAAGAAGAGGGAAGGTCTCCTGAGCAGCCTATCTGCCACAAGTTACTGGTGCCCTTTTCTGTGGTTCAGACTTCAGCTGATAAGTGTGTTTTATTTTTTAAATTTACCTTTATTGTTGAAAGTATTACAGATGTCCCCCCTGTTTCTTCCATTGACCCCCTTCAACCTACTCCTGCTCCTTCCCCAGACCTTCACCACACTGTCTGTGTCCATGGGTTATGCATATATGCATATAAATTTTTGATTAATCTCTTCCATAGAGAGGAATCAGCCCTCTTCTTAATGCACCATGTTTGACTCTTACAGTTTCCAACCACCTCGTACCCTGCCAACTCTGCTCAGCCAGTGTTCTCCAAGCCTTAGTGAATATCAGAGTCACCCGGAGGACTTGTAAGACCCCTCCCTCAGTCTCTTGATTTAGTGTAGTGGGTGGGAACATGGATTTGCCTTCCTAATAGCTCCTAGGCCACGCTGATGTTGCTGATTCTTTACGTATCACTCACTGTGACCACCATGTTATCAAGAGTGCAGAGTAGATTGTATACCAGACTTTGAGGTCTTTAGCTTCTACTCTCTTCTCCTCATGAAGATTAATGTTCAGGTGGGTGGCAGGGGGAAGAGGGAAACTATATTATCACTAGAGGCCCGGTGCATGAAATTCATGCACTCAGGGGGGTCCCTCAGCCTGGCCTGTGTCCTCTTGCAGTCCAGAAGCCCTCGCGAGATGTCCGACTGACAGGTTAGGCTCGCTCCCCTAAGCCATCAGTTGGACATACTTAGCACTGCCGCACGGAGGCGGGAGAGGCTCCTGCCACTGCCGCTGCGCTCGCCAGCCTTGAGCCCAACTTCTGGCTGAGCAGCACTCCCCTTGTGGGAGCACACTGACCAGCAGGGGGCAGCTCCTACATTGAGTGTCTGCCCCCTGGTGGCCAGTGTGCATCATAGTGACTGGTCCTTCCACCATTCAGTTGATGTGTATATTAGCCTTTTATTATATAGGACTAGGGGCCCGGTGCACGAAATTCGTGCACTGGGTGTGGGGCGGGGGGGAGTGTCCCTCAGCCCAGCCTGCCCCCTCTCACATACTGGGAGCCCTCAGGCGTTGACCCCCATCACCCTCCAATCGCAGGATCGGCCCCTTGCCCAGGCATGACGCCTCTGGCTGAGGCGTCCGGCCCGGGCAGCGGGGACCCGCAGCTGCAGCGGCCCCGCGATCATGGGCTTCGCTTTAGGCCCAGGCAAGGGACCCCTAGCTCCTGGGACTGCCAGCTTCGACCGTGCCCAGCTCCCATCTCTGGCTCCACCCCTACTTCCTGCTATCACTGGCCAGGGCAGCAAAGGCGCCTGATTCTCCGATCATGGCTGGGGGGCAGGGCAAAGGCGGCCCCAGGGCCACCTTTTCCCTGCCCCCCAGCTCTTAGCTCCCCCCTGGGTTTCCGATCACTGTCAGTGGCAGGGGGCTTCTTCCTGCTTTCCCTTTTGCCTCCCTGCATTGTGCCTACATATGCAAATTAACCGCCATCTTGTTGGCAGTTAACTGCCAATCTTAGTTGGCAGTTAATTTGCATATAGCCCTGATTAGCCAATGAAAAGGGTATCGTCGTACGCCAATTACCATTTTTCTCTTTTATTAGTGTTGATTATGGTAGCCATAGAGAAAAACGTTGGAAGAAGTTTTAACAAGAATTGTCAATGTTAGCATTATAAGGGCTATACTTGTTTTTTACCTTTAAAACTCCACTAAAGCCAAAAGGATTATGTAGTAAATTACCACATAATTAGATATAAGTGTGTTGTGTCTGGTCTTCTCTGAGGAGTTTTATGTAAAACCAGTTTCTGCTTAGTACAAGGCTCAAAATATGGCAGTTAGCTCACTGTAGTTATTATTAATAATATTACCAGTAGCTAATATTTATCAAACATTACTAAGGATCAAGGGCCAGGATGAGTTCTTTCTCAAACACTACATAATATTATCTCACTATCATCATGGTAGAAACAGAAGCTCCCAATACTGAATCAGTGCATTAACTAGTCACAAAAACCTAGTGTGGCAAAGAATTTGGAATGGCCTAAAATTTGACAATAATTAGTGGGGTTTTTTCTTATATTTAAAAATATAACAGGAGTTAATTTTCCTCGACTTGATGTTTAGCAGTTTCAGACTACAGGGAGAAAGTTTTCTCTAACAGGATTATATAACCATAACTGCACTGGTTGCTTTTCCCCTATGCCTTTCATCAGAGAGACCTGGAACAAAAAGTTGATCTCTTTGGGGATTGTGCTTTTCCTAAGGCTCTAAAGAATAATCAGCACCCTGTCCTCTCCTCCCACTTTGCTAACAGGGCCCCCAGAGCTTTCCCCCTCTCCTGGCTGGGTCTCGTCACTGCTGACTTTTCAGTCAGGAGTGCGTTACTCTATGTCACCCAGTTCCACTGAGGGTCTGATCTGCAAAGCCACTCTTAGTTATCAATTTATTTTCCAGTTGCACAAATAGCCAAGGCTCTGTGATGCTAGCTCGAGTAAGAGGAATGGGGAGGGGGAATTGTAATGTATTATTTTTTCTTTTTACCCTTTAAACCCCATCAGCATTTCTTCTACTCCCCCTCTCCCCCTGCTCCTGGCAAACTCAAACCTATTCTTTGTACCAATGAGCTTGGTTTGTTTGTTTATTTAAAATTCTACATATGAGACCGATTGTATGGTATTTGTCTTTGTCTGACCTATTTTTCTTAGCATAATGCCTTTGACATCCATCCATGTTGTCGCAAACTGGAAAACTCCATTCCTTTTTCTGGTTGAACAATATTACACTGTGTATATGTGTGTGTGTGTATCACAAAATTTTTTTGTCCATTTATCTAGGCTAGCACTGGACATGTAGATTGTTTCCACATCTTGGCTATTATAAATAATGTTGCAATGAACATGGGGTTGCTTTTAAAAAGTAATTATTAAAAGTTTACTTTTTTGCCTACAGCCTTTATATTTTAGGAAAAATTGTAGGTATTGCTTCGTGGAGGGTGTGCTTGCTTAGGTGTTTCAGCCCTTTGATACACACAAAAATCCTCCCAGTGCTAGAGGAAGCATGACTTATATTGTGGAGGGCGTGTTGCCCCTCTCGTTATCTAAATTATACAGGTGTGCACAACTCTTTTTTAATAGTTGTTTTACATATGTTGCTGCCTAATACTTGGATGACACATGAAAAGATAATAACAGAAACACTCAAAATATATTTTTATTTGAGCATTTATAAAGATAATAATTTCAATGCACTTTGCAAACTTAAATGAGAGTTTATGATAACTAGTCAGCATAGGAGAATACCTGTAAACCAAATTATCATTTTGGAATCAGTAAATACTAGTGAATGAAAGGAGTGATCATTTAATCTGCTTTTCCTAAATAAACAGTATCACTGGATAATTCAGAGGCAGATGAGAGGAAGTTTCTCATACTAGAAGTAATACATCTAACAAATGAAGAAGAAATAATCACTATTTAGCAACAGGTTGGGGGTCTAGGGATGCATCATCAGTGGCTGTTAACATTGCAAAAAGAAAGACAATACTTACGTGTGTTTGGACAGAAGAAAGGAAATATGCATTAAAAATAAATACAAACAACACACTCTCTGAACCTGAGTCAGAGTATTCAGTCACTGCAGGGACTGGGAACATGTAAAACACATGGGAAGGCAGCCAGCATAGACTAGGTTGTGGGAAACAATTTTTGAGAGAAAAATGTTCCATTTCTTCAGCAAATTAATTACAAGGAAAAACTGGAGTGGGGATCACCTAATAGACTGAAACTGATCAGTCATTTGAAAAGTGTAGACCTTATCTAAATTATGATTCAAACAAACTATAAATGGTGACATTTGTGAGAGAGTAATGTAAACCCTGAATAACATTAAGTATTCTTAATTATGCCTGGAAATTGTATGGAATTTGTAATAATAGAAAGAGTCCTTATCTTTTGGAGATGCATACTGAAATATATGAGAAGTGGATGAGAGAGTTAAGAGCTGGAGTACAGATAAAATACAATTAGCCATGAGTTTGTGATTGTTGAATCTGGGCAATGGGTATAAGGGGGTGCATTAAATTATTCTGACAGCTTTTTAAGCGCTTACAACTTTCCATAATAAAAAATGTGGAGGAGATACAGAAATGCACAAAAAAATAAAATGTTTCTTGAGCTTATTTTAGCTGGCTCTAAGAAACACATCACAATTTCAAACTTTAATATACCCAACATTTGAAAGTATAAAGAGGCTTGACCTTTATTTTTTCCTTTCAGATATAAATTCTCTTTGCCCTTCCTAATCTTGTAACTAATGAGCTCTTCAGTTATACTTATCATTCAATATTTTAAAACCAAAGTTCCTTTCAATGTGACCCTTCAAAATAATCTTTACCACCACCAATTTGCTTCTCAGCCCTATTCCAGCACTACTGTTAGTATCTAGAACTAGAGTCTTACACAATCAGTTGTAAAAATGTCCACTTTGACCCCTGTCCGGTGCAGCTAAGCAATTAGAGCATCAGCCCACACACCAAAGAGTCACAGGTTCCATTCCAAGGGCATGTAACTGGGTTGCAGGTTCTATTCCCAGTCCCAGTCTGGACACATGTGGAAGGTAACCTATTGATGTGTCTCACTCACATCAATGTTTCTTCTCTCTTTCTCTCTCTCTCTCTCTCTCTCTCTCTTTCTCTCTCTCTCTCTCTCTCTCTCTCTCTCTCTCTCTCTCTCTCTCTCTCTCTCTCTCTCCTCTCTCTCTCTCTATCTCTGTTCCTCTTCCTCCTTCCCTTCCACTCTAAAAATCAATGGAAAAAATATTCTGAGGTGAGGATTAACAACAACAAAATGTCCATTTTGAAAAGTGAGTTCTAATGTCTAAATATCACAACAAACCTTCAAGTCCCTTATAAATTATTTCAGACATTATCTTCATATTACGGCAGCATGCTCTGTACTTTTGGCTTTACTAACTAAAAACATCAGTATTTATGAATGAGGAGTCGATTATTCTTTCTTTTTTCCTTTTTTAATCAATGGCATTCCTATGAGGATTATTTTTTTTCTTCATTATTTGATTCAGGACCTACTGAGAACTCTGAGGAGGGTATGAAAAGGAAGGCAATTATTGCTTTAAATTTGATTAGATAGTAGAGAAGAAAAAGTGTTTTTAAAACTAAGGGATATTAGTAAGTTAACAATTACTTACTCTGAAGTATGTATAAACTTAGTTCTAAAGGTTCTGGATAACCTTCCAAAAACAGCCAGTCTTGCACAAGGTTTTAAAATTAAATGATTTCAATTGATGGAGATGAACTGGGACAACTTTCAGGGCCAAGTGAAACAGTACTAGATTAAAAAATAGAGATCGATAAAATGGATGAAGCAGCTCCAGGTGTGCAAAAGTGCAGCGTCGGGCTTACTGGCGTGAAATAGAATGAAAATGTCTTCATTGGATTGCACCCATTGGATTGATTGGATCGACTGGATTGCTGACGTTGAATTGATTGTGTTTAATTAAACCAGGGAAGTGCCTTTTCTAGGAAATAATGAGAATGGGAGGTTGGGGAGATATGAAACAACAAGGGGCTTGCATTTGGCTGGTTAGATGGCTGGGCTGAGCTCCACAACCTTAAACTATGATTCACAAACTTAAAACTTTGATTTGAATTTAAATTAAACATTTATTCAGAACATTCTAGTTGGCACAGTTAACTTTATAATTCTGGTTATGAAAAAATAGCTCAGTAGCTCTTTTAGGACAAACTTGAAGAGGAATAGATTGAGGTGACAGAGATCAGCAAAAATGTCACTGAGATCCTGCAGCATAAATAAGGAGGGCCTGAACAAAGCAGAGGAAGCAGGCTGCCAGGGCTTCAGTCATGTCTCCCCTTTGGTTGAGATCCAAGTCTAACCAAATTTATACCAAATTCTGTTTTATACCAAAAAATATTACAGTCAAGTAGCCTTGAAGTCATTTTTTTTGGTAAGTACTTTAGACATAAAATTTCTAATTCATATGTCCCAGTCACATACCTCAATTTCCTGTCCTTCCAGTGAGATTGCCCAGTTACTCTCACAATCTCTCTATATAAAAGCCTAAGTGACCGGCCAACCATTCAACTGGTAGCTATGACATGAACTGACCACCAGGGGGCAGATGCTCAATGCACAGGCATGGAAACATGGAACAGACTGATGACTCTCAGAGGGAAGGGGGGAGGGGAGAGGGCAGGAAGAAATTAAACAAAGATCTTATATACATACTAGAGGCCCAGTGCACAGATTTGTGCACTAGTGGGGTCCCTCAGCCTGGCCTGCAGGGATTGGGCCGAAACCGGCAGTTTGACATCCCCTGAGGGGTCACGAATTGTGAGAGGGCACAGGCCAGGCTGAGGGACCCTAGTTGATCTATAACATCATAGGTAGCACCAGTCCAGAACTTCAGCCATTCCCTTTCAGTTTCCTAAATTCTTTTGCCCTGTGTTCCTTTCATCCCTTACATCTGCCAAACTTCAATCCAGAATCAATCTACCTGTCTGCCTTTCCCAATTCTGCACCTAATCAAAGTAAAAATATCAGAGAGAGCAGGAAATATTTACAGGATGGTGAATAGGCAGGTTTGTAGACTACAGGGTTGTTAATAAGACAGTAGGATTATGGGAGAGAATGTAGGCATAAATAAGTTTTGAAATTTTTCTTAATGAATTTATTGGCTAAACTTAAAACAAAAACAAAAAAAACAGACTCCTTAATTTCCTTCATACTCATTAAGAAATTTAAGTAACTGTAAGTAGTACCTGCTAAAATTTTACCTTACTCCATCTAAAACACAGCTTAATGGTTAAGAAAACTATCAAAAGCAATTAGCCTGATTAAGGTAGAAGATGAAGCAATTTTTTGGAGATAATAATGGATAAAAACTGCTAAACATGCATAATATGATTACCAAAAATTGCAATTATACGATTCTTACAGCCTACTTTCCCCTTCCCTGCCCTTATCAGCAATGTGACTACAGGCATTTAAAAATAATAAAACTACATTTTTAAAATGAATGTTTTAAGTCAACCTGTCACTAAGAGACAGGCTTTTCTCCAATTAGGATAATTTAGCCTTATTTTATTACATTTACATAGCCAGACTGGGAAGATACTGTATTCTAGGGAGGTTGAGCTGCCTCTGACCAAGTTCTGCAACTTTAAAAAAATCCCAAACATCCTGCTTCAATGGCCTGGGAGATGGGTAAATGGGTGTGGAAAGGAGCAAATTGAGGAGACAGTAAATGATTCAGGATGATGGGAGAAGGATGGAAGATGCCAGGTTAGCTAGCTAATGCTTCCCATTTCAGTGATTTACAGGAGATGCACCCAAGCTTGGTATTGAAGTTGGTTCGCTTCCACTGTGCACTGCACTCCTCAGAAGTTTTCAAGTCAGCCTGCAACTGTTCAGACTTTCTTCTTGGACTTGAGCTCTTCATCTGGTTGGTCCTTCACAAACACTGTTCACCAGGAGCAGAGCCTGCAGGAGGGTGCAGAGGCCCAACCTCGTGGCTTACCCCTTCTGGAGAATCACCCAGAAGCCTGCCTTGAGACTCTACTTCTCTCATCTCCCAGGGTTTCAGGTTGCACCGCAGCACCCACCTACCCTGCAGCTCCTCCTCGGGCATAAACTGCACCAGCCACTCGCCGCAGGCAAGGACTACTTATTTGAATAAAGATTATCACTAAATGATATGTTAGAAGTTATTCAGTCTAATGATTTTTCAAGTAAAGTTATAATTTTAAAGTCAGGAAGCTGATATTTGTTTTTAACAAGAAAGCAGAATAATGTTCAAATGTATATTGTCCTTTACCGAGACACCATGAACCATTTCCAATGATATCACTGTTGTGTGAAATCTTATCTAAAACTAGAGGCCCGATGCACGGATTCATGCACCGGTGGGGTCCCTCAGCCTGGCCTGCTCCTTCTTTTTATCTTTAATTTCTTTATTGGTTAAGGTATTACAAGTATGTCCTCATCCCCCCCATTAACCCCCAACCTCACCCCCCCACTCAGGCTTTCATCCCCCTGTAGTCCATGTCCATTGGCTTGGCTTATATGCATGCATACAAGTCCTTTGGTTGATCTCTTCCCCTTACCCCCACTCTCCTCTACTTTCCCTCAGGAGATTGATAGTCTGATCGCTGTTTCTCTGTCTCTGGATCTGTCCCTGTTCATCAGTCTGTGCTGTTCTCTATATTCCACAAATGAGTGAGATCATGTGGTATTTATCTTTCTCTGACTGGCTTATTTCACTTAGCATAATGCTCTCCAGTTCCATCCATGCTGTTGCAAATGGCAAGAGTTCCTTCTTTTTTACCGCAGCATAGTATTCCATTGTGTAGATGTACCACAGTTTTTTAATCCACTCATCTGCTGATGGGCACTTAGGCTGTTTCCAAATCTTAGCTATGGTGGATTGTGCTGCTATGAACATAGGGGTGCATATATACTTTCTGATTGGTGTTTCTGGATTCTTGGGATATATTCCTAGAAGTGGGATCATTGGGTCAAATGGGAGTTCCATTTTTAGTTTTTTGAGGTAGCTCCATACTGTTCTCCACAGTGGCTGCACCAGTCTGCATTCCCACCAGCAGTGCATGAGGGTTCCTTTTTCTCCACATCCTCTCCAACACTTGTTTGTTGATTTGTTGATGATAGCCATTCTGACAGGTGTGAGATGATAACGCATTGTTTTGATTTGCATCTCTCATATAATTAGTGACTTTGAGCATGTTTTCATATGTCTTTCAGCCTTCCGTATGTCCTCTTTCGAAAAATGTCTATCTAGGTCTGTTGCCCGTTTTTTGATTGGATTGTTTATCTTCCTATTGTTAAGTTGCATGAGTTCCCTGTAAATGTTGGAGATTAAATCCTTATCGGTGATACTGGCAAATATGTTCTCCCATGTAGTGGGCCTTCTTGTTGTTTTGTTGATGGTTTCCTTTGCTGTGCAAAAGCTTTTTATTTTGATGTAGTCCCATTTGTTTATTTTCTCTTTAGTTTCCATTGCCCTAGGAGCAGTATCAGAGAAGAAATTCCTTCGGCATATGTTTGTGATTTCGCTGCCTGTGGATTCCTCTAGTATTTTTATGGTTTCCCATCTTATGTTTAAGTCTTTTATCCATTTTGAGTTTATTTTTGTGTATGGTGTGAGTTGGTGGTCTAGTTCCATCTTTTTGCATGTATCTGTCCAATTTTCCCAACACCATTTATTGAAGAGACTGTCTTGACTCCATTGTATGCTCTTGCCTCCTTTGTCAAATATTAATTGGGCATAGTGGTTTGGGTCAATTTCTGGGATCTCTATTCTATTCCATTGATCCATATGTCTGTTCTTGTGCCAGTACCAAGCTGTTTTAAGAACAGTGGCTTTGTAATACAACTTGATATCTGGTATTGAGATCTCACCTACTTTGTTCTTCTTTCTCAGGATTGCTGCAGCTATTCGAGGTCTTTTTTTATTCCAGATGAATTTTTGGAACGTTTGTTCTAGATCTGTGAAATATGCCGTTGGTAATTTGATGGGGATTGCATTGAATCTATAGATTGCTTTGGGTAGTATGGACATTTTGATGATGTTGATTCTACCAATCCATGAGCACGGTATGTTCTTCCATCTGTTTATGTCTTCCTCTATCTCTTTTTTTAGTGTCCTGTAGTTTTTCACATATAAGTCTTTTACCTCCTTAGTTAAGTTTATTCCTAGGTATCTTACTTTTTTTGATGTGATGGTAAATGGGACAGCTTTTTTAGTCTCACTTTCTGTAGGTTCACTATTGGTGTAAAGAAATGCCATAGATTTCTTGGCATTAATTTTGTATCCTGCTACATTGCCAAATTCATTTATTAAGTCTAATAATTTTTTGATGGAGTCTTTAGAGTTCTCTATGTACAGTATCATGTCATCTGCAAATAAGGACAGTTTTAGTTCTTCTTTTCCAATTTGGATGCCTTTTATTTCTTCTTCTTGTCTGTCGCAGCGGCTAGTACTTCCAATACTATGTCGAACAGGAGTGGTGAGAGGGGGCGTCCCTGTCTTATTCCTGTTCTTTGGGGAAATGGTTTTAGTTTTTGCCCATTGATTATGTTGGCTGTGGATTTGTCATATATGGCTTTTATTATGTTGAGGTATGATCCTTCTATTCCTACCTTGCTGAGAGTTTTTATCAAGAAAGGGTGTTGGATTTTGTCAAATACTTTTTCTGCATCAATTGATATGACTATGTGGTTTTTATCTTTCAATTTGTTTATGTGATGTATTACGTTTATTGATTTGCGGATATTGTACCATCCTTGCATCCCTGGGATAAAACCTACTTGGTCATGGTGTATGGTCTTTCTGATGTACTGCTGGATCCGATTTGCTAGGATTTTGTTGAGGATTTTGGCATCTATGTTCATCAAGGATATTGGCCTGTAGTTCTCTTTTTTTGTGTTGTCTTTACTGGTTTTGGTATTATGGTGATGCTGGCTTCATAGAATGAGCTTGGAACCTTCCTCTTGAATTTTTTGGAATAGTCTGAGGAGGATAGGTTTTAGTTCTTCCTTGAATGTTTGGTAAAACTCCCCTGTGAAGCCGTCTGGTCCTGGGCTTTTGTTTGCTGGAAGCTTTTTAATGACTGCTTCAATTTCTTCCATAGTTTTGGCCTATTGAGATTTTTGGATTCTTCCTGATTAAGTTTTGGAAGATTGTATTTTTCTAGGAATATGTCCATTTCCTCCAGGTTGTTTAGTTTGTTGGAGTAGAGTTGTCCATAGTATTTTTTAACAATCCTTTGTATTTCTGTGGAGTCTGTTGTTGGCCTGCTCCTTCTTGCAATCTGGGTCCCCTTGGGGGATAACCAGCAAGACAACATCCCCGGAGGGATGTACACCTCCCCCGAGTGTGCTACACAGCTGGTGGCCAGGGAGGAGCCCGACCCGGGCCACTACCGCTCACTCCAGCCCTGCTGTGCCTGCAGCCACCTCTGCTCAATAGCGCTGCTGCAGAGGTGGAAGAGGCTTGCACCACTGTAGCTGTGCTTGCCAGCCGTGAGCCCGATGCCTGGCACCCATTGGTCAACTGAGCAGCACTCCCATTGTGTTAGCACACTGACCACCAGGGGGCAGCTCCTGCGTTGAGCGTCTGCCCCTTGGTGGTCAGTGCGCATCATAGCAACTGGTCAACTGGTTGTTCAGTGTTTGGTCGTTCGGTTGCTTAGGCTTTTATATATATAGACTAGAGGCCTGGTGCACAAAAATTTGTGCACTTGGGGCGGAGGGGGGGTCCCTCAGCCGTGCCTGTGCCCTCTAGCAGTCTGGGACCCCTCGGGAGATAACGACCTGCTGGCTTAGGCCTGCTCCCGGGTGGCAGAGGGCAGGCCCAATCCCTAGGTGCAGCCCCTGGTCGGGCTCAGAGCAGGGCCAAATGGGGAGTTGGGGTGCCGCCCCCTGTCATGCACAGAGCAGGGCGATTGGGAGGTTGTGATGCCACCCTCAGTCACGCTCAGGGTAGAGCCAATTGGGGGGTTGGGGCACCGTCCCCTGTCACACTCAAGGCAGGGTCAATGGGGAGGTTGCAGTGCCACCTCATCACGCACAGAGCAGGGCCAATCAGGGGGTTGGGGCACTGCCCCCTGTCACTCACAGAGCAGGGCCCATCAGGGGGGTTGGGGCTCTGTACCCTGTCACGCACAGAGCAGGGCCAATCAGGGGGTTGGGGCGCTGCCCCCTGTCACGCACAGAGAAGGGCGGATCAGGGGGTTGGGGCACCACTCTCTATCACCCACAGAGCAGGGCCGATCAGGTGTTTGGGGCGCCGCCACTCTCACACTCAGGGCAGGGCCGATGGGGAGGTTATGGCTCTACCCCGTCACACACAGAGCAGGGCCAATCAGGGGGTTGGGGCGCCTTCCCCTGTCACGAACAGCAGGGTGGATAGGGAGGTTGTGGCCCCGCCCCCTGTCACACACAGAGCTGCAGGGCGATCAGGGGGTTTGGGCGCTGCCCCCTGTCACGCTGATCCCGGTGCCGGGAGGCCTCGTGGCTCCGCTGATCCCGGTGCTGGGAGGCATATTACCCTTTTACTATATAGGGTAGAGGCCTGGTGCACGGGTGGGTGCCGGCTGGTTTGCCCTGAAGGGTGTCCTGGATCAGGGTGGGGGTCTCCACTGGGGTGCCTGGCCAGCCTGGGTGAGGGGATGATGGCTGTTTGCAGCTGGTCACACACCCTTCAGGGTGGGGGTCCCCACTGGGGTGCCTGGCCAGTCTGGGTGAGGGGCTGAGGGCTGTTTTCAGGCTGGGAGTGACTAAAGCTCCCAACCGCTCCTTTTTTTTTTTTTTTTTAATTCTGGGCCAGCTTTAGCTTTGAGGCTTGGCTCCAGCTCTTAGGCCTCTGCTGCTGAAAGTAGGTTTCTGGCCTTTGCTTACAATGTTGCGATCCTGCTGGCTGAAGCCCCGGACTAAAGCAGGTTTCTGGGGTTTTGTTTAGCTTCTATATTTGTTACATAGTTGCTTAGAGTTGCAGCTCAGAGGCCGGCAGCGGCAGGCGGGGAACGTTGGAGTCCTCTGTCACTGAAGCAAGCAAGCCTCTTGTTAGTTTCAAGCTGCCTGGCTGCCGGCTGCCATCTTGGCTGGCAGTTAATTTGCATATTGCCCTGATTAGCCAATGGGAAGGGTAGCTGTTGTATGCCAATTACCATTTTCTCTTTTATTAGATAGGATGTCCTGATGGAAAATCCTCGAGTCAGTTCCTCAGCCTCTCAAAAAGGAAAAAAAAAAAGCAGCCACAGTAATTTTTAAAAATTATTTTTATATTAATTTTTTTCTTTTTCAATTACAGTTGACATTCAATATTATTTTATGTTAGTTTCAGGTGTACAGCATAGTGGTTAGGCATTTATAGAATTTACAGTGATTCTCCCTGATAATTCTAGTATCCACCTGGCCCCATGCATAGATATTACAATATTATTGACTATATTCCTATGTTGTGCTTTACATCCCCATGTCTATTTTGTGACTACCAATTTGTTCTTAATCCATTCACCTTGTGCACCTATCCCCCCAACACCCCTCCCATCTGGCAATAATCAATTTGTTCTCTGCATCTATGAGTCCGTTTCTGTTTTGTTTGTTCATTTATTTTGTTCTTTAGATTCCACATATAAGTGAAATCATGTAGTATTTGTCTTTCTCTGACTGACTTAGCTTACTTAGCATACTTATTTCACTTAGCATAAACCCTTTAGGTCCATCCATGCTATCACAAATGGTAACTTTTCATTCTTTTTTATAGCCAAATAATATTCTATTGTATAACCTATTATAATTTATCCAATTGTCTATTGATGGGCACCTTGGTTGCTTCTATATCTTGGCTATTGTAAATAATGCTGCAATGAAAATAGGGATACATGTGTCTTTTCAAATTAGTATTTTGAGTTTATTCAGATATATGTATATCCAGAAGTGGAATTGCTAGGTCATAAGGTAGTTCTATTTATAATTTTTTAAGGAGCATCCATACTGTTTTTCATAGTGAGTGTCCTAATTTGCAATCCCACCAATAGTGAATGAGGGTTTCCTTTTTTCCACATTTTTGCCAATACTTAGCAATTAATATATGACAAAGGAGGCAAGAATATCCAATGGAATAAAGATAGTCTATTCAATAGGTAGTGTTGGGAATATTGGACAGATATATGTAAAATAATGAAACCAGACCACCTTCTTACACCATATAGAAGAATAAATTTAAATGGATTAAAGACATAAATATAAGGCATGAAACCATAAAACTAGAAGAAAACATAGGAAGTAAACTCTCTGACATTGCTCCTAGTAATAGTGTTTTCTGCTATATCTCCTTGGGCCAGGGAAACAAAATAAAAAAATAAACAAATGGGATTACATTAAACTAAAATGATTTTGCACAGCTAAGGAAACCATTAACAAACCAAAAAAGACAACCTACTGAATGGGAGAAGATATTCAACAATGATATATCAGATAAGGGCTAATATCCAAAACTTATAAAAGAAATCATACAATATAACACCAAAAAGACCCAAACAAACTGACTGAAAAAAATGACATCACTAATCATCAGAGATATGCAAATTAAAAACACAATGATATATCACCTCACACCTCTCAGAATGGCTATCATCAAAAAATCAACAGCCACAGTACTTTTAATGTGACCCAAACCAGTATTATCAATGTTATTTTCCAGTCTTGGTCACTAAAGAAAATTGGCTCTTTCTATTTAAAAAATCACTTTCAATGGAAATAATTTGTCATTATTAAGGGTATTCAAAAGAATATACTCTGAAGAGTACTTCTAGTAGAGGAGCTTCAAAAATATTTTGAATAATGAGAGAGTTATTTAAATAAATGTGTAACATCACACGGTGACTGTTTCAGGTAATAACACCCCATTGGAGGTCAAAAGTCAATGTGCATATAAAAACACAAAGTTCAATGTGTTTATAAAAAGGTCATATCACCGAATAGCCACACTTCTTATTTATGCAACAAATATTTATTGAGCCAGCACTGTGCTAGGAGCTAGGTATACAGTCGTAAACAGAGAGGACCCCTACACTCCAGAGACTAAAGTGTAGTGGGGAAACACATAATAAGTGAGTAAGCAAGAAATATCTAAGTGTAAATTGTGTGTGCCACAAAGCAAAAGAACAGAGTGAGGGGGTGGAGAATTTCCGTGGGACCTTCTTAAGACGAAGTGGTTAGGGAAGGTGTCCTGAGGAAGTTTGCAGGTGAGCTGAGATCTGAAGGCTGTGATGGAGCCAGCCATCTGAGGAAGGGGGGAGCTCAATCCAGCCTGAGTAAAAAGTCAATAGAAGAAAAGGCTAGTTGATTTCAAAGACTGAAAGAGTGTGACTGTGACTGTGGCCGAAGTGTAGGGAGACAGGAGGATAGAGGAGAGACGCAGGACCAGAAGGCAGAGGTGTGTGGGTAGTATGCCAGTATAAAAAACGCCACTACAAATGGTCTGCGCACATTGATTAAAGGTCTGTAAAACACTTTGCAATGATGGGGATTGCAGAAACATTGAAACTTTGGGCATATGAAGATGACACTTTTCAGTACAATAGTCCCTCCTTATCTGTGGTTTCACTTTCTGAGGTTTCATGGACCCCCTGGTTTGAAACAGTACATGAAAATTTCCATAAATAAACAATTCATACATTTTGAATTGCTCACCATTCTGAATAGCATGATGAAATCTGGTGCCATCTCAATCTGACCCACCCACTAGGGAACTGAATCATCCCTTTGGTCCGAATATCCACCCAGTATACACTCCCTGCTCCCCACTCGTTAGTCACTTAACAGCCCTCTAGGTTGTCAGACTGACTGTCACAGTTTTGTGTTAAAGTAACCCTTATTTTACTTAATAAGAGTTCCAAAGCACAGGAGTAGTGATGATGGAAATTCCGATATGCCAAAGAGAAGGCATAAAGTGCCTCTTTTAAATGATTAAAGTCTTTCCTTTAAGTGACTGTTTCAGGTTCTTTGAGGTACCGTCTACAGCAACTTATATCATGAATCCTAAATGTTCTAAGAATGAATACATGACTTCACCTTCCTAAAAGCAGACATGTGACATCTTTCTGACTTTTGAGTTAGACTCAAAAGATGGCCTCAGGGGTGCATACCAAAGAGGCACCGAAAGGCATATTGGGCCACACTGGAGAACTGAAGAAGCTGAGAGGTCAGAGAAGAGGGAAATCGATACTGGCTCACACAATGAAAGCAATAGAAAACAAAATTATTGATTGTGATATAAAAACAAATGGAGAAAGCATATTATGCCTTCAAATTTTGTTACAGTAAATTATTAAAGATAAGTCTCTTAATATGTATTTTTAAATATTGAAGGAACTATTGGAAAATAAAAATAATAGACTCTATGATCTTAAAAATGGAATAAAAATCTTACCATTCCTATCTATTCTATTTAGAATAACCCAGCACACTCTTTGGAAATTATAATTTACATTCTAGATGAGGTTAAAAACAGTTTTTTCTTATTAGGTGCTTTATAATGCCATTACAGAAACACTACAGCTACATATGTATTTGGATAATTGGTGAGTTAAAAAGAACATAAGCAAATTGCTCTCATTCTCAATACACACTTGCCAAAGGCCAGGACTGGGGACCACTTTCAATTCTAACTAGAAATTGAGCAAAGATTGTAGCTGGAACCCACCAGTTACACCATGGATTTTATGTGTGTCAATCTTAGTATTTAGTAATTATACCACCCAACTAGCCCACATGAGCACTGTGTTCTTCTCTACTGCTTCTCAGCATTCTTTTTTTAATTAAATAAACCATTTTGAAGTATTATTCACATCCAAAAAGCTGTACATATTTAATGTATACAACTTGATAAATTTAGAATAAGTATACATACATGAAACCATCACAATACATGCCATAAGCATACTCATAGTTTTCAAACATTTCTTCCTGCTTTATTTATTACTAGGGGCCCGGTGCACGAAATTCGTGCACTCGGTGTGTGTGGGGGGGAGTGTCCCTCAGCCCAGCCTGCCACCTCTCACATACTGGGAGCCCTCAGGCGTTGACCCCCATCACCCTCCAATCGCAGGATCGGCCCCTTGCCCAGGCCTGACGCCTCTGGCCTAGGCATCCGGCCCGGGCAGCGGGGACCTGCAGTGGCAGCGGGAGGTGCCGCGATCACGTGGGCTCCGCCCCTGCCCCTGCAGGACGCCTCTGGCTGAGGCGTCCGGCTCGGGCAGCGGGGACCCACAGCTGCAGCGGCCCCGCGATCATGGGCTCCGCTTTAGGCCCAGGCAAGGGACCCCTAGGTCCCGGGACTACCAGCTTCGACCGTGCCCAGCTCCCATCGCTGGCTCCACCCCTACTTCCTGCTATCACTGGCCAGGGCGGCAAAGGCATCTGATTCTCCAATCATGGCTGGGGGGCAGGGCAAAGGCGGCCCCAGGGCCGCCTTTGCCCTGCCCCCCAGCTCTTAGCTCCCCCCTGGGTTTCTGATCACTGTCAGTGGCAGGGGGCTTCTTCCTGCTTTCCCTTTCGCCTCCCTGCATTGTGCCTACATATGCAAATTAACCGCCATCTTGTTGGCAGTTAACTGCCAATCTTAGTTGGCAGTTAACTGCCAATCTTAGTTGGCAGTTAACTGCCAATCATAGTTGGCAGTTAATTTGCATATAGCCCTGATTAGCCAATGAAAAGGGTATCGTCGTACACCAATTACTATTTTTCTCTTTTATTAGTGTAGATTATTTTTTGTAATAAGAACACAACATAGGATCTACCCTGTTAGGAAATTTTTAAGTACACAGTACATTATTATTAAATACTGGAGGCCTGATGCCTAAAAATTCATGCAAGAGTAGGCCTTCCTTCCCCCAGCTGCTGGCACTGGCTTCCCTCCAGCACCCAGGACCTGGGCTGGCTTCCCTCGGGCTGCCTGCAGGCACCCGGGACCGAGGCTGGCTTCCCTCCAGCCCCGGCTTCATCAGGAAGGATGTCCATAATGATGTCTTGAAGGACATCTGGTCTAATTAGCATATTAACCTTTTATTATTATAGATAGGCTCCATGCTGTACAGTAAATCTCTATAATGTATTCATCTTGCACAACTGAAACTGTGTACCTTCTAATATCTCCCAATTTTTCCCTTACCCCAGTCCCTGGAAACCACCATTCTAGTCTCTGCTTCTATGACTTTGACTATAGATTCTTCATATAAGTGATATCATGTAGTATTTGCTCTTCTGCGTCTGGCTTATTTCACTTAGCATAGTGTGCTCTGGGTTCATCTATGTTGTTTCGAATGGCAGGATTTTCTTCTGTTTTTAAGGCTGAATAATACTTTACCTTAAGTATTTAGCATGTTTTACTAAACTCATTCATCTATCAATGAACATATATAGGTTGCTTCTATCTTGTGGCTATTATGAATAATGCCACAATGAATATGGGGGTGCAGATATACCTATGAGATCCTGATTTCAATTCCTTTGGGTGTATATACTGCAGTGGGATTGCTGGATCATATGGTAGTTCTATTTTTAATTTTTTAAGAAACCTCCATACTATTTTCTATAGTGGCTACAGGAATTTACATTCCCACCAACATTGCATGAGGGCTCCCTTTTCTCCACATCCTCACCAACATTTATATTTTTAAAAAACATAATAGCCATTCCAACAGGTTTTTAGATCACATCATTGTAGTTTTGATTTGTATTTTACTGATGGTTGGTGATGCTGAGCATTTTAGTCTCTGTAGTGTTTATAAATTTCTAGGAATTCTAGGGTTTGCCTGTATATTTACACATAAAGCCTAGAGAGCCATGGAGGTGGAAGGAAGCTGAAGAAAGCAAGGGATGTAGTACATGTGGATTAAAAGCCTAGTATGGATCCTCATAAAGAAAGCGGGCAGAGAGAGGGGTCACCCATGGAATCCCATTGTCTATTTTGAATTATGGAAGGAGAATGGAGACTTAGATCTGAAGCTTCAGCTACATCTGCCTTGGGTGAGCCATGAATTACATCCCAAAGGGAAGTGTTCAGTGAATGGCTGATATCACAGCAGCCTTTCCAGGGCAAGAACAAGATGGTAACTGGTATCCACTTTGTGAGGAATACATAATCGTGTGAAATCACATTTATGTAAATGTGACTATTTACACTGTAAGTTAGAAAACAGAGTCATTTCTTGTGTTTTGATATAAATTGAGTGGTTTTAGTTGATTAAAGAATTGGTTCAAGATAAAGGCCCACAGAGGTAAACATGTTTTCTACGTGCTGTGTGGAGCAGCTTTGGGAAAAGCCCGTACCCTCAAAGACGTCTTTGCATAGAAGCCTCTACTAAGTAGTTGATGACATAAATCAATTTGAAGGCATGACCCAACGATCCCACCCCACAGTTACTACCAATAGAGTAATATGGGTGTGTAAGTGTGTAGAGAATTAACGTGTAGATCAATTTACTTCTTAGCCTTCCTTTCTCAGTAGGTGCTCTCTTTTACACATATTGTCAGAATAGATAAGCAGCCACTCATTCCCATCCACCTGATAGGAAATAAGTAACTAATATACCTCAAAATGACAGCAGGCCAGCCAGGCAGCATAATCTAAGACGAGGTCTCCTGTGCCACATCTGTGGGGCCCACCGTAGAAAGCGCTGCAGAGAGCAAGATTATTCCCACTCCAGGGGCACACAGATGACACAAGCAGATGTAGGACCAGAAGCAGTTGTGTGATTCTAACCAAAGAATCAGGAAAACAAAAGAATTTCAGGAGAAATTACCAATGGAAATAGATCTGTTTACTCTGGACAAAACATAAGGAGGACCATCATGGAAAGCTGTAAGTTAGCTCTTGTGTCTTGAGCCACAAGAAAATTATGGCCCCAGTAACAGTAAGAGAGTACATCACCTCCCAGTAAGCCTCTGGATTGAATGCTGCTCTTTTTGGTGGAAATGGGTGCCCTCGGGAGAAACAAACACTGCCCCTTGTGCTGATCTGTGTGTTTTGTGACTCCAAACTCTTATTTGGCTACATCAGCTCTTTTTTTTTCCCAGTCTAAGTGGAAGCAAACATTCTCAAGGAAATTTAAAGCAACTCTGGTAGATATGGGTTCTGTTTTTTTTCCATCTACAAAATTACAAAACCTTCTTTTTTCTGTTGAGTGTTTTGATTCATTCTTCCAATAAGTATTTCCTGAGATTTTGCTCCATCTTAGGCAGGAAGATGGCTTCTGTGACTCCCAGTGATAAACAAGAATAGGTATCTGCCTTCAAGGGGCACACCATCTTAATTTCCAGATCCAACTGACAACAGGTCCTTTCAGGTGCCACTGCTTCCTCATTGTACTGGTCACACCCGACATAAATGGTTTCCACAGAGCATACTAGCCACGAGTGATCTATTCTGAGGTGTGCAAATGACCTGCTCTTCACATTTCCCCAACCTGCTTCCAACTCTCCTGACCATGTGAATGATAACTAATTTTCTGGGAATGATGATTTTACCATTCTTAATTTTCTCCCCTTTCCATCTCCCAGACAAATTCATTATTTTAAAATTGTTAAGTGGAAAGGTAATTTTAGGTATATAAGATTCCCTGCCTCCAACATACATTATTTTTCAGTCATATCAAAAGTAAAAGCTCCCAGAGTTGAAGAAAGTTGGACATATCTGCTTCAAGCAGTTGTTACAGGACTAGCATCCATGATCTATGTATCTAACATGGTAAATTACATATTGAACATTCGTTTTATTTCTTGTTCTCTTGTAACTCTAAATTTTATGTCATTTTGGAATAATACCTAATTTTGCCTTGAAATTACTTTAATGCTATTTTATTTAATGTGTTTCCAATTTTAAATACTTTATAGTGTATTTGCTCAAAGAATATCTGTCTTCACCCAGCACGGCTTAAGACCAGTCCAGGAATGCTCGATGACACCACATTCATTAGAGGCAAGAGAAGTCTCAAGGTGCTCAGGGTGGCCCCCATCCTTGGGTAATGTAGACCAGAGGCAGTGTTGTGGTCAGAACAAGGATGACTCAGAGCTAATGCACAGGCTCACACAAATGGCTCACAAATGGTGCACTTACCACTGCAAACAGACTCTTTGATAACCCCATCATTTTTATATTATAACAGGTGATTTAAATCCCCTCCATAGGAGGTAAACTTACATTGTCTCAAAATTAAAAATCAAAATAGTTTACATTAAATTTACATTTTTGGTTCAGTGTGAAGAAATTAGCATTTTATAGTTCAGAACAATAAGAAATCCATAAAATTGATATGTGAAGAAACAGCAATTTTCTGGTCATTTTTCTCTTTTTTAAGAATCAAAATTTCAACAACAGTGTCTAGATTTATTATGTTTAGTCATTGATATGGATATAAATTTATCTACTTGTTCTTGATAGATTTATGAAATGTATACCTACACAAGACCTTAGAAGTAGTACAGCCCAATTTCCACTCTGTCCAGGCGAAACTGAGGTGAAAAATTTCCTGACTTGCAGCAGTCTCCCCAGGATGTCTGTGACAGAAACTGGATTGATATCTTTGTTCCAAGACTAGTGCACTTTAATCTATCAAATAAGAATCATGCTGAGAGAATGTGGATGTAGAAAATTCAAAAAAGAATCTACAAATTGGAAAAGCTAGCAAGTGAATTTAATGTGAGTGCTGATTTAAACTTTATATGAAAATTTGCTTATTTCTTCAAAATGGGACTTCAAGACTGCATTGAATCTACAGGGCAATTTGAGGAAACTTGAGGTTTTACCCTATTTAGTCTTCCAACTGACGAGCATGAAATATCGCTCCTTTTATTCAGGTCTTTAATTTCTGTGAGTAATGTTTTGTAGTTTTTGTGTAGATCTTACATATATTTCTTATACATGTATTCTTTAGAATTTGATGTTTTCTGATCCTGGGGTAAATGTGTTTTTAAAGTTTTGTTTTTCATTTCTTGTTATTATATAGAATTAACTGACATAGACCATTGATTTGTTTTCAGCATACTTGCTAACTACTCCAGCTAATTATTCTAGTTTATGGCAGCTCTTTTTGGATTTTCTATATCAACAACTGTATCATCTACACTTCATGGCAGTTTTTCTTGCTTCTTTCCAATTTTTCTCTTATTGCAGTGACTGGCACCTCTAAGACAATGTGATTACAAGTGGTCATGGTAGACATCATTTTCTTCCCAACTTCAGGAAGAAAATGTTTACTATTTCACCACTAAGTATGATTTTAGCTGTAGATTTTTTTTGTAGATACTTTTTATTAGGTTTAGAAAGTTTTTTATTGTGCCGCGCCAGCATGGCCAAGGGTGAACCTGAGTGGGGGCTGTGAAGGATTTAGAAAAGACAGACAAGAGAAGAAAGCTGGGTCTGGGTGGGACACTGCCCTCCCTGATGGAGAGAGACAGTGCCACGGCCTGTAAGCCATCTCTTTATTTTATAGCCAGATTCCACGAGGCAAAGTAAGGGCGTGGTTACAATATTCTCGTGGGTTCTGAATCTGCTCAATTACATGCACCTGAACTCCATCAAGCCCACGTCACTCAGGCACGTGGGGCCATGTGTTTGGACCATAGGTTCAAGCTACAACTACAGCTGTCGGCTATAATTGTGCTGGGAGGGCTTTGCCTTCCAAGCTGGGACTTGCACGTGGCCATGAGAGGACTGTGCCTCAAATTCTAATATACAATTGTACATTGTATAATATACAGTTTATAATATTGTATATTATAAATATACAATAGACAGATATTATATAAGTGTACAGTGATATTATATAAATTAGTCCGAGGCTTGAACCTGTCCAAACACTGTAGCCGCTCTCCACATTTTATTACTATTTTGCTGAGTTTTTTTAAATCATGAATGAGTATTGAATTTTAGCAAATGCTTTTCAATGCATCTATTGATTGTGTTAATTTGTTTAGTTACATTGATTACTTTTCAAATAGTAAACCAACCTTGCACTTTCGGAATAAATCCCACTTGGTCACAATATATTATTCCTCCATTTCTAAATTTGATTTGGTAATATATTTTTTAGGATTTGTGTATCTAAATTTATAAAGATATTGGCTTATAATTTTCTTATAATATATATTATATAAATAATTTATATTATTTATTATAATTATATGTAATTATATAATATAAATATACAATAGACAGATATTATATAAATGTACAGTGATATTTCAATTGACCTGTCTCTGACTTCACTAGTGCTTTTCTGTGTCTAATCTGCCAGTAGGCCAATCCAATGAGTTCTTAATTTCAGATTTTATATTTCTCATTCTAGAATCTAAGTTAGATAACATTTTTCTGTTGATATCTTTCATTTTGTTCATCTTCCCTTCTATTCCCTTTAACATATTAGTGATATTACTTTACAGTTCTCTTCTAGTAACTACCTAAGAGCTGAATCATTGTGGCTCTGCCTTTATTGTTTACTCAATGTCCTGTAAATTTTTATTTTATGCTGGACATTGTATATAAAAGAATCTTAGAGACCACAGATTATAATACTTTCTCTCAGAGAAGGCTGAGCTTTTTCTTCATTAGGCAGATAAGAGCCCAATCACTGGAATTAAATAAACAATTTGTGATAGAACTATGCTGCAAATTTAATTAGACTTAATCCATCTTTTGTTTATCCCTGTTCCTCAGGTTAATTACCCTCTGTTTCCTCTTCTCAGTAGTATTTCAAAACATTTCTCACCTTCTTCCTAGTCCTTCCAAGGTGTTATCTGGGCATGGCTTACTGAATCCATGGTTGGCAAAGGAAAAGAAAATGCCTTTTTGTATTAAGTACCCTGAGCTGCTCTATTTGCTTTTAATCAACTCATATTATCTTGTCTGTCTGATAACTAGTGACCATGCTGGTGCCTGTCATTAAAATCTACACTAGAGAACAAACTCATGACCTGTCCTCCTTCGGCTTGGTCAGGGCCCAGCGGTTCTTCCTACTGTCCCGAAACCTTCAGCTCTTGATGGCATTGCAAACCCCTTCGGGCTGGCTGTAAATCCTAAGTAGTCAGTCCAAAGGTCCTTGGATACTGTAGTTACTACCTTTTTGTCCTTGTAGTCGCTACCTTTCTGGCAAGCTTCCCACCCAAACTCCTGGCTAACTTTCTTCTCCCTACTACCTCTACTACGTGAAAAACAAAGGTGGCTCAGAGGAGTGAACTGAAGCCCTCCTTCTGCCCGCACCACACTCTCACACTGATGCAGCCTCTCATGGGTAGATCTAAGGCTCTTTTAAAATACAACCTAGCCTAGGATATCAAATACTATAAACAAATGCTCTGCTTTACATTTCCTGTCTATTAATGCCTCCTTCTGTCCAGGACTTCATTCTAATGAGTACATCAAGGTGCGGTGGTGGTTTTTTTGTTGTTGTTGTTTTTTTAATTTCTAAATGATTAGTTGTTAATGTTAATTAGATTAATGGACAGTGCTTCCTCTTCAATTATTTTATATACCACCTGCCTTTTTAAACTCATCCTCACTAACAACCCAATGATATAATCATTTAGCCAATTCATGCATTCAAGTAGTTGTCAAAGCAACATTGCTGTGACTTTTAAAAGCAAGGAAAACCTTGATCAGATATATTCTCAGTATCTCACTTCTTAGAAGTGTATATTCCTAACCTATTCTTTGGCAAAGGGAAGAGAACACTATGATTGGCTCAGACCAGTCATGATTCTAGTCTTGGGCTGGTGCAGGCACATATCTTCCTTAAGGCTCATGTGGAGTGAGCCTTTCCCCCAGTGGGGTAGCTGACCCAAATCAGGGTTCTGTTAGAGAAGGAAAACTCTTGGTTTCTGAATAGGCTAAGTAAGTGCACATGAAAAATGCTAAAGGAACTTTGAAAATAATTTTATCTCTTGATAAATTCTAGCTTTCATCATTATTTACTCAAAACCTTATTTTCTTAATCTAAAGCTAAATTAGACAAATGGATAAATCAGACTAATTCATCAGAAGATCAAGTTCATAGAAATGCAAAAGAGAAAACTCATTAATGTATTTCAAAAACAATTTCCCTACTGACTTAAAATCATTGTGTCACCAAAATGTTATGAGTTACAGTCTGAATTTCAAATGAGGTGACATTTGGTAGTTATTATTGACTTCAGTTGGCCAATGACCAGCATGTATTTGGAAGTCAGCAAGTCTATGTTTAGCCATCTAATGCAGCATTTGGCTACTAGCAGTGTTATTTGGCTTAAAATTAAAAAGAAATTTTTTCTGTATGACACTTTGTTTCTAAGCTAGCTGTTTAAGTTAATTATAAATTTTTCTATCAAAAATCATCTGTTCCAGACTTTGGCTATAATGCGTGTATTTGTATAGCCATACATATATTCCTTTTAATGACTACTGAAGGATCAAGGAATCATAAAATCCCTCAAGTCATTCTTTGAATTTTCCTCATTCCCATGATAAACAATAACATACCTCAGATCTCAATAAAGTATGATTTTATTTTGACAGAAATTTTTCATTTAAAAAATAATTTGCTTAAATTAACAAATTATTTTTTAAATGAAAAATTTCTGTCAAAATAAAATCATACTTTATTGAGATAATCTTTTTGATACATCATTTTATCAATTAAAGCAAATTTCTTCATATGGAAAAATAACAACATATGAAAATTTAAAGAACACCATTAGGGTGTTTGTTGTTTTTTTGTTTGTTTGTTTTTTTATCAATTCTGTGTTTTATTTAAAAAATCCGAGTTGAGCTTTGTATAATAATGTTGTCTTCTAATAAAACCACCATTTACCTTAAATCTTCATAATAAATTTGATAGGATTTTATAAATTAGATAACAGTTGTAATTATCCCCACTAACTAATTAAATTGGCTTTACTTAAATAAACATTAAAATTGGTTGGTTAGACACAAACATGCTATTCACATCTAATTTTGGATAAAGGCTTTTACATAAATTCTTTTCCAGACACAAAAGGTGAAATTTCACCTGCTGATGAGGTCAAGGACCAGCTCCTTTCAAATTTCTATTTCTACACATGTCAGCAAACAGCTGGATGCTAACAATATTAGAGGTCGTACTTTTGATCCTTTAAAAATAAAACAGGCTATACTTTGAGGAGGCAAAGGAAATAATGCATTACAGATTAAACTCTGTGTTTCTGTTCCGGGCTCACCCAAGTTGCCAGTAACAGAGCTGTCTTCTAGGAGGTTGAGCCTCAGCCAGGCCCTGGTCCAGTGCAGTCAGGCCTGGCGGTTCTCTCTGAACCTTTATTTAGCACATGGAACCATCCTTGCGCAAGCAGTGTCATTGGTTTTAAAATGATTGGTGAGTTATAGCCTTTCCACACTACCCTATCACTAAAACAGGACCCCAGAGTTTGGACAGTTGTAGTACCGACCCATTCTCCTAACTCCCAGAGAGACAATTTCTCCAGAGCTGGGCCATGCTTCCAGACCCTTTACCTTATTTCAGTCAAGCCTTCCATCCTTACACTTGAGACACCAAAAACCAACAAGAGTCATGGCCATCTATAACCTCCTATTGGCCCAAACCCTGCAAACTGTGATTAAACAAAAAACAAAACAAAAGCCTCTCACACTTTAATCTCACTGAGATCCAACCTGATTTTGACACTCTGCTTCACACTGCATTTTAGGCTGTTTGTCTTCTAATGTCCAGCTTTCCTGAGTCTCCACCAATTCATTTCCAGTCTTCAGGTCAAGCCTGTTGCCCTAGAAGGAAATTGCACTACGCCATGCATCCAGGCAGAACTATTAAAGACAAATGGATATGGTGCATATCAGAACACTGGCATTTAATTGATAGCCACCTAATGAAAGTCAGCTCAACTCACGAACTGGTGCAAAGAAAGCCAGTGACTATATCTACAGCAAAGACCTTTTTTTTTTTTAATTAGCAGAACTGTGTTTTTTTTAAAACTTTGTTGCTAGAGAGCAAACAGCTGGTACGAGGACTATAACAAGAAAGAAGGCTTAAAGAAAGCTGTGATTTTTACAGTTCTTTTGATAAATGTGTGATATAGCCAATTTGGAAGCACATGAAAAGAACTGAAAATGAATGAAATGCTTACTTTGGATACATGAGAATATATGAAGACTTCTCTTCAGAAGTTTGTTCACTGTGAAGTACAGTTAGTAATGATAAGAGTAGATTGTGTTTATTAAGCCAGCACTTTAAATGCACTAGTCAATTCTCACCACAATCATGGGAGATAGGAAACTTTTGTAAATGAGGAGACTGAGTCACAGAGAATTTAAAAATCTTATCCAAGGTCACACAAGCAATTAAAAGGCAGAGTAAGAATTCAAACCCAGGTAGTCTGATTCCAGGGTGATCTAAAGTCAATATAAATCAAAGTTAACTACCAAGTCAAAATAAATGCACACATTTCTATGCACCCACTTTCACAGAAAAATACTTCTAAAGGAATTTGGGAATAGTCTTCATTCTGTGGCAAGACAAGAACAAAAGGTCTCTAAATTTCTTGTTCTCCATTAAATGATCAATTGAAGGCAGCATTTGAGTGAAACATATTCTTTTGCCGTCCTCTACTATCCTATTGTTAAATACTTTAAGTATCACCAGCAGCATTTAATGTGCCTTCAATTACAGAGATGTGAGGAACCTAAAAAATCCCTAAATCCTTGACCATCCACTTAACATGGCTAAATTGTGCGGGGTCAATGTATAGTGGACATTCTGGGAAAAGCATGTTTTTATTAACACTTTGGACTTGGTTTCCTACTCTGGTGAACTTGGCTGTATCACTTATGATACTGGGAATCCCTCTTCTAAACAAGAGACAGACCAAGTAAATGCTCTCTTTGGTCCTTAGCCCCTAAGCCCATCCTGACCTTGCTCTTTGAAATCTTTCTTCTAGAATGGTAAGGAGGAGGATGCAAAGATTAGCCCACAGAAGGAGCCTTTTCCGAAGTACACTTCATCTTTCCTTACTCCTTGAATTCTGTACTAACCCCAAGGAGACTTTCCAGATCAGAGTCCCAAGAACACCCATCTCCAGACTGTCCTACTGCACCTGACTGTGTTTCTGGAAGACACACAGGCAGCGTGATATATAAAGCAATCATGAGAGTCTGCCATTTGAAAGACAACAAACTCTGCACAGCAACTTTACCCCATTCTGTCCCACAGAATCACTCCTCCTCAGGAGGAAAGACTAAGTTATTCTGCAGCAACATAGAATCTCAACAGTTTATAGGAAGAAATGTTTATTTTTTGTTGCCATTATATGTCCAATGTAGATCAAAGTTAGGAAAGGAGAGAGATGGTCAACTTCAAGCTGGCTCTTCAAGTTTCTGCTTCCATCCACATTTCATAGGTCAAAGGAAACCAGATGGTCATTCTTGAGTTCAAAGGGCAAGAAAATATAATCCTCCTGCTGGGATGGGCACCACATATTTCATAAAGCCAGTGGAATAAGGAAGTATAAATTGCCCCCAAAGAAGGACAGTAAATATTTTGATGAAGAATACAATATACCACAAGTTGTTTTGTTTTTTGTTTTTGTTTTTTGGTCTAATGGTGCATTATTTTCTCTGCTGCACAACAAATTATCACAAATTTAGCAGCTTAAAATAATTCACAATTTACTCTCATAGTTTCTGTGGGCTGGAAGTTTGGGTACAGCTTATCTGGATTCTCTTTTTCAGGGTCTCACAAGTTTGATATCAAGATGTCAAACAGAGCTTTCTAAGCCTTGGGGTTCTATCCAAGCTCAGATGGTTGTTGGTGGAATTCAGTTCCTTGGAGCTGTAGGTTTGAGGTCCTCTGCTTCCCCAGGCCACCCTCAATTCCTTGCCATGTTGGCCTCACACACAGCTAGTCCACAATACAGTAGCTCACTTCTTCAAAGCCAGCAAGGGAGCCTCTACAGCAAGTCTGCTAGAGGACAGAATGTTATATAACACTAGAGGCCTGGTGCACGAAATTCGTGCACTAGGGGGAGGGGGAGTCCCTCAGCCTGATTGCGAGAGGGTGCAGGCAGGCCAAGGGACCCCACTGGTGCACGATAGAGGCCAGGGAGGGATGCAGGAGGTTGGCCAGCCCTGGAGGGATTGCAGGAAGGCTCCAGGGTGTGTCCAGCCCGTCTCACTCAGTCCTGATTGGCCAAACCGCAACAGCAAGCTAACCTACTGGTCGGAGTGTCTGTCCCCTGGTGGTCAGTGCACAACATAGCGAGCGGTTGAGCGGCCTTAGCATATCATTAGCATATTATGCTTTGATTGGTTGAATGGCCAACTGGCCACTTAGCATATTAGGATTTTATTATACAGGATATTATATAGGACTAGAGGCCAGGTGCACAAAAATTTGTGCACTCGGGGGTGGGGGGGGAGGGGGTTCCCTCAGCCTGGCCTGTGCCCTCTCGCAGTCTGGGACCCCTCGGGGGATGACCACTTGCTGGCTTAGGCCTGCTCCCTGGGGGATTGGGCCTAAGACGGCAATCAGACATCCCTCTGGCATCCCGGCAGCACTTGGTGGATGTCCACTTGCCAGCGGGGAGCAGGCCTAAACTGTAGTCGGACATCCTTAGCGCTGCTGAAGAGGCAGGAGAGGCTCCCACCACCACCACTGTACTGGCAGCCATCAGCCTGGCTTGTGGCTGAGCAGAGCTCCTCCCATGTGAGAGCGCCCTGACCACCAGAGGGCAGCTCCTGCATTGAGCGTCTGCCCCCTGGTGGTCAGTGTGTGTCATAGTGACCAGTCATTCCCAGTCCTTCTGCTGTTAGGGTCAGTTTGCATATTACCCTTTTACTATATAGGATAGAGGCCTGGTGCATGGGTGGGGGCCAGCTGGTTTGCCCGGAAAGGTGTCCCAGATCAGGGTGGGGGTCCCGCTTGGGTGCCTGGCCAGTCTGGGTGAGGGGCTGATGGCTGTTTGCAGCTGGTCGCACCCCCTTCAGGGTGGGGGTCCCCACTGGGGTGCCTGGCCAGTCTGGGTGAGGGGCTGCGGGGCGTTTTCAGGCTGGTGGGTGACTGAAGCTCCCAACCTCTCCTTTTTTTCTTTTTTTCTTTTTTATTATTCTGGGATTTATTTACCTTCTATGGCTGTCACTGGAACTGAGAGCCAGCTTCAGCTCTGAGGCTTGGCTCCAGCTCTGAGACCTCAGCTGCTGAAAGCAGGTATCTGGGTTTGTTTGGCTTCTATAATTGAAACACTGTTGCAACTCCAGCTCTGAGACCCGGCTGGCTGAAAGCAGGTTTCTGGGGTTTGTTTAGCTTCTATAATTGCAACATTGTTTCTTAGAGTACAGCTCAAAGGCCCCCAGCGGCAGGCGGGGAGCCTTGGCTTCCTCCTTCACTGGAGCAAGCAAGCCTCCTGTTTGCTTCAGCTGCCTGGCTGCCAGCCGCCATCTTGGTTGGCAGTTAATTTGCATATCACCCTGACTAGCCAATGGGAAGCATGTCGGAGGTACGGTTAATTAACATGTTTGTCTATTATTAGATAGGATAATGTAATCATGGGAATGACATGCCATCATCTCTGCCATCTTCTACTGTTTAGACCAGTGGTTCTCAACCTGTGGGTCATGACCCCTTTGGAGGTCGAACGACCCTTTCACAGGGGTCACCTAATGTGTTCTCCATTGGAAAACACATATATAATTACATATTGTTTTTGTGATTAATCACTATGCTTTAATTATGTTCAATTTTTAACAATGAAATTGGGGGTCACCATAACATGAGGAACTGTATTAAAGGGTTGTGGCATTAGGAAGGTTGAGAACCACTGGTTTAGAGGTAAGTCACCAGTCTCACACACACTCAGGGGTGGGATTAGACAGGGTGTGAATACCTACAGAGGGAGATCACAGGAGATCAGGGGTGGGAAATGAGCAGGGAATTGTTCAGTTCCCTCTAGAGAATATACTGTTAACAGACACTTCAAAAGCATGGCCAAGAATATTCTGATGATTACCAAAAACATTATAGCTCCCTGTACATGTAAGATTATTTAGTTCAGACTGAGATTATGACACCAGTTTTATTTCAATCCCATCATATTTCCCCTGCCCTGAGTCTGCTATTCCTCTTTTACTAGGCAAGCCATTGAAGAAAATCCTTGGTCATGACAGTGATGAAAACCATCTTTGGTTCTTTACTGTTCTATCTCTTGGTTTCCAGAAGAGGACTGTATTTCTTTCACCATGTACTGACCCTGCATCTATTCACATCCTAAGGTCTCGTTCACCTGCTCCTTGTGAACTGTCCACTAGCATTTCCACATGAGTCACAGACAATGAGTGTCACAAGAACAGCTAATAAGTACAACCTATGCAACGCCACTTCTGTCCAAATAAGAGAGTATGCCAGGCTCCTGGTTTCCACAATTAGTGTATATTATGTGTTTACAAGCCAAGCGGCTCAAACAAAATGCATTGCCAGAGAACATACTGAATGAATATGTTTGCTTACAAAACAAAACAAAACAAAACAAAAAACCCAAAACTCTACGTTATGACCAATTTGCTTTTCCTAAGACTAAACTAATGTTGCAAAAGACTTTAAAATATAAGTTGGCAACAATAAAGCTGGCTGTCTTTAACAGTTTATGATATATATATATACACACACACACATATATTATGGGAAATGTTTTGACTTGAAGAGTAAAATTCATTTCAAAGGGAAATGCAAACATGCTACAGAGCCCAGACTGTGTTTTATGGCCGTAATAATCAGGTGCCTGTTGGATAGGAAGTGTACTGTTTCTCCCACACACCAATAATGAAAGTATCCTTATCTTTCAACAGAGTTTCATAATAAAATAATACTGCATTCACGCATAGCTGCCAGATGTCATTGGCAACACCAAGGACAGTATCATTCCTGACCCCAAAGGTTGCGTGTTCTTTTTCTCAGTGACATTGGAAGGTAGCATGACAATCCAAATGAAAATTGGGCTCATATGCAGGTCAAAAGATACTCAACCTGACTTATAAATAAGCACATGCTAATTCAAGTGGTGCTGTATAACTTTTCATCTACAATAGTGTCAAAGATCAAAGTGCTGTGCTGGCCATGGTGTGAAGAAGCAGGCGCTCTCGTAATTGGCTAATGCGACTAGAAATTGAGGGATCCTCCCTGGCAGGCAATTTGGTAATACCCATCAAAACATTAAAATACATGTAAACATTGACCTAGGAGTTCTACCTAGATTTATACTCACACGCCAGAGTCAAGATATTTTCTCAAGGATAATTTCCAAAAAATATTGCATACTTTAAGAAAATGAAAAAAGGCAAAACAGAAATGTGTATGCACGAGAGGCTCCCACTCATTTAATAAAAGGGGGCATATATATGTTTTTGTAGATGTTTTATTTTTTTTCCCCCTCTGGAAAGGTAAATGATGAACCCTTGAGTAGCAGCAAGTATCTCTAGCAAAGGGAGATGAGCTGTGGAGTAGAAATACATATTACTTTTTCATTGTATAGCTTCCAGTACTATATGAAAATTTTACCATTCATTTTTTTCAATGAAAAATAGAATAAAGAAATAGCTAAGAAAATGAAACTGACTTCATCTGAATGAATCTGATACACTGAAATTCTTATTCGAATTAGAATTATGGAGTTACAATTGGCTTCTCAGCCTGCACACATTTTAAATGTCCTTAAGAGCCAAAATGAATGACATGACAGTTGCCATTCAGAATGTTAATTTCTTTCTCTGGCATTCTCAGTGGTATTTATACTTTGGAGATTTCTTCCAGGCTAGCATGACCTCAGGAAATTCATCCAGTTAGGTTCAAGATCACCCTCTGAAGGTGAAAGTGGAGGTTCTGGTTGAGAGCATAGCCTGGGATGGACCTAAACCCTAGATCATATCACTGCAGAGAGTAAGGAAGGAGTCAAGAACCTTCTTAAAATGTGATAGGCAAAACAGCTTTGAGAACTTGCTTTACACCCAAAGTAGAAGGCAGTCTAAAAATTGGATTTTCAGAGTTTGAAGACCAAGAATGGTCCAAAAACCATTCCAAATTGTCAAACCCACCTCAGCTTGGTCCATTCACTTACTCTTAAATCAGATTTAGACTACCCCCTGGTGGTTAGGTTTAGAAGAGAAATTCCTTTCTGTCTAACTCACTGTGGCCCTTTATTCAGAAAACAAGATTTGATCTAATATGAAGACAGTCAAACTTCTCAGAAATGAAAAACATAATAAAATTTGCCATCAGGCAGGGAACAAAATCTCTAGTATGGAAGTATGAGTCGAGGCCAAGATGGAGAAGACCATAATTAGTGGGAATATTTATGTTTTAAATAAAATATTTTAAAATGTTTCCCGGCTTTGCAAATGCCTTTTCTTCTGGCCTCATTCCCCTTTTAAATGCCACACTTTAAAAATTCTATTTAATGCCATATGCCCCAGCCTCTCTGAGCTGCAACTGATTCATTGGCCCTAATTTGTACTCAGATGGGTTGATAACATGTCACCTCAGCATACTCTAAATCAGGGGTCCTCAAACTTTTTGAACAGGGGGCCAGTTCACTGTCCCTCAGACCGTTGGACGGCCGGACTATAGTTTAAAAAAAAACTATGAACAAATTCCTATGCACACTGCACATATCTTATTTTGAAGTAAAAAAACAAAATGGGAACAAATACAATATTTGTATTTGCATGTGGCCCGCGGGCCGTAGTTTGAGGACCCCTGCTCTAAATCACCAAAGACACATAAGCATTGACTTATCTTCTAAATTACCTAACATCCTTGGGAAAAATCTGAATCTCAGAATCAATCCACTTATATTTGTCTCACTAGATTTGGTGTCTTCTAAATTTTGTGTTAGTATAAGCTTTGTTGTCTGAGCATTGCTCCTGGAATACAGGGCATCTATATATATAAAAGCCTAAGAGACCGAATGACTAAACGACCAAAAGACTGGTCAACCGGTTGCTCTGATGCGCACTGACCACCAGGAGGTAGACACTCAACGCAGGAGCTGCCCCCTGGTGGTCAGTGCACTCCCACAGCCAATCTCCTGTAGTCCCTCCCCCCGGCTGGCCAACCTCCTGCGGTCTCTCCAGCTGGCCAACCTCCCTCGGTCCCTCCTCCCCACCGGCCAACCTCCCACAGTCCCTTCCCCCAGCCAGCTAACCTCTCTCAGTCCCTCCCCCGGGCCGGCCAGCCCCCTGATTGGCCCTGATTGCCCCCCAGGCCAAGGGACCCCACCTATGCACGAGTTTGTGCACTGGACCTCTAGTCGTTATATAAATATCAAAATATCTATGTATTTCTAAGTAGCATGTGTTAGTATAAAGATGAAGAAATAGATATATTTGAAGATTCTTCTAGGTGCTCAGCTATTTGTTCTACATTGTTTAGTTCTACTGAACCTGCAACAATCCCTAAAAGGATGACTTCTTAAAAGTTCCTTTCCTCATCTGAGGCTGGAATAACAAATACATTTTGATTTCACTGAAAACTGCTACAGAGTTAGGAGATGGCAAAATAGGGGATCTCTTACATTTCCAGGGTTTAAGATAAGCTCCTCAGGACTTCCTCTTCGCTCATGCTGGTGCTTCCCAGTCCTCATTTTAAAAGCAAACGATTAAAGTGTAGTTATGACTTTTTAAAAAACATACTTGTATTGATTTCAGAGAAGAAGGGAGAGGGAGAGAGAAACATCAATGACAAGAGAAAATCATTGATTGGCTGCCTCCTGCACACCCCCTACTAGGGACTGAGCCCGAAACCTGGAATCAAATCATGACTTCCTGGTTCAAGGTTTGATGCTCAACCACTGAGTCACATTGTAGTTATGATTTTTAAAAATAATAAACAAAAAGATAACACTAAAAAAGAAAAAATTTTTGAAAAGTAACTGCTAAAATTAGAAGTACACATGGTCAAACAATTGAAAAAATAACCCTTGAGAAGAAATGGCTCTCTGATGTATTTAAATGGCTAAAAGGGACTGGCATCTGCCTGCATTGTAAACATAAAATATTCTGATTAACAGAGTCTCTCTGGCAGCTCCTGGTTGGGAGTCTCTGGATCATCACCCTCTATCTCATGCCAAAGATTCATGCCTACAGCAAGAGGAGTGCATTCATCTCTTCAGAAGGCATGATCAATCACAAACCAATAATCAAATAGCAACAATCGATTCAGCGTTCTTCACTTCAGTCATCAGTTATGGAGACTACAAACCCTCTTGTTCTCCTCTCAAAATTCTTCCTATTTCCTGAGAAAATTCAACTGATAGATGGTTGCAAAGTAGCAGGGTCGCCATCTATATATGGGTAAGGCAAGAGTGGAAGCTGGAAGGTGTTACTATGGCTTACAAAACTCTACAAAGTCTGAACCCAGTTCCTCTTTGACTTAGTTTCTTCCCTCTCACTCTGCTCCAGCCAAGCTTATCTCCCTGATTATCTTCTCACATTCCAGGCACCCTCCTGTCTCAGGCATCTTCTCTGCTTGGAATGCTCTTTTTAGATGTCCTATAACTGGCCCTCTCCTCCTACAAATCTGGCTTAAATATCCCTTTAATGTCACCATCCTCTCACCCAGCACACCTGATCTCCGTACCTCCATCTATTTTTTACATACTACTTAGCAGATTCTTAAATATTATCTAATTTAACTATTAGGTTTAGGCATTCCTATCTATCTCCCCCCCACACACACACATACACACATGTTATAATGGAATCTCCACAATGGCAAGCATTTTTGTCTGTTTTCTTCATTGATGTAACCTCAGAAGAGTATCTGACACATGGTAAACACTCAGTAAGTGAAATCTTTTTAAATGAATAAATGAAAGAATGAATGAAGACATTAACATTGCTTGGCAGATTGGTTCTTTTAGCATCCAAGTAAGAGACACAGCCCTTGGCTCCGAGCTGCTAAGTGGTGCATAAGGAGTACTCAGCACGCAGAAGCAAACAGGGTCAAAGAGTTAATGTAGCAGAACTTGCTACATTGTCGGTAGTGATTGCTAGAATAAGTAAGGGCAGCAGTTGCTTATCTACTGCTGCCTGAAGGATTTTACTGCTTTTTAAATCTAGAATATCTCTAGTCTACGTACTAGGCTAGTCACTTTTTTTCTGGATTCAAGAGTTCTCAGTCATTCTGTGATCAACATCCCTCATTTTCCATGTTTTCAGGAAATGATGCCTTCTCTGAGAGTTTGGAGGACCCTAAGAGTGAATCTAAATAACCTAGCAACTTGAAACTTGGCCTCATTCATTCTCATCAGAACTATCAACCTCCAAGGACTCTATTCTGATATTAACAAAGGGATATACATCATTTAAATTTAGTTCATTGGGTTGGGAGAGAATCTTAACAACTCTCTCCCATGCCCTCAGAATTATTCTATGACATATCTGGAATGCCTACCTTGACAATGACTCCTCTTCTGCTATGGATACGTGTCTTCCTCTTTTATTTGCTCACAAGTTACAGAATACATTTGTATTGTCACCTTATCCCTACATCACTCACAATTCATGACCCACATTTAACTGGTAAGCAAAAACAATATTGCTTGAATGCTAAATCTTCTTGGCAACTAAACACAATAAGTTATCCTGTACGTAAAGATACAAAGTAGGAGGGAAGACTAATGCTTATTGAGCAAGTTCAGCATGTTGCACGCTTTACAAAGGCTACCTTATTTTAACTTTACACAGAGTTTTCACAAGAAACGGAGTATGCTTTACTCCATCAATTAGATGACAAGCTCCTGGAATAAGTGACCATGTTTATCTTCCTTATCACCATATCCCTAAATCTAACAAGATGGCTCATAACAGGTGTTCAATGAGTAGTTTTGGAAAAAATGAACTAATAAAATTATGTAATGGCAGTGTCTCTTCCTTACAAATCTGGCTCAAATCACAACTCTATATCCTGATTATTAGCTGTATTTTACTCACAACATTGACCCTCACAAAATGGTGGGTATGCTCTTTCATATCCTAAGACTGCTTCCTTTTTTTTGTTTTTTTTTAAATAGACTTAATTCACTTTATTTTTCTGGTATAAAATTATGTGGTGGCCACAGCTGGAATCTGGGTCCTCTGCAGGAAACACTGGGTCTTTACAAGATGGTCAGCGAGTTTCTGATGGGGAGACTTGGTGAACAGGTCTCTTTCCAGAGTTCGAGGGTGAGATTGCTTTAAGTCTTGGAGATGGCATTAAAGGTGGCCTTGGCAAAGTTGCCCAGAGTAGCAGTGCAGCCCTGGCAGAGGTACAGCAGTCTTCAATACCAGCCATCAGCAGCAGCGCTTGGCACAGGGGTTGAGACGATACCAGTGCCCCTGGGGTTGGGGCTTTGGCACATCAACCCAGAGCCACAGGGCCGGTCACCTTGCAAGGGACAGTGATTCCTTGCAAGGGATCATGACTTGCTGATCTTGTTTCCCCAGTAGCCTCCCTGCACAGGGACAACAGAGAGTCTGACCAGGAAAATGGCCCCTGATGGCAGTGGCTACTTCCTTGGAGCACTTAACACTGAGGCCAAACTGTCGGTAGAGTACCCAAAGGTGACAAGGGCCTTGAACAGGGTCCTCTTGGCCAGTGCGGGTCTGCTTTTGCAACAGCATAATCTTCAGAACGCCTTCCTTGAGGGATGCCCCCAGGAAAAAGTCACTGATCTCAGATTCCTTGGTGGGCGGAGAGAAGAAGTAGATCCCCTCCTGGGACTTGATCTTCATGTCCCTCATCAGGCGGCCCAGCTTGGTGATACGGATCCATTCCTTGTCCTCGGCCTTGCCTCTGTGAGTTCCACAGTCTCCAAGACTGGTTCTTAACTTTAAAAAATGTTTTAAAAAACTGTTTAAAAAAGAGTTATGGATTGCTATTAAAACATATGAAATTGTCCAGGAAATTATTACTAATGTAAAAAATCAGACATAAAAACTCAATGGGCATTTCCTTCTTTCATTTTTCTCCCTTGATATTTTCTTAACTATTTTTAAGAACTTTCTCATCCAGATGAATTTTAGAATCAAGGTTATATACTAGTAAAAAGTCCTATTAGGATTTTTATTATAATTAGAGGCCCGATGTATAAAATTCATGCAAGAGTAGGCCTTCCTTCCCCCAGCTGCCGACACCAGCTTCCCTCTGGCACCCGGGACCTGGGCTTCCCTTGGAGCCCCGACTTCATCCAGAAGGACAGAAGGTCGTCCAGAAGGACAGAAGGTCGTCCAGAGGACGTCCGTTCTAATTAGCATGTTAAACTTTTATTATTATAGATTATTACATTGAATTTGTAGATTCACTCAGAAATAATTGATATATTTACAATATTGAATCATCTACACCAGATACATGTTATACCTTGCCGCTTTTAAGTATTTTCTATATCTTCAGCAAAGGTTGATAGTCTTTGGAAAATATGTATCTCAGACATGTTTTGTTAATTACATTCCTAGGTATTTTAAAGTTTTTGGAGCTAGAGTGAATAGGCTCTTTCTGTAAATAAATAGAGATATAAGAAACCAAGCACATTTGAACTCTAATGTTCTTTCTTTAAATTTATCTTTATTGTTGAAAGTATTACAGATGTCCCCTTTTTCTAATGTTCTTGGCCTGATTATCAAAGTGACTCAGCAGGTCAAGTCACAGTCCAGGAGTAGTTTTTGTCTTTTTTATTGCGTTAGAAAATGATGATCTCCCCAAATATTCAAGGACTTCTTGATCAGAAACATGTGTACAATCTAATAATGTTTATATTTAACTTGAAATAAGCTCTTGTGAGACAGAACATGTTGTAAGACAGAAAAATGAGAAATAACCTGAGATAACTTCACAGAACATCCAATTATACAGAGCCCATTGCAAAGCACTAGCTCTTTCAGAGCCAATAAAAGAGGATGGAAAGTTAGCTTTAGTTCAGTAACAGCTGCCAAAAATTTTATGAAGCACACACAGAGATAGTGGCACTGAAATTTCAATGTTACTCACCTCCCCAAACCCTGTGCTAAACACCTGTGGGCTGGTGAATTTATCACTGCAAATGATAAACTGCAATTGTAATCTCAAAAGGATTACTAAAGAGACAAATAGATAACTTTTTGTTAAAATTAGGTTTGTGGATTGGAAACAGAATTGTGTTTATCATGAAAACTCCAATTTGCTGAGCTTTCGTAGAAACAGAATCATTTGCTAGACATTTTTCTCCATACGCTGTATGTCTCCATTTCTTTCTCATTTAGCTCTGTAAGTCACATCTTCCACCTATTTCCACTGAAAAGCCCAGTCCTTTCCAACTCTTGTGAGATAAAGCAGGCACTTCACAGAGCTCCCGGAATAGCTTCTCCTATTTAAGAAACACCAGATGGAACAGCTAATGCTGTGCGGTGCCTCATCTGTACTGTCAACGTGGCACAACTTTTACTTTCTATCAAAATCAGAAAAGTCTTTACCTCCATACAAAGAGAAGGGAGAGAAGCATGTTTAGATCCTCATCTCCTAACACTGCTGCATCATGCCCTGAGCCCCTAATCCAGGATCAGGTTCTAAAATAGTGATATAATCAGAATTGGTAGTTAATAAATAAATAAACACATTTTTGAGCATTGATTTGCACAATGGTGTTAGGCATATATTGAAATTTCAGTGCTAGTTATCTACTTAACTCTAAAGGAAGGGAAAAGTGACATACGTCTAATCTATTTAGAAGAATCAGAACTATGAGGTTTCTGATGGCAACAGTCATGTGTGTGTGTGGTGGGGGGGGAGGGGGAGACAAAAAATCAAACCCTTTAATTATCCTTCCAAAAGCATCAGATCCTCTTTCTCCTGAATGTATGGATCATATATCTTCATTCAACTTCTACTGGTGTAACAGGAAGATATAGTTAAAGTTTACCCTAGTCAAAGATGCATGTGCTGGGGGAGAATGTGTTTAAAATATATAAATGACTACATCAGAGAGAAACCTGGAATAGAAAGTATTCAAATCAAAGCTCTAGCTACATGTGCTCCTGATCTAGAAGTCATTAAACAACAGATAGGATTAATAGAAGAAAGTGTTGAAGAAGAAAAGTTTTTCTTAATTAAGATTTTCTAACAAAACCCTAATATTATCAGTTGAAGTGTTTTATCTGGTCATCTCTAAATCAGCTACCACTGCCACATCCCACTTATGACGTTGCCCTGGAAAGAAGTTGTTCCCCTGCCGCAGTAATTCACACAATCAGCATTTTATAATCAAGAGGACAGTCATTAAATTACAAAGAAGTTAAAGGTAATTTTCTATCAAGACAATTTTGGAGTGTTCCTTGTTACAGGGTTTGGAATACCTAAGAAAGGGCAAGGTGTCAGATATCAGGTTTAGTAATAGCTCGCCTCTACAAAAGAGAGGGGACCTCATGTTCCCACCTGTAAAATGCTGGTAAGTTAGACCCTCTCCACTCGGTATACAACAGCTGGCCAACCTCTTATATGTGCTCATTAATGGAACCAGTGTGTCATAAATTTCCTCTTCTATTAAATCTATCTCCTGAAATCAAAAGTGTTGAGTAATCAAATAGGCCAAGGAGTACATAGCACTTCGGATTTTCCTTGGAAGTTATTTGAAGGGAAAGAGGACTAGTTTAATTCACAGTGTGGCCTTCTTCATAGATATGCTGATTAGAGTGACTTTGACAAGAGACCATGAGCCGTATGAAGACAAAAGAGATGTCAAACCAGGGATTCTCCGTGAATTAGATGAGCAGGCCCCTGAACCACCAAGTTTGATTATAGCTCCAAAGGCATCATTTTCAGGCCAAAACTGCCATTTTAAATTGTGTCTTATTCTGTCTGACACTCCTAGAGATATTTTATTCAATTTTTTTATTATCTACTAACTCCTTGTGTATACGAATAAAACATGGGTATGCTGTATTAACAACTACAATTTAAAAGAGGTGAGGTAAAGTGCAAATGGTAAAATGCATTAGTCAGGACAGGATAGGCTATGCTGTTGGAACAAATGCGTACACCCTAAAATGTGAGGGGCTTAGCAGACAAAGGTTTCTTTGTTGCCCGCATCACAGAAAAATTTGTGTTGGCAGGATTTCCTTGGTAACTTCCATAAATTCTGACTTAGAGTTCTTCCATCTTGAGACACTGACATCTTCAAACCACAGACTTTGCAGTACCAATAGAAGGGGAAGAGAGAACCAGGATAAGGAACGTGAACTCTGAATTGCTTCAGCCTGGAAATCTCACAGGTGGCCTCTGCTCTCAGTGCACTGGCCAGAACTTGGTCTCACAGCAGGGGGGCTGGGAAACAGTCTTCCCGATGCTCAGAAAGAAACTAAACACAAATCCCGGCCTCTGCCACAAGAGCCATGGGCTCTGGAGTCAAACAGTTGAGGGACTGATTCCTATGGCACCTTGGGAAGTTGCCTAAGCTCTCCTCACCTTGGTTTCACATCTGTAATATGGGAATAGTAAACACCTTGCAGGGCTGTTGTGATGACTAAATCAATTGTCTGCCTACTTGCCTGATTTAATGCTTGAAAAATAAAGCCATTATTACTACTATTTAAATAGCTTAAAGTTTTTATAGCTGATTTCAAGTTCAGCACCATCACATCATAACACCACTCTGGCCTTTAAAATCATCCTGTGTGGATCTGAGCATGCGCATTTTCAAGCTTACTTCACCAGATCAGACACTTCCCACACCAACATCCACCTTTAATTTACCACAGCTCTGCCTTCTCTGTTTTCTAATGTATGTTTCAATGGCAAAATTCCTGAGGCTTTTAACTGAATTAACCTCTGGAGTTCTGATATGTGCTTTTCTATTCCCTTGGATGTCTTTCCGTTTCTCTTACTTTCCTCCTCCTCCTCCTCCTCCTCCTCCTCCTCCTCCTCCTCCTCCCCCTCCCCCTCCCCCTCCCCCTCCCCCTCCCCCTCCCCCTCCCCCTCCCCCTCCCACTCCCCCTCCCCCTCCCCCTCCTCCTCCTCCTCCTCCTCCTGTTTTCTTTTTAGCAATGGCTTGAAAATCTTAGAGATAGCATTCTGTTGATCAAATGCCTCTTTCTGAAGGTTTACAATGTTTTCAGAAACCAGGTTGAAAAAAATTCAGAATCCTGAATGTCCTAATAAGCAGTGGAACCTAAGTGACAGCATTTTTATTCTTTTCCTTTCTGACTTTGCTTTCCCTCACTAAAGAGCTCAATTTAATGCATGTAAATGAATATACCTTCCACATTAAGCACTGCTGAACCCAGATGTAAAAACGACATATCCTTCTTCCAACTCTTTATTTGAAACAACTAAATAAGGGTCTTTCAAAAATAAAAAAAAGGTCTAGAGTTGCTTTTTCTCATTATGCCTTTAATATTTGACTCACACTACAAAGATCTGTCAATACAATCATTCAGAGGCAAGAGAGGCAGCAGCTGCTGCCTAACTAGGAAACCGCTGTTATTCCTAGAGTGTGCACCATCCCGGATTAACTCAAGATGGATACTTTCTCTCCCCTGCTTTGTTACAAATCACTTCTGGTAATACCAGAGGTACTGCAAAGAAGCATTCAACACCCGCAAAGCAGTTATTTAAAATGAAATATGAAGCATTCTGATTGCGTCTGGATAATCTTTGCTGTGTTTCTTAATGAATTTTTTAAAAGGAAGTAGCATCTTTTCTTCTATTAGCGTTCCTGAAAATGTGCTGGTGCATATATGAACCTTGGCAAGATAAAACTGTTGAAATATTATCTTAGAAAATAGGAATCTATCCACAACAGACAGTTCTTATACATTGAGTTAGTACTGTTTTGTCATAACTCAGAGACAATTCTGACTCAAGCATGCTTCACTTCCACAATGCATCCTTGGTGTCCTCTGAGCTCCCACCTGCTGCCATTGCAATCCCACCCCCCTGCCCCCCAACCCCCAACTTGGAAGAAAAGTTCAAAATACTCTGCAAACCATCTGATGAATGCTTAATGTCCCAGGGCAGTCCAGCCATCGAAGATGACTCAAGGAGCTGGTTTTCACTGGACATTAAAATTATACCCATTTTTTTTTAAATAAATCCACTGTCTTTAGCTTCTCCAATTCCTGAAAACACCTTGCACTGTAAATTTTGCCTTATATAAGGTGACCCTGCAGGGTCTCTATAGACATTTTTAGGAGCTGCTCCTATTTATTTAACCAATTTTAAAACTTCAAGCAAAGAAGTAAAAAAAAAAAAAAAGAGGCTCTCATGACTCCTAAACTCCCATGTGAAGGGAGTGTGAGGTGACAAATCTCCAGAAATTATTGAATCTTCTCTTTCCTCTTGTCTGAACCAGAAGAAAGAAACAAGAAAACACAGGAATCCTTTAACTTTGCTACGTGTTCATTTCTAAGAAATCACTTTGAGAATGAGTTTGAGTTTTGAGCACACTTTACAATGCCAGCCATTGCTGGCTCCTCCAAGCGTGGAAAGTTCGGAGCCAATTCTGAACACCTTCTCCCTGGTCTTGTCAGTCAACTGTAAATAGCACTCTATCAGGATCAGATCCCGGAGGCCAAGAAAATAAGCACAGCAAGGGGCTATCCTCATCATGTACTAACTCTTTTTTGTGGTCCAGGAGGGCAATGGTCCGTTTAGCTCCATGCCTTGAACAACTCATTTCTCCTCTGCATCTTAGTTCCTGACCTATTCTTCAGAGTAGCTCAGGCATGAATGAATGGTTTTGTCTTTTATATTCAGCCACCTTTTTGGGGGGATAAGGTAAAAATTATAGGGAATAAAAGAAGGAACTATTAATTAATCTCATTGCAGGTATAAGATGGAGGCAATTACTGGACTAAAGTATACAAGGAAAATTCTGTGAGTTACAATGAATGGCAGTCTCTATGTATTAGCCAAGGATGGCCCAACACATGGAATATGAGTGAAGAGAAACCATGAAAACCAACATGTTCAAATGTACCTCCTCCATTAAGTTGTACCTGATACCTCAGTTGAAGTCTTGAGTCCTTGAGCCTATCTGAGCAGGATAAGGTAGTAATTAGCTTTATTGGCCTTATCAGAAGAGATAAGGCCCTTTCAGAACTCATGAACAGGTTCTAAAAGGCTTTATAAGGGACAAGAGAGGACCCCTGGTCCAGAGGAAATGTGTAAAGTCTGAATGGGTTAAAGGTAGAGATGCGGGGTTTGTTGGGGAGAGGAGACCAGATCCTAGTTACTGAAAAACTTGATATAAAGGAGGGACTGGATCACAAAGATATTTAACAAAATTCCATATACTACTGATGGAGGAGGGGAATAGGAGGACCTCCAGAGAGACAACTTTCATGTAGTGATCTAAGCTTCCGAAGCGCAAGATCTTCCAATTGGTCCAAAGATCTAAATGAGGCCTAAATGTATAGTTGGTTCAGCAGCCTCACCTGTGACAGAATGCCTGCAATGCAGGGAATTAAATAGGTAATTCTGATAGCTAAGGCAGTGGTTCTCAACCATGGCTGCACATTAGAGTCACCTGGGAATCTTTTTAAAATCCTGATTTCTGGGCCTCATCCTTCAGAAATTCTGTTTCTTTGTTACTAATATTGTGGCCCCAACCCATAACAAAGAAACAGAATTTCTGGAAGATGAGGCCCAGAAATCAGGATTTTAAAAAGATTCCCAGGTGACTCTAATGTGCAGCCAAGGTTGAGAACCACTGACCTAAGGCTTCCTCTGTTAGAGAAAACTAGAGCTTGACAGTAACTCCCTAAGGCATTTTACCCATTCCTTTCATTGAACACCCTCATCATCTTGTGATCCTATAAGGACTTCTGTGCTAGTGTTACCAGAGGATTTCATGGGTGAAATTCCTCCTTTGCTGGTGGGCGTGGGGTGCTTGCAATATCTTGAGAAAAGGAATTTTAGAAGACTCGCACAGGAGAATGAATGATTTTTATTTGCGATAAATTATATGCCTTGGTTTCCAAAGTCCCATTTCCCTCAATCCAGTCCTGGGAAATGTGCAGCTGGGGCTTTAGTAGAGCTAAAAGCAAAGCCAGTGTCTAGAGTTTCCGTTCCATGGTAGAGCTGGGTTCAATGTATTATCAGGATAGCTAATGACCATTAATCCACTGTGTGGAGTCCACAGGTCTTTGGGCCACATGTGGGAGTGCAGAGCATGCAAGCCCTGCAAGACAGGAGCGCCAGAGGGCCAAGAGCACCAAGAGAGAATTCCTTTTGTTCAGGAGCTTATGTATCTCAGATTTCGCACCATGCAGTGGCCATGCCTATTCTGGCCAATGACTTGTTCCCAGGTATGACTGACAGCTAAGTACCTTCTCATGTCGCCCAGACCTTACTGGACGTTCGTCTAAATTGCAGCTTCCCTTTGCTCCTCTCCAGTTATTAATTAACAACCAGGTTATTATAACAGAATCTCTAGATTTCTGAAAATCATACTGAGAAATCAAAACCCATCTTGGTTTTGCCTTATCCTTTCATAGCCAAGTGGTCCATTGCAAAGAATCCAAGCTAACATTTAAGGCCAGTGCTCTGAACATACCAGAATGGGGAACAGAACGTAAAATTCATTCTTTCACCAACCTGCTTTGGAACTTTCTATGTTAAAATGGTCTTTAAGTGTTTTCAGCCAGGAGTGTTTTCCAGTTCTCTCATGTATATGGGAAACTGTCCCATGTCCCAGAGCGTCAGTCAAATAAACAGATTCCTTCAACATGCTAGAGCAGTTCTTTTGTCCCTGAGATAACCTCATAAAACTGAGTTCTGGATGCACCATACTGGTTCTAAGGCTTAATAATAAGGACAAACGCTACCATTTATTGAGCACTTACTTGCTAAGTGATATTCTAAATGCTTTATATCTGTTTACTTATTTAATCCTCATTAAAGATCACTGGAGTATCACCATTCATACCTGCATTTCCCAGATAAAACTAAGGCATAGGATAGCTTCAGTAACTTGACCAAGGACACAGAAGTAGGAAGTGGTAGAGCTGTGATTTGAAAAACCAGATTGATTCCAGAGCTCAACCACCTTGCTGCTCTACCTCCTACTGTTTATACCTGCTGCTAAGTTTCCTTCAAATGACTTCAGAGGAGAACTCTTCTTAGGCCAACAAGTGAGAACTAGAGTTAATATTGAATGTCCTTGGCTACCATTTCCCAAACTGTATTCTTCAGAATTTTATGCTCAAGGACATCAACAAACATGCTGTGTAAAAGGGATTCGCTACTGAAATGTTTGGGGATAGTGAGCGCTATGTCCTCTTGTAGAGAGTTAATATTCAGTTGAGCATTTCAAAAGGGATAAGAAGTTTTACAGCAAAGAAATTTAACTTTGTTTAACCCAGCATGTGCCCAACGTACTTGACAGTAGGACTCTTTGTTTTATCCATGCATCAATTAACACTCTTGAGAACAACATTTGTAAAACATCAGCTTGAAGAAAGCTGCTCTAGAGTCATGACAACATATCCAAGTTGCTCAAACCATGGTGTGGGGGATATGTGGACCCCATACCCTGAATGAAAACTGAGAAAATAGCCCCTTCCCATGTGACTTTAGAGAAGCCTGAAGAGTAGAATGCACAATCTTATAACAGTGGTTCTCAACTGGGGATAATTGTGACCCTGAGGGACATTTGGCAATGTCTGGAGACTACCACAACTAGAGGTTGGTGCTGGCATCTAGTAAGCAGTGTCTAGAGATGTTGGCATGCATCAGATAATGCATAGAACAACTCCTCACAACAAAGAAATGTAGGGCTCAAAATGTCAATAGTGCCACTAGTGAGGAAGTCTGCCTTAAAGGTAATAGCCCCATCTATTCCTGACATACTCAGGGAGAGCACCTGTCTACTGGACTATAAATCCCACAAGCAAATAGCTATCTCACCAGTGCATGGCACTATTCCTGTTACATAATAAACATGCTAGCTAGCTTACCATCTAGGCAAAAGGATTCTTCTCTAGTCTCCATAGTGTATTTTCTACCATAATCTTAGTGTTTGGGGAACTTCCAGATAAAGGGAACCCCCGAGACAAACCTTTCTGATTCAGGACAGCCAGCTGGATTGGATCGTAGAGGGTTACAGAGGAGATGCTAGTTTCAGGCATCCTGGTCAGTAGTCACATTTCTGTAATGTGTCCCACAGTCATGAGGAATGTCTAGGAACCTGTGCCTACCACTGAGTGCAATGGCTGACTAAACGAGTCAACTAGAGTTTCTTTGTACTGGGAGACAGTGTTTTTCTCCCTAACTTTTGGAGCTCTTAGGACAACAGTTTCTCTGACTGGGAATAAGTAAGAGAAACTGACCCACTGAGGTTAGAAGGGACAATTAAAATGAAAGCTGGGTGTTAAGGAAGTTGGCAAATAAATAAGAAACTTGGTGAATAAATAAATGGAATAGGAATAAACTGAATTGTGTATTTATAACACCCAAGAATAATGTTCCATCGTCTGGGAAAAATCACCTAGAGGCCTAGGAGAGGCAGATTTTGATAGTTTGAGGTCATGCTAGACCACACATACTCTTCCAGTATTAGGCACACAGCACTGTTCTTGGTGTCCATAGATTCCCCACACTCAGTGTACATATGTCCATAATAGATTAGGTTTCAGCCTCTGAGCATATAACTTTTTACACATTCCAAGTTTGGAGAAACTGCACTGAGAGCCATCTGCCACCAAGCGTCTGGCTGGATTTATACCTAATCCATCTCTGCCAGGTGTCTGATATCCGCACACCCTGAGAACCCCAATGCCAAAATGATATGTGAATTAAGGACCTAGAGTTCCAAAATTATGTGATTAAGAAATATTTTAAGAATTCAGCTTAAGTTTTCTAAGGCTAAACTTTAAGTATTATTATTATTACACTAGAGGCTCGGTGCATGAAATTCCTGTGCAGGTATGGTCCCTAGGCCTGGCCTGTGATCAGGGCCATCTTCCCCAGCTTTCGGCAGACAGCTCTGACCTCCGCCGCCACCCACTCCTGGCTCCCTGTTTGCCATTGGGAGATCGGGACCTGCTGGCCAGGGGGAGGGACCAAGAGGTCAGCCTTTCCCGCCTGCTCACTGTCCCCGCCCCCAGCCCCAGGTCACTATCTGTGTGGGGGGCAACCAGTGGGGCAGGGGCCTTGGCCTGGCACTGCCCGCATCCCCCACCACCCACCCCTGGTTCTTCGTTCGCCATCGGGCAATTGGAGCCTGCTGGCTGCGGGGAGGGACCAAGAGGTGGTCAGTGCACCTCATAGTGACTGGCCAAGCGGTCGTTCTGTTCGTTCTGCCATTAGGGTCAATTTGCATATTACCCATTTATTATATAGGATAATCAGCGATCTTTGAAACAAAATCCAATTGGATATAATTTTTAAACTAGAGAATTTCTCAACATGGTTTGCTGACTTTGTCAATATAATTAAAATGTATCCATAAATATGTTTTATAATCAATACAATTTTTAATCACCTTTTTTTACAGCATGATAGTATTCATAAGCCTTCGGTTAAAAATAGTAGATAACTGGTAAATATTGCTTTGTTGTATTTTGTTCTGATAACCAAATACATGAACTACTGCATTCTATATATTGCCTTTCAAATAGCTCTCCAAGAAAAACAAAATCTGCAGTATGTACACTCAGCATCATAACAGACAACCAAACATCTTGTGCCAAAAATAGGATCCTACATTTTTTGAGAAATAAATCTACGTTTTCACTTTTTTATCTATAGTGTGCTAAAAGTAATAAATATTTACTATATAGTACATAAAGTAAATCCAAACTTTATCATCCTGTAAACTTACTAATAAAAATGGGAATAAGAGTTAATGCACATTGTTAACTGTTTCCCAGATAGCATGCTAAGCACACACTACATACATAACTTTTCCAATAATCATCAGATAATTTCTAGCATACTCACATTTAACAAGTAGAGAAATTGAGGCTTAAGGAGGTTAATAAATTTTCCCAGAGACACAAAGCCAGTAAACAACAACTTGGTATCACAATCTTAGATAAGTACCACATGCCAACCGATTACGCCACAGTAGCTCCTAGATCTGTCCAACTTCAGAGCCCACTGCCTTAATTACTGTTTTTCCTCAACCATGAACATATCTCTCATCTGGATCTTCTATGAGCAGTAGGCCTTGTGGTGAGGATTGTTACATATTCAAGAATTCCAGACAGCGAGCTAACATCTTAAATTGTTACATGCGAGAAAGTACTTCCCTGAAAACACAGAGCTGATTAGTGACAGAACCAAGACTAGATCCCCATTCTCCACTTCATCAGGACTATTTCCATTGTACCACATTCCCTCTCATGAAATTATTCCAAGGAAAACAAATACAAGTCTTTCATGCAGGTGATCCAAGGATTTTTTCCAATGACCCTTCTTTCCATGGAGCTTTCTAAAATTGGAGAAAGGAATTATTTATAGCCCTTATTTCAAGGTGCTTTTCAAACGTCTAATTATCCAGTGACCCATACAAGAGCTGGAGGTGCCGAAGGACAGTGGACTTGGCTGTATATTTTGTAATCATTCATGTGATGACCAAAACTCCAGTGCTTAGGCAGTGAATGCCCAAGGTGAGGATGCGAGAAAGTGAAGGCAAACATCTGTGCATGTCATTTAAAGATATGCTGAGGGCAGGGAAAAAAATCTAAGAAGTACTTTTAAGCCATTAGAGGTTGGTAAGAAAGTTTTTGATCTCTAAATGATCAGCCCACTTTGCAAGGGTTGTCTGGGACAGATTGTTCCATTCCACTTTTCAAAAGTGATTTTTGGAGTTTTCTAAACTACACAGTTTAGGAGAATACAATTCTTAGTTGTGCAGGAGACTTCAACTGGCAGCATTTGTAATGCAGTCTAGAAGTCTAAGAAATGTTCCCATCTACAGATTAGGCTATTTCCATATGGCGGACACTGCTACTTGCTTTGGGAGTTGAATGGAACTGAAACAACCATGGCTGCTTTTCAAGGCTTCAACTCAATGTAGGAAGCATTTTCATGCCCAGGTTTAACTTGATTTCATTTCTTGGAAACTGCAGCACCACAGTTATTATGGCCCAAAGAGAAAGATTACCTGCTCTGTGAGGAACCAGACAGATAAAAATATAATCATAAATCCTGGAATTCGGCTTCAGGTGTTAACAGGCATGAGCCAGAGTGTTCTTGCAAAAGAATGGACAAAAGGCAGCATAAAAAAATAAAAATTTTAAAAGCACAGAAATAATCAGAGTGCAAAATGTTTCCACCTTTTCTTTTTTCCATTTCAGCCATTTTACAAAAGAAAATACCATCAGAGAAATACCTTTGACCTGCCCTTTGTTTGAGGCAAAGTTAAGGGATGGAGCGATAACAGCCAGAATTTTGGGCTGGAAGCTTCCATCAGAAATAATTAGAAAATAAAGCCAGATCCCCAGGTTCCTTCCTTGCTGGTGTGGCTCTGGAATTAGCCACTTGGCTACTAAAGTTTCCCTTTATCATTGCTGGGGTTACTTCTATTCACACCCTCGAAATGCCTATTCACTACCTTGTATCTCTTCTCATGTTACTGACTGGCACCATGTTCTTTGGAAATTACACCCCTTTCTGAGATACTGCTCTACATGCTGCAAAATTGGGTAGCTGCAATGAGTCACCATGTTAACATCATAACCCAATTTATGCCTTTGATTTAAATCCAATGGCATGAGCTCAGCAAGACAAAACTTTGGGACTTGACTATGTCACACTGACTTCATTGATTTCTCATAGGTCTCCTTGTCAATATTCTCATTTCTACACATAAGACTACATAAGGCCAAGAAAGCTTACAATATCCCTAGTTATATTTCTTCTAGTCATTTCATTTCTCCTTTCATTTCTCCTTTCTTCTTCTCTGCCTTTCCCTCACTCCCTTTCTCTCTCATTCTTTCACTTGCCTCTAGAACCATCTTTTGGAGGTTTGGGGACATGTTCTTCCCAAGTGTTGGGATAGAAGACAATATGTATAACACCACAGTGTAGCAGACCAAATCATCAGCCTGTTTTCCTGAACTGAGCCTGACCATTCCAGAGTCAGCTTCCTGCCTCTTATGTTCAGGAAAGGCTCTTTCTCTTTACCTTCATCCATGCACCTATCATCCTCATTTCCACCAGTCCTACTGGTAACTCATGCAAATAAAACTCCCACTGACTTTCCAAAATATGCCCCACGGTGCCAGGATTCCAATGGGGTAACGTTAAGTAGCCACTTCTCCTCCAAGGGTTTTGCTCTGTATGTGAAGTCACCAAATGAAACATCTTCCACAATGAACTAATTTAAGGGCCATTACAATAGTATGTGCCTGTGGAATTAATAAATTATCTGTATGGCATATTTTGGTCACAAAGACCAGTAGTTTAGGTACAAAGTTTAAGAATTCTGTAACTTTTAAAAATTGCATATTTCTTCCATAACAGCAAAAAAATGCTTAATAATATCCCTCTCAACCCAATAACAGCCTTACTTTAACACCCTTCATTTGAAAACTTTTTCCCTAAACTCTATCCCTTGATACTTTGGGTTTATTAATACATTAACAAATATTATTTAGCACTTGCCACAAGCAAGGCATTGTATCAAGTGTCTGGATTCAAATTCTGGATCTGATATTTACTACCTTACTGTTAGGTTGTTCTAAGGATTAATAAAGATAATAGGCTTAAAATTAAGTATATAGGAAGATGATTTCTGAAGGGCAGCATGAGGAGCTCTAAGACCTTCTCCCCAGTGAAACAATCATAAGTTGTGAAAAAATGTTTAACAAAAACAAATAAAAGAAACTCTGGAAATGAAGAAACATTTACTCAAGAAAATCTCCTAAATCCTGGTAGGAATAGGAAAAGTCTGTGGCATTTGAATTACAAACCTCCTCTATCCCAATTCAACATGATGGATGCGCCAGTCCGGGTGTGTGCAGCCAAAAACTAGAGTTCCCTTTCCTCCCAGCTCCCAACTGAGGGCTACAGTATTTCCTCAGGAGGGTCAGGCTGCCAATTTCCCATTGCTCACCTACCCACCCACCTTGATCTGAATTTCAGAAGTTCTACTCCAGGAAGAACAGTTTTGAGATCTGGGGGTCTCTTCCTCTAGCCCCCACTCATAGGGTATAAGTTCTATCCTAAACTTACACACCTTTAATACAGAGACCAAGATCACTCTGCTTCAGCTCATTCTTAGAGCAGAGATTGCATACCATGACAGACAAGCTGAGAAGGCCAGTAGAAGCTGCCCAGCACAGTATCCTGCTGTGAAGCCAGGGTGTCACTCTAAGGGAAGTGGGCCACGCTCTCCAGACCCACATCTGCAGCAATTATACAGAGGTTTTCCTCAGAAGGAAAGGCAGGTATAAAACAGAGATCTTTGAAGATTTTTACCTGGGGACCAACCTTATTTTATTTGGAAGAAAGTAAGAGAAAATTGCTATATTATTTAAAATGCCCATATTCAACAAAACCATATAATATATGCAAAAATACAGGAAACTATGACCTACATATGGGGGGAGAGGGGAAAGCAGGCAACAGAAACTACCTTTGAAGGTCCCGTGTTAGACATGGTGACAAAGACTTCAAAGTACCTATTATAAATATGATCAAAGATTTAAAAGAACCCTTGCTTTAAAAGGAGAGGAAGATGTGATGACAATGCCTTATAAAATAAAAAAATTAGTAAAAACATGAAAGTTATTTTTTTAAACCCAAATAGAAATTCTGGAGTTAAAAAGTACAATAACTGAGTGGCTCACCAATAGATTTGAGCTGACAGAAGAAATAATCAGTGAATTTTAATACAGTTTAATAGAAATTACACAATCTAAAGAACAAAGGGACAAAAAAGAATAAGTAAAAAAAAAATAACCTCATATGGAATGCAATTAAGAGCACCAACATATGCATAACAAGAGGGGAAATAAAAGAGAAGATAGGAGAGGAGAGAAAAAAGCGAAAAAACTATCAAAGTAATAATGATTGGAACAGTCCAAGTTTGATGAAAAATATTAATCAATACATCCAACACATTCAAGAAGCTTAGTGAACTCCACGTTAAATAAACATAAAGAGATTCATACCCAAACACATCAAAATGTTGAAAATCAAATACAAAGATAAAATCTTTAAAGTAGCAAGGAAAACATGACCAAACATTTAAAGAAGAATTAATACCAAACCTCACAATCTCTTCCTCCAAAATATACTTCCTAACTCATGAGGCCACCCCGACACCAAAACCAGACAAAGATATCACTGCTATAAACACAATTATGTCTCTCCCAAATTTTCCTAACCCACAATGTGACAATTTGGAGACAGGGTGTTTAGGAGGTAATTAAAGTTAAATGAATTCATAAGGGTGGTACTCTAATCAAATGTTTATCTTTAGAATGAGCTGGTTGCTTTGAAAGAAAGAACATGGAAGAGGTGTGATAGAAAAATATTTCTGTCTGTGGATTTGGGTAGTCACATAATTGTCAGATCACCCTACATCCCAAATATCATATTGTATTTTGAATTAAGTAATCCTTTTAAAATCAAAACCTCTCCCTGAAACTCCCTACCAAAAGCACGCCTGGGCAGCTTTGTCAGTCTCTTGACTACTGGTAAGTGGCTCTGCTATAAAACTTTATTAATAGTTGAATGGTTTTGCTACCATAGCCTGAGGCTCTTCAATATGATTAGTGGTACAGATGGGTGGAGGTGTATGCACATATTTGATATGACAAATCAGTAAGAGCAAAAGTAAAAAAACAGGAATCCCAAAGACTCACACACTGGAAAATTCCATGTTGGATATCATTTGCCAATATTACTATCCTGCCTTTCATAGCATCCTTTTCCCCATTATGCTCAAAGCCCTTAACCACCTCATTAAAGTATTTGTCTCAGGATACACCTCACCAATCTCAGATGTACAGAACAAAGTCAAGTTTTAAATCAGTGTCAGAACTTAAAATGGAATTCTCATCTTGATTCCAGATACTACTAATTAGAATATATACACACCACACAGGCAACATAAGGGAAGTGGTTAACAGCTTAGGTTCTAGAATCAGAATTTGAAGGTTTAAATCCATGCTTCTTCACTGAACCTTCTGTAACTTACTTAACCTCTCTCTGCCTCAATTTTCTCATCTGTACATAGGGATAATAACAGTGCCTACCTCAGATAACGATAATTAAATAAGTAAATATTTGAAAAAGCTTAAAATAGTGGCTGGTAGATACTAAGCACTATGTAAAGGTCTGTTAAGTAAATACACATGGAAATGAAACACCAAAGAAAATAAGAACACAAGAAACACATATTGAAATCAAAACACTTTGGCCGAAGAGTCAGTTGCCCAAAAAGGTGAATGATTAGGGTGACCAATGTCTGGGTTTGCCCATGACTGAGCAGTCTCAGAGAAGTCTGTCTCCTTGCACTAGCTCAGAGTATACCGTTTGAACAGTCTTCCTCATCTGCTCTGTATAGTTTGATCTACTGAATAGCTTGACCTACTGCCATCTCTAATTTGTTACTGAACAAATTTCTGCAGATCTTCTTAAGAAAGATCAGTACTCTAGCCACTCTTTCCCCTTTTCCATTTTGCTGCAGATGGACCTCGTCCTGCTGCTTTGTATGTAGTCCTCAAACACATTAGTGTGTTCACACCATAGGCCTTTCTCCTAGCTATGCCCTGTGGTAGCAATGTACTCTTCCTTTTCTTTGCATGACTGACTCCGTGTGATTCAGTTGGCCTTAAATCTGATGGATTTTCCTTAACTGCTCAATCTAAAACAGCAATCCAGGTAACCCTGTAATGTCAGCCCAATGTATCGCCAACTGGTATTGTGATTATTGTATTTGTTTATTGCCTTTATCCCTCCTCACCCCGTGTGCACTCCATTAGTACAAGGCCTTGTTGGTCTTGTTCTCAAGGGGACCCTAGGACCTAGAATAGAGCTGGCATTTAGTCAGCACCCAAATATTTCCTGAATAAGTAAAAGCTAAATAAATTGTTCTCCTGTAACTACCTCCCATGTGGGGATTATTCTCTCGGGACTCAGCTTTTACTTAGAAAAGAGCAAATTTCCATGGAAGTACATCTGAAAGCATCTGTCCCACCACATAGAACTTATTGACCATTCCTAAGGCACATGAATAAATATCTTCCTGAATTAATGAATAAACAAATCACCTGGAGTTTGAACCTTAATTTGTTATTTTTTATTAGAGTTATAAAATCATTTTAGATACCACAAAGTCATATATAAAAAATAGTTTTGTTAATTATCTACGATCAGAGAGAGATATTGCCTATGCATGTTCTCAAAGTACCCCCGGGTCTCCTTACCCAAATACATACTAAGAAGTACCTGTAATCTCCAGACTGCCCATGACCTTAAGTTATACTAGTCAAACCTGTTAAAATCCAAATGTATAATGAAGTCCTGTTTAGTTCTAAAGGTAATTCCTCATGCAAAAAATCACAGACAAAATTAACCCTTGAAAGTCCCTTATGTCATCCAGGAAGTACATAGTGTGCTCAGATGCCATTTCTCAACAGAGCAGTCCATTTTATTTAATTTTCCAATACCATTGGAACAGAGAGAACTATTTATTCAATTGATCCTCAGATGAAATAGTTGGTCATACCTTAGGAACTATACATCTATTTAAATTTTAGAATTAAGCTCAGCCCAATGAAACATTCATACTAATTCAAACAGAAATTGAGACTGACCAAAGAGAAACAGGTAAATACACACACACACACACACACACACACACACACACACACACTGTCTTATTCATTCTCAATCATCCACAGATGGAGAATGGACACTATGGACTGAACTGTGTGTCCCCAAAGTTTACATGTTGAGACTCTAATCCCCAGTGTGACTGTAGGGTAGGGCCTTTAGGAGGAAATTAAGGTAAAATAAAAGCGTAAGGTGGAGTCCTAATTCAGTGTGATATATTGCCTTATAAGTAGAAACCTCTCTTCTTCATGTGAAGACAGCCATACAGTGGCTATCAGCAAGCTAGGAAGAGAGTTTTCACCAAAACCATCTAGGTTCTTCCAGATCCCAGAACTGTGAGAAATAAATGTCTATTGTTTCAGCCTCCCTGTTCATAGTACTTTGTTCCAGCAGAGTCTGAGCTGACTAGTACAATGGGAAAGAAATTATATCTTGTGTTCTCGTTTTCTCTCTCTCCTCTCTCTCTCTCTCTCTTCTCTCTCTCTCTCTCTCTCTCTCTCTCTCTCTCTCTCTCTCTCTCTCTCTCTCTCTCTCTCTCTCTCTCTCTCTCTCTCTCTCCCCCTTATCCCCAAACCCTCTGCTCATGCTCAATTACTTACATTACATGTGCATCTGATGCAACACTTCTGTAACACATTAAGTCATAATTGGTCATTGCTAATGTGAAAGGAGGAGTTGATATTTATTAGCCACATATCCATCAAGGCCTGGGAGGACAGAATACATAAGAAGTTAGAACAAACAGAAAGGAGTCAAGGAAATTTTGGCACAAAGCTTCACCAGAAGAAATTCTGATGTGTATGCTGAGGGTAGGTTTGGGCTTGGGCCTCTAAGGGGTTGCAGAAAGGTTTGGGCACCAAGTTCTAGAAGTTTGAAAAGGAGATTAACAAAGATGACAAAATAAAGCAACATTGGTAGCAAAGATGACTTTCCCCATTTTGCCTAAGGCTCTTCCTACTAATAAATGTAATAACTGTGAAAATTGCTTAGTATGTTATTAATCTTAAAGCCGAGAAATAAACAGCCCTACTCACCAGCTCTTCATATTCCCGTCTCTATTCATCCTCCCAGAAGGCACAAGGAGAAAATTCACTTCCAAGATGACAAAGGGAAAGATTACCTATTCTTATTCACACTTACACACAAAGGTAGGAAAATCATCTCCACAGAGAAATGGGGCTTGTGATCTTCAGGAGGGAAAAAGGAAGCCACTTCATTTATGCTTTAACAAAATAGAAAATTTTAAGTTAGAGATACTGAATGCTGAGGAATTGAGATAACTTTCAACTGGCTTTAATGGATTCTCTTTTTGCTACTCCCGTCATTTATGGTCTTTTTGAATTTCTAATTTCCTCCATCTTAACTGTCAAAATAGATGGGGTGCTTTGTCCATTACAGTAATTAGTCTAAATGAGGCGAGAGCTGTGAAAGGAATGCAGAAGCCACAGAACATTAGTGTTAATGCTGTTGTGTTTCAAATATGAACAATAGGCAGAGATATGCATTCCAAGTGACTGGAACACCCAGATATTCTGTCAATAGCACTCTTTGACACCTATTGTGTGCAGAACACCAGGCCTGGCTGCTGTCTGAAGAAAGGAAAGAAACCCAGCACAGTCCTTATCTTGCACCTTATAAGGCTGCAGGTCTCAAAGGACCAGGACATTTTGGGAAGTCATCCCCACAAGAAGAGGCCATTTTATCAAAAATGATGATGACAATTGTTAAGGATGGAAAATGTATCTCTGTCAAGCAAATGTAAAGTTGTATTCCCTTAAATGTAAAGAGAAAGATTTCAGGAGACTGTGACTAATATTTTTCTTAGGATAGTCTCAATATTGTCTATTACCTAAGTAGCTCATGGGAAAAAAAATAAAGCCCAAGAAAATTCCTTTATAACCAGTAATCTCCCAGATCAAATCAGCACAAGGTATTCTTAGTGTGAGTGTGAGGTTTTTAAAAGTAAGCTTTGAGTCTGGTACTGGTAGACTGTCTTTCTAATAGGAATTTGATTTAATCCATTGACCATCCCAGAGCAAAGACTTTCTTGAAAAAAAGGCTTTCTTTTTAAAGACTGGGGGAAAAAAATCAATCCACTTTTAAAATTTCATGCTGATTTAAAAATAACATTTGTGTGAAATTTCAGCACCAACTGAAAACGTGCTTGACTTGCTACAGAAATATTTTCAGGCTGACACAAGAATCAATATCATACTAATCAGGACAGAGCTGTGAAGCAGATATACGTAACAAGTGTGACTCATGGGATAAAATTATAAACAGCTTCATTGTTATCTTCCATTGTCGCTTCAAATTTATTCTATTGGATTAGTATTTCCACTGCCTCCAGATGAAAATTCAGGCCATCCCCACTATTTTTTATGGATACTCCCCAAAACAACAACAACAACAAAACTAGAGCCACTTTAAAATACAAAACAGCATTTTATTTTATTAATAAATCAAAAGGCCAAAATTGAATTAAAGTCTAAGCTTCTCCTTCCCCACAGCTAAAGCCTGTAGGAGGGAAACACAGTTAGAGAAGAGCAAAGGGTCTTCTCTCTATTCCACTTCAAGCTTTACTTTTCCACCCCAAGGTCAGATGGAAAAACCTAGAAGACAGAAGGTTCAAAAAAGACCTTACTTTGATGCAGGCATTCTAGGGGTCCGGGGACCCAAGGGTCTGTGACCTACTGTGGGTTCTTGGCTTCACGCAGGAAAGAATTCAAACACAAGCCAGCATAGAGTTTAGAGTGAAAGTGAGTTTATTACTGAAGCAGTGAGACAGAGAATGGGCTACTCCACAGACAGAGCAGCCCCAGTTAGCAGAATTTGCTTCCTTTATGAGGGTTCATTTAATCAGGGGGAAGGATATTCAAATGAGGGGAGGAACATTCAGGATCTTCTTCTCAGGAAAGGGGTGATTTCTCAAAGGTTTGTGGGCCATTTTGTGTCCTTATATGAGATTTCTATTTCCAATCATGGTGTGTTATGCTGTTTAGTATGCTAATGTATTACAATGAGCATATACTTAACCTAGGGGTTACTGTTGGTGAAATTAGTTGTGATGGTGGATCTACCCATTTTAAGCCATAAATCCAGCAGGGGGTGGTCCTGACAGTTCCTGTAGCTTGTATTCATTGCAGCCGTTTTGTCACAAACCCTATCTTAACTTAATACTCTTGTGAACTGGTTTGTCATATGTTCAAAGGTGAGTTCTTGCCTGGCTGGTGTTTCTCAGTGGTTAGAGCATCAGCCTGCAGACCAAAGGATCTTGGGTTTGATTCCAGGTCAAGGGCACATACCTGGGTTGCAGGTTTGATCTCTGATCCCATGGTTGGACCGCATGTGGGAGGCAACCAATCAATGTCTCTCTCACATCGATGCTTCTCTCTTTCTCCCTCTTTCTTTCTCCCCCTCCCTCCCTCCCTTCCACTCTCTCTAAAATCAATGGAAACAAAATATCCTCAGGTGAGGATTAACAACAACAACAAAAAGTGAGCTCTTTTGTGGGTTCTTCTGAGATCACTCACATACAAACTCACCCACATACATGAAGCTGGGGAGTTCTCAGCTGCAGTGCCAGTACCACAGGAGATGAATTCTCCATGTCATAGGCTAATGCTCCTTCCTCATCTTTGGACATGTCAGGTTCCTCAGGTTCCTCTATTGTGACGGGGTTACTCTTCTAGGTGTCTTCTTGGACATAACTTAAGATCACCACTATCAGATCTCTCTCAGAGCATGGAGCCCATATCTGTCTCATAGAAAATACTCAAGAATTAACCCATTGGTTTACTTATTTTCCAAATGTTTCTTGAACTTCTATTAGGTAGCAAGCACTCTTAAAAACATCATATACTGAATGGTGATGTTGAGTATCTTTTCATGTACCTACTGGCCATTTATACATCTCTTTTTGTGAGTCTAAGTCTTTTGCCATTTAAAAAAATCAAATTATTTGCCTTTATCCTGTACAAAGATCTGTATCAGATCTATGTACTGTGAACATTTTCTCCCAGTTTGTGGCTTGCCTTTTTATGTCCTTAATAGTGTCTTTCAAAGAGCAGTTTATAAATTTTAATTAAGTCAAATTTATCAAAAAAACCAAACACCATCATATTCTGAAATATAAATGAGTCACCAGCCTTAAACTGTACCTTTCCCAAGGGGTATTTGCATTTTTAAAAGACAGTGTTTTTAAACCACACAGATAAATCACACAACCCTAATCACACAGATGGATTTATTCAATAGAGTCCCAAACGCTTTTCCAGAAGACACAGCATGAGACTCCTACAGGGAGAGTGCTCCAGAGACACAAATGTGTTCTAAAGGCGAAGCCAGTGGGCTTTCAACTTTCAATGAGCAACAGGACCACTGCTTTAACTTGGCACTTTTCAACCTTTTTCATCTTATGGCACATATAAATTAATTATTAAAGTTCTCCGGCACACCAAAAAATATGTTTTGTTTTTTTGCCAATTTAGCAAAAAAGGTAAAGGCAAAGGTAAAATTTTGATTCATTCACACCAGACAGATATCGTTGTATGGGCTGTTGTCATTTTTTTTTATTTATTTGACAACCTAAGGAAAAAGAGATCATTGCCCCTGACTAGAGTCAGGTATTGCATGTTTTAAAAATTCTTGTGGCATACCTGTTGAAAATCACTTTTTTAACTTAAAAAAAATTACTCTTTTAATTATGTGGTTCTTTGGGGTCATTTGAAGGTGGCTGATAGATTATAGGGAATGGAGGGGCTAACTCCCTTCAAGCTACTCCTTGATTTTGTTGTCATATCATTATTATTTATAATTTTGGGTTAGTGTTAATTTTTAATACCAGAATCATAGAATATCTGTGCTGGAAGAGATCTCAGAAACTCTGGTCAAAGTCTCTCTGTACATACCTTTCCTGTGTATGTATTATATGTAAGGTTACATGGGTGTGTCTATGAGAACTTTTGTTAAATAAGAGTATGCATGCAGAAAATGCATGAATACAAGTTCTGACTCCTTTCAATAGTTATTTTGATTATAGAACCATTTATCTTGACCCTCAGATGATCAGAATGAAGGCTAAATTATCAAACAATAGGCAATCTACTTATATATGAGGGGAATGCAATCTGGTCTAGTTTGAGGAGTTTGATGGGGGGAGGGAGGGGGCTGGATTATAAGAGGCTAATCAAGGTCCTTCCACTCATATTTGGTAGGGATCTTTAAGCTTGACATTTTAAAGACCTGAAGGAGATTCAGTAGTGGGAGTGTCAGAGATCACAAAGATAGGTAGGAGTGTGCCTGGTTGTTTGAGAAACAGCCAGGAGACCTGTGTGTCTAGGGCTTAATAAAAGAGAGACTAGAACGTAAAAGGAGTAATGTTGAAAGTGAGAGAAGATTGTGGAGGACAGTAGATGTTCATTAGAATCACTTGGGGACCTTTCAGCAAATACCAATGCCCCAACCATAAAACCAATGAAGTCAACATTTCAGGGATCAGACCCCCAACATGAGTATTTTTTTTAAAGCTTACCAGGTTGTTTTTAATGAGAGCCAAGTAGAAAATCTCTGTAGGAACTTGTAGACAACTTGACTGATTTTGGGTGAAATGGGGATACTAGAATAGGGGTTCTGAGCGGAGGAGCTCTCATCTCACTTAGGTTTCCAAACAGTCCTTCTGATTCCAGTGTTGAGAATGAATCATAAGAGGACAAGGCCAGAACTAATTTTAGAATGCCTTTGCAATAATCTAGATAAGGGTGGGAGCAGTGGTGGTATGAAAAGCAGTTGGACTCTGGATATATCTGAAGAGAAGACTGACAGGATTTACCGATGCCTCTGATGTGAGGTAGGAGAGAAAATGGAAGTCAAGGAAGGCAAGCTCTGGAGGTACCAATAACCCTTGCACTCGCTTTTCTTAAAGCTTCTCCCCTCTGTGGTTATTCCTTTCCCTCCACACCTGAAAGGACAAAGCAGAAACGAACTCTCCTCCACTTTATCTTGTAGGGCTGGGCCCTCAGCCTAAACCCCCTCCACTTTCTGAGAGTGACCACAGGAATGCCAGTAATATCCTAACTCCCCCAGCCACCACCTGAGTGGACCAATGAAGCTCCAGGAACGCAGCTAAGGTCCTAATAAGGCTATAGTGGGGGACGGCTCAAACCTCAGAATGTGTTGGTCACTTCCTGACCTTTGTGCTGAAAAACCCTGACCAGAGTGACCAATCTCTGTAACTCACGTCACTTACCTAAGCCCACCCAAATGACTAGCCCTATGTAACCTTTGTTCTCTTGGGACTCGGGGCTCTCTCTCCCATCCAGTAATGGAGGCAGAGGGGGACCAACCCCAGGCTTGAATAAAAGACTCTGCTTTTGCATTGGACTCGGCTCCCTAGTGGTCTGTCTTCGGGGATTTTGAAATCTGGGCATAACACACCCCTTTCCTTCTCCCCATGTTTCTGTCTCAAAATCTTGCTCTAATGAAAAGATCTTTTAAAATTGCCGGGAGCCGGTCCATCCTTGCTGTTTCAAGGGACCTGGCATATATGGCATACGGTTCTTAATATGTTTGCTCACCTTCTTGGCGCTGTGTTTTAACCAAGGTCACCTCTCCGAGAAAGGTTGAATCCCCAGGTAGGGATTTTCCCCTGAAGTTAGGGAGGGAATAAAACCCCTCAACTAAGTGCCAGGCGGGTAATTAATCACTTTAACTATGAACAATCATGCTTAAGCTACATAATCTTTACTCCCTAGAATGGAGATAAGAAACGCCCTAACCTTTGGAATAGAGATTGATAGGATTGGAATCAACTGGTATAAATACAGATGCAACAAGACAACAACAGACAGAATTCAGAAGACAGAACCTACACAGAACCTACAGACAGAAGAACTTCGCTGGAGAGAACATGGCAAAAGATCCTGGACTGAACCTGACTACAGAAATATGGCAAGAGAACCTGACTAGAACCTGGTGACCGAACCTGGCTGGAGATCTCAGACAGAACCTGGCTGGAGAACCTAGCGAGGGAACATGGCTACAGAACCTGGCTGGAGAACCTGGAGAACCTAGCAAGAGAACATGGACACAGAACTTGGCTGGAGATTGTGGCTAGAGATCCTGGCAAGGCTGCTGATCAACTGAACGCTGTCTCCATGTCATTCCTTCTTCACCGACTCCGTCCACACCTTTGGGGACCCCTGGACCCGCTGGGGTTGGACCCTGGCATAAAACTTTATAAAACCTGTATATTCTTATTAACCAGTGTCACCCCAATAAATTCAATAAAAAGAAAAAAACCTTTATCTACTGAGGTATAAATGAGTAGTAAGGCTTAAAGTGTATCTTTCCCAAAGGTTATATGCAAAGAAGTAGTCTTTTATTTTTTATTATTTTTAATATATTTTTATTGATTGCAGAGAGGAAGGGAGAGGGAGAGATAGAAAATCAATGATGAGAAAGAGTCATTGATCAGCTGCCTCCTGCATGCCCTGGCCAAGAATAGTACAGGTGCTTTCCTGGTTCCATGCTCAACCATTGAGCCATATTCGGCTTGCCAGAAACTATCTTTTAAGCCAACTTCATGAATAAAGACCTTTCTGATCCTAATCACACACATTGCCTTATTCTACGGAGCAAGTTCTAATAGTAGCAGACCTAGAATTTCTACTTTGGAGAGGTTTCAGAGAATAGGGACATGAAGTAAGGGCAGGTCAGGCTGATTATTTAGAATTTTAGTTTACATAACAATCCTATTGTTTTCCTTTAGATCACAAACCTATTTGAAGCAGTTTATAGGTGGACTGATGGATTTGGGGGCAGGAGTTAGGTGAAGACAAGAGAGGAAGCTAAAGCCCCAGGCCATCCCTTGGTACCACCTCTATTTTCATACATACTTTATTAATATTTTTAAACAATAAGATAGGATATCTGTGACAAAAGAGATTTCAGAAAGCATCTGTTTCATATTTCAAGATTCCAGAAAAGGACACTGAGCCTTCGAAAGGCTGAGTTTCTCATTCAAGGATCTACTGCTACATCAGATGGGACTGCCTTTTAATATTGCAGCAAAACTCAAACTCCTCAGACTCAAAATACCATAGAAATCCATTCAAACTTCAAGCATTTGATATCTTAACTAGAAGTGTAGACTTCCTTTAAAATTTTATTTTTATTTATTTTTCTTTATTAAAAATAATGCATATTATTATAACCAGTGGAATAATACAAAGTTGGTTGTTATATGTGAAAGGCAGAGCAAATAATAATTTCCTTTCCTCCTCCATTCTCACTCTCCTGAGATAAGTTTGTGTATGTGCATACAAATAATTATATACATACATACACATATTGTGGTTGTACATCATTTTTTTTAAAGGGGGTAATAATTGCCCAGCTGGTATGGCTCAGTGGTTGAGCATTGACCTATGAACCAGGAAGTCACGGTTCAGTTCCTGGTCAGGGCATCATCCCCCAATGTGGGACATGCAGGAGGAAGCCTATCAATAATTCTCTCTCGCCGAAACCAGTTTGGCTCAGTGGATAGAGCGTCGGCCTGCAGACTGAAAGGTCCCAGGTTTGATTCCGGTCAAGGGCATGTACCTGGGTTGCACGCACATCCCCAGTGGGAGATGTGCAGGAGGCAGCTGATCGATGTTTCTCTCTCATCGATGTTTCTAACTCTCTATCTCTCTCCCTTTCTCTCTGTAAAAAATCAATAAAATATATTTTTAAAAAAATAATGATTCTCTCTCATTATTGATGTTTCTATCTCTCCTTCCTCCTTCCTCTCTGAAATAAGCTCTATATGTGCATATATATAGATATATATATTTACACTATAACTTTTCTCACTTAATATTTCTGCATATCCCTCCCAGGAAATAAATACAAAGCTATATTTCGTAGAATGAAAATATGACAATTTAGTCTACCTGCTTAACTCTCGATAAATGCTTTTTTTCGGCTTTTGCTTCTGGAAACACTAGAAAACAACAACAACAAAAACACACTTATTCTTACATCCCAATACTTTTATTTTTTCAGGATATCTTCTCTGAAGACTTAAATAAAGTGAATGACTATTAAAAAGCTTATTCTAGTCTCCTTTCTATAAATTCATTCACTAGACTCTATTCTTAAAGTAAGCCTTTGACTTTTTCCTTTTATTAATTTATTCACTGTAAAAATATATATTTAGTAGTGTTAATATACCTGGGTCCTGAGACACGTTCCTGGATCCTATATTTTTAGTTGCTGTTCAAACATCAATATGGTTCTTAATAAATGCTTATTCTCCACACATAGCTTCAATCCAATTCCATTGCCTACTGTAGTAGCTAAAACACCATATAAGCATTCCAGGCCTGAATCTGTGAAAAGTAATAAATCACTTCTAGAAATAACCTTGTTTGCTTTAGGTCGGGACTTTCATTTTGCCAGAGAAAACACCTTGTACAAGGGGCACCAGAAAATTATGAGTAGTAGGACCCTGATTAGCCTCTTGTGGTCTTTCTTCCCTAAATCAAAACCTCAGGCAAAACCAGATTGCATTTCCCTCATATATAAGGAGAACTGCCATTTGAAAATTTAGCCTTCACCCTGGTGAGCTGAAGGTGCAAGATAAATGGTTGTGCGGGCTACCTAACATCCAGAGGGAATTGGAGGCAGAATTGGTGGATTTCTTACATACATGCTCAGAGTACATTTTAACTAAGAAATCCCCACAGACTCCCTCCCTCTGCACAAGTTCTCACCTACACGAGAGAGATAGTGATAGTGATAGCTGCCTTTCACATATAAATAAAAAGCCATTTTCTGATTATAACAAGGACATACATTTTGCAATGGTTTGAAGGTGGGGGCTCAACTTGAATCGGAAATCAATACTCAATTAACGGACACTATAACAAAGAAGAGGCACTACAGTAGTTAAGATCATGATCTTTGGAGTCAGACACACATGGATCCAAAGCCAAGCTCTTTTTGTAGCTTTATGTTGACTTTAATGTCTATTAAAGCCTTGCCCCCCTCATCTATAAGTGATAATATAGATACCCTTATGGCTATTGTAATCTATAAGAATAAAAGCATAATATGCTAATTAGACCCAACAGCCGAACGACCTTCCGGACATTATTCTGCAGGTCCTTCCAGATGAAGCTGAGGCGGCAGGGGCTGAGGCAGAGACAGTTAGGGTGATCAGGCAGGCAGACAGATATTGGGGTGATCAGGCAGGCAGGCAAGCAGTTAGGGGCATCAGGCAGGCAGGCGAGTGGTTAGGGGCAATCAGGCAGGCAGAGAGGTTAGGAGCAATCAGGCAGGCAGGCGAGCAGTTAGGGGTGATCAGGCAGGCAGGTGAGTGGTTAGGGGCGATCAAGCAGGCAGGCAGGCCAGTGGTTAGGAGCCAGCAGTCCTGGATTGTGAGAGGGTGCAGGCCAGACTGAGAGGACCCACCCCCCCCCCCCGCACAAATTTCATGCACCAGGCCTCTAGTAATTAAAGAAGTATTAAACACAGAGTATGGCATTTACCACACAGGAAGTACTTGGTGAATATTTGCTATTATTATAATGGTCAAAGGAACTTCAACTTCCCCATTAGTCCTTTGATCAGGCAGAAATGTCTTGCATTGCATTCAAAGAGTATTATACAAAACTACTGAAGGCCTAGGGAAAAAGTTAGCCATTAGATAAATAAAGAGCATATATCAATAAGGCGGCAAAGCACAATTGAATACAGCAAGCTAAGAATAGAATAAAGACCCAAAGATAGTCCACAAGATATACATCAGGGCTTTGTTGGGAATCCAGGAGTCAAAAAAGTAACTAGAAAATAAAGTCCAAGTAGAAGAAAAATTTTTAAAAGTACAAGAAAATAAAAGTATAAGTACAAAGACAAATAAAAAAGACTGGTAAGACTGGACTTGGCATATAAATTTAAAGCCATTACATCTCTAAGATTATGTCTCCAAGTTCCTCTGGAGACAAGAGCATGTAACAGGAATGGCATTGAGATGTCTGAGTGTTTGTATGTGGTAGGGCCTGGGGAAAATTAAGGGATGATATTAATAAAGAAATGAATTATGGAGGAGCACTGCAGTCCTGCTCTTTTTATAATTTCAACTTTGTATGAGAATTTCACTCAACAGGGGTATATGGACACAGGAGCTACACAACTACATTAAAGCAGTTAATTCAAATAAATCTGATTCTCAAATGCCCAGAATTCCTCAGCTCAGTATGCTGAAGGGAAAAATCAATTATTAGAGTTCAGAGCCTTTATTATAAAGTCCAATGGTTGTTTTTAAATGGAGGATAAAATCAGGGGGTTATTGATTTATAATTATAATGTACTGGGCTACCACTAAAGACCAAAAAAAAAGGACTCAGTTCTCCATTATCCACACCAACAAAATCAGAACACTGATAATTCAGACTGTTGTGTAGAATTTATTTTCTTCAGAGATTAGATTTCATATCCTTTTATTCTGGTTCATTGCCTGACTGCTCAAGTATTCTGCACTTTCTTTCAGCGGCCTTAGCACTCTTCACATCTATCTGAAAGACTTGGGTCAGTCAGCCAGTCAGCAAAAAATGATGAGACATAGCCCGTGCACTGGCTCAGGGCAGTGGGCACAACTTTAACTCAGCTGCAGCACAAATCCAGTAACATATTCAGAGAGATACAGCACTCTAAATGGAGATGAGATCAGCCACGAGAATTTTAAATGGAAAAAGTGAATTTCCATTCCACCTTCTTTAGTATTTCTAAATAAGCCATTTTCAGGCTTCAAAAGGTCCAGATGATCAATTCCAGGAAACAAGGCTCTTAAGCATCTGATAAATAAATCCTGGTTTCATTACAGCACTGGCTCTACTTTTGCAAAGTGAATACAGTCTCTAGCAGAACAGTAAGAGAAATCCAGAGGCAGTGAAAATATTCTTGGGCTTAGAGTCAGAAACTGTGTTGAAACATGTATGCCACATTCCAGCAGTGTGACCTTAGGCAAATGTATCTTCTTTAAACCTGTTTATAGGGTTATTTTGGAGATTTAAGGAGATAATGTAACTGAATTATTTTATTAAAGGTAGAGCATTATTCATTTATACATAATTATTAAATATAAATAAATTATTTTACTTTAATTTCAATGAATTTTTTCTACATTCTTCACAAATAAATATATATGTAATCAATATTGTGTACCTAGCCCAGTACTGAATTACATAAGACATATAAAAAATTCTTCAACATGAAAGACTCTTAACATTTTGTTGCGTTTCAAGTAACTGCTCATACTTCGCTGTTTGTCCCCAAAGAAGAGAGAATTACTGAAGGTTTATCAGTTAAACTTCTGAAAAATAACAGTTTTATTTAAACCATAAAATATAAAGTGTTTCTAGGCCTTGGGATGCAATGGAATAAATGTACTGGAATGAGCAAAGGCGCAAAATCTCAGTGGCATTTATTCAAATTTCTTAATCACTGGGCCTTCCTATTTTTACTCCACTAGTTTCTGTTTTTTCATGGCATTTGTTATTCTCAAAAGACAATAATACTCTACATAAACCCATTATCAAGAAGAGTTGATTATGTAAATTACCCATATATAATCTACTAGAGGCCCAGTGCACAAAATATGTGCACTTGCGGGAGAGGGGTCCCTCAGCCCAGCCTGCACCCTCTCACAGTCCAGGAGCCCTCAGGGGATGTCCAACCGCCATGTTAACCATGAGCCTGGCTTCTGGTTGAGCAGTGCTTCCCTGTAGGGAGCGCACTAACCACCAGGGGGCAGGTCCTGCATTGAGCATCTGCCCCCTGGTGGTCAGTGCTCATCATAGCGACTGGTCATTCTGCCATTTGGTCAATTTCCATATTAACCTTTTATTATATAGGACATATATAAAAGGTTAATATGCAAAGTGTCCCCTCGGGAGTTTGACCGGGAGTTCGATCACTCACCATGACGTTCACTGACCACCAGGGGGTGGCACAGAACAAAGGAACCAGCCGGCAGCCAGCAGCCAGGGAAGGAAGGCCCTGGCCAGCAGGCAGAAGGCCCCAATCAGCCCTGATCACTAGGCCTAGGGACCCTATCCATGCATGAATTCCGTGCACCAAGCCTCTAGTGTAAGTATACTTAACCAATTAAACAGATATCCAAAGCTAAAGAGCAAAAACAAACAACAAAAACAACAAACCCACTAATTTTAGTTAGAGAGCAATTACACACAGGCTTAGGTTTCTGAGTACAACTTAGCAAGGGGCTTCTTAGTGCCTACTGTGTATATTTATGTATTTCACATAATTAATGCTTATAGACCTGCATATGTTAAATATCCTATCTAATAAAAGAGAAAAATGGTAATTGGCGTACGACGATACCCTTTTCATTGGCTAATCAGGGCTATATGCAAATTAACTGCCAACTATGATTGGCTGTTAACTGCCAACAAGATGGCGGTTAATTTGCATATGTAGGCACAATGCAGAGAGGCGAAAGGGAAAGCAGGAAGAAGCCCCCTGCCACTGACAGTGATCAGAAACCCAGGGGGGAGCTAAGAGCTGGGGGGGCAGGGCAAAGGTGGCCCTGGGGCCGCCTTTGCCCTGCCCCCCAGCCATGATCGGAGAATCAGGTGCCTTTTCCGCCCTGGCCAGTGATAGCTGGAAGTAGGGGTGGAGCCAGCGATGGGAGCTGGGCACGGTCGAAGCTGGCAGTCCCAGGAGCTAGGGGTCCCTTGCCTGGGCCTAAAGTGAAGCCCACGATCGCGGGCCGCTGCAGCTGTGGGTCCCCGCTGCCCGAGCCGGACGCCTAGGCCAGAGGCATTAGGCCTGGGCAGGGGCGGAGCCTGCAACCGCGGGGAGCTGGGGATCCAGCTGCCGGAGGCCTCAGGCCTGGTCAAGGGGCCGATCCGGTGATTGGTGATTGGAGGGTGATGAGGGTCAACTCCTCTGGCCGAGGCATCAGGCCTGGGTGGGGGGCTGAGCCGGGGATTGGGGGGATATGATGGTCCCCTTGCCCAGGCCTGAAGCCTGGGTCAGAGGCGTCAGGCTTGGGCGGGGGGTGCAGCAAGCGATCAGAGGGAGATGGGGGTCCCCTGCCCAGGCATGATTCCTGGGCCAGAGGCCTCAGGCCTGGGCGGGGGCCAGAGCCAGTGATCGGGGGGAGATGGAGGTCCCCTGTCCAAGCCTGACACCTCTGTCAGAGGAGTCAGGCCTGGGCAAGGGGCCGATCCTGCGATTGGAGGGTGATGGAGGTCAACGCCTGAGGGCTCCCAGTATGTGAGAGGGGGCAGGCTGGGCTGAGGGACACCCCCCCACACACACACCCAGTGCACGAATTTCGTGCACCGGGCCCCTAGTATAAATATAAAACTCCTTAAAATTGATTCACTCTTTTTTTCTATAATTGTTCCTCTTTAACCCCTAGAGTGCCAGGGAGCGTGATGGCGCTCCTCCTGTCTTTTGCCAAAAGTGCCGGGAGCGCTATCATGCTCCTCCTGCAGTGTCCAGTTCTAAGTCTGCTTTTATTAGTGATGGTGATATTGCTAAATATGTAATTCTTGCTGTGAAGATGACGATTTTGTGGAAGATATTGAACATGTAACTTCATTTACTTGCGATTCATAATTTTTTTCCTAAACTGCTGTAAAATCAGCAAAAATGCCTTGGCAATTTTAGCATAGTTCCTAGGATATTGGTTGGCACTCAAAGGGTTAACATAGTCTCATACTTAAATGATTACATTAATGCAATCAAATCAGAATCAAATATCATTGAGTCCTTCTTGCTATTATAGAATATCAGAATCTGCAGCTGCCTTCCATTAAAGCTATCAGACTGGGCTTTCATTTGCAGAATGAGAGCCATTGATTGTGTCAAAGAACATCAGTTTTGTCCTTTAATGACCCATGAGCTCCTTTCAAAAGCAGCTCAGTAATGGTTACTACATTAAAACTTCAACATGCACAACCACAGGATGAGTTTCTAAAGCACAACCTTCATCAGCATCTCAGGGTCATCTGGGAGGAAGAATATTGGCCTGGGAACCAGACACCTAACTGTTAGTGCAAACTCTGTAACTAACTTGTTGCCATAAGTTTGCCATAAAAAATACAAGACACCCTGTTAAATTTTAACATCAATTCAATAACAAATTATGTTTTAATACAAGTATCTTCCAAATATTACATGGGGTATATTTATGTTAGAAAATGATTCACCAGATATCTGAAATTCAAATTTAACTGGGCATTTTGTATTTATATTTTTTATATTTATATTTGCTAAATCTGGTAATCCTACTCAGGCAAGCTAATGATGGCTTCATCATTTGAGAAGTGCAGGGGTTAGACAGAACGACCTCCAAGTGAGACACCATAAAAAATACTGGATTTGTAGGTAAGCAAGGATCAAAATCCACCATATTTGTATTCCCTAATTTGTAAGCAGAGATTCATAAAAATCACTCACATTTAAAACCAAGTAAAACTACCCTAGTAGTGAAGATGAATACAATATCTCTGTAAATTTCCAAACATGGAAAAAAGTTCAGGCATTTTAATCGCTCTTGTATTTGCTATCTGTTGCTGCATAATAAATTACCCCAAAATTTAGTGGCTTAGGACATTTATTATCTCAGTTACTTATGGGTCAGAAATCCGTGAACAGCTTAAAGGGGTCCTCTGGCTCAGGTTCTCACACGACTATAGTGAGCTCTGACCCGGTGGCTCAGTTGGTTGGAGCATCCTCCATACACCAAAAGGTTGTGGGTTCCATTCCCAGTCAGGGCACATACCTAGGTTTCGGGCTCAATCCTGATGGGGGGCGCATAATAGGTGGTAACTGATTGATATTTCTCTCTGACATCAATGTGTGTACAGTGGGGCCTTGACTTACGAGTGTCCCGACTTGTTTTTCGAGATACGAGCTGTCTCTCGGCCGATTTTTTGCTTTGAGTTGCGAGCTAAAATTCGGGTTACGAGTCAGCTTCAGATACCCCACCGCTAGTTGGCACAGCAAACGTCACAGTGAACGCCACAACATCAGCCCAGCATTCAATTCATTGTAATGGTGAAAACTGATTTGACATACGAGTAATTTGAGTTACGAGCTCTGTCACGGAACGAATTAAACTCGTAAGTCAAGGCCCCACTGTATTTTCTCTCTCTCTCTCTCTCTCTCTCTCTCTCTCTCTCTCTCTCTCTCTCTCCCTTCCCCTCTCTAAAATCAATAAAAAAAAACATATCCTTGGGGGAGGATTTTTTAAAAACTAGACTACAATGAAGGTTTTAAGTGGGCTACAGGCATCTCAAGGCCCAAATAGAGACAAAAACACTACTAATCTTATGGTTGGTTTTTGATGGGATTCAGTACCTTGTGGGTTGTTGGACTGATGGTCTCCATTCCTTGCTGCCTGTTGGCTCAAGGATGCCCTCAGTTCTTTCCAGATGGGCCTCACGTAGGGTAACTCATAACAAAGCAGCTTGCGTCATCAGAGTAAGCAGGCAAGAACAACCAGAGAGAATACAAGCAAGACAGTCTTTTGTAACCTCATCTAAAAGTGACATGCCATCACATTTACCATGTACTATTTCTTCCTTTTTTTAATAAGCCTCAGTTTGCTTATTATTCTTCTTTATTAAATCTTTATTGTTGAAAGTATTACATGGGTCCCCCTTTTTCCATTAACCTTTTCCAACCTGCTCCCAACCCCCACCCCAAGCCTCATCACCCCATTGCCTGTGTCCATGGGTTATGCATATATGCATACAAGTTCATTGGTTGACCTCTTCCCACCCAACCTCCCCTGCCTTTGCTCTCAGGTTCAACAGTCTGTTCATGTTTCTATTCTCTGGGTCTATTTTTGATCATCAATTTATTTGGTTCATTAGATTTCACATATGAGTGAGATCATGTGGTACTTATCTTTCTCTAACTGGCATATTTCACTCAGCATAATACTCTCAGGGTCCCTCCATGCTATCTCAAAGGGTAAGAGGTTCTTAGCCTAAGTGCCCATATACTATTTCTTTTTTTAAAAAAATATATTTTATTGATTTTTTACAGAGAGGAAAGGAGAGAGATAGAGAGTTAGAAACATCGATGAGAGAGAAACATCGATCAGCTGCCTCCTGCACATCTCCTACTGGGGATATGCCCGCAACCCAGGTACATGCCCTTGACCGGAATCGAACCTGGGACCTTTCAGTCCGCAGGCCGACACTCTATCCACTGAGCCAAACCGGTTTTGGCCATATACTATTTCTTAAAAGCAAGTCAAACCTGGCTGGTGTAACTCAGTGGTTGAACCTTAACACATGCATCAGAAAGTCGTGGTTCAATTATTGGTCAGGGCACATGCCCAGGTTGAGGGCTTGATTCTCAGTAGGGGGCATGCAGGAAGCTTCTGATGGATGTTTCTCTCTCATCAATGTTTCTATCTCCCTCTGAAATCAATAAAGACATGTATTTTTTTAAAAGCAAGTCAATAGTCCAGCCCACAATCAAGGGGAAGAAATCATACAAAATATGAATAAAAGAAGGTGGGGATCATTGGGAACCCTTTCACATTACCACCTGTTGTACTTAAAAAAAATTATGGAATAGTTACTTACCAGCTATTCTTAGTTAAGAGGAATTTACATTAGTTAAAATGGAGAGCTCTTTAAAAATTGGTGGCCAAAATTAAAGCCTTTGGATCAAAATGAAATTGTATCATTATGGTAAGTATATCCCTTAAAGATGGATGGATTTCTTCTTTCAAAAGATCTCAAATACAAATGCTTCTTTTCCAGAGTGAAACATGCCAATAGAGATTTGGTTTATCTCTTTTTCAAAAGGTAACAGCAATTCATATATGTCAAAATATAACTTTCTTTATTGAGTCCAACTTACTATGTTTATTAGTTTTATTTCCATTGATGATACAGCAAAATTAATCTTGTCCTTTACTTGATTATTTCTGGTTTTAAAATACTATTTGTGGTTAATAATCAGTCAGCTTAGGATTTAAATTCAGGCAAATTTAACTAGTGGCTCTCAAAATTTAACCACGCAAAAGATTTCTCTTGGGATGTGTATTGGTTTCCTAGGACTGACACACACACACACACACACACACACACACACACACACACACAGTACCATAATCCAAGTGGCTTAACATAGAAATTTATTCCATCATCATTCTGTAGGCTAGCAGTTAGGAATCAAAGTGTTGGAAGGGCCATGCTCTCTCTATAGGCTCTAGAGGGGGATCCTTCCCTGCCTCTCCCCAGCTTCTGGTGGTTGCCAGTCATGCTTGGCCTTCTTTGCCTTGTAGATGCATCACTCCAATCTCTACCTCTGTGTTCAAAGAGTGTTTTATTCCTCTGTGTTCTGTATCTTCCTTCACATAGCAGTCTCCTGTCTCCAAAGTTGCCTCAGCTTATAAGATACCAGTCTTAAAAGGCTCACCCTAATTTGGTAGGACCTCATCTTAACTTGATTACATCTGCAAAGACTGTATTTTCCAATAAAATCACATTCACAGGTACCTGGAATTAGGACTTCAGCACATCATTTTAAGGGACACAGGTTAAGGTGCAGAGTCTAGCCCAGCCGTGGGCAAACTACCGCCCACGGGCCAGATCCGGCCCGTTTGAAATGAATAAAACTAAAAAAAAAAAGACCGTACCCTTTTATGTAATGATGTTTACTTTGAATTTATATTAGTTCACACAAACACTCCATCCATGCTTTTGTTCTGGCCCTCTGGTCCAGTTTAAGAACCCATTGTGGCCCTCGAGTCAAAAAATTTGCCCACCCCTGGTCTAGCCCCACAAGAACCTCCCATCCTCTGGGATTTTGATTCTATAGGTTTCGGCATGGGATTAGGGATCAGTCAGATCAACAAACTCTGCAAGTATGTTCTGTGGGAGTGGTGCACAAAGCACAATGGCAAACTCTGCTCAAGGAAACCAACTATACCTTCCCGCTAACTATTGTTAGGCAAATAGTAGTTAAAAGCCTATGGTCTTTATCTTCTTCATTCTCTTTTAATGAGAAAATTTAGATGAGGGGCAGTGTGGCAAAATGAATAGGACAATAAGGTTAGCATTGAAAGACATAAGTATAAATATTAGCTCCACACTAGCCATATTACTATAATTTAATCCCTGAACATCTATTTTTTCAACTACACCACTGTGTTTTTCTTAGAAATAAATTAAATAACATTTGTAAAAATATCTAGCCAATTAAAAATAATATGACAGTATTAAGATTTAAAAATGGCAATAAAAATGTATTCATGTCATTTAATCCAATAATTTCTCTTCATTCATCATTTGCTGTTCTAACAAAAATTTTTGAAGCGTATACCATATGCCAGACATTGAGGTTTGCCTGACGGGTGCAACAGTGAACAATAAGGATAGTCAAAACTTCATATTCTTTAGGAACTATAACTTTACTAAATAATATATAAAATATTAAAAGAAATCATAAACATTAAATTATTCATGACAACATTCATAAAATATCCTATCTAATAATAGAGAAACATGGTAATTAACCATAACTTCGCTACCCTTCCCATTGGCTAATCAGGGAGATATGCAAATTAACTGCCAACCAAGATGGCGGCTGGCAGCCAGGCAGTTGAAGCGAACAGAAGGCTTGCTTGCTCCAGTGAAGGAGGAAGCCAAGGTTCCCGGCCTGCCACTGCCGGCCTCTGAGCTTGCACTCTAAACAACTATGTTGCAATTATAGAAGTTAAACAATCCCCAGAAACCTGCTTTCAGCCATCAGAGCTGGAGCGAGCAGGACCGCAACAGTGTTACAATTATAGAACCCAAACAAACCCAGATACCTGCTTTCAGCAGCCAAGGTCTCAGAGCTGGAGCCAAGCCTCAGAGCTAAAGCTGGCTCTCAGCTCCAATGACAGCCATAGAAGGTAAATAAATCCCAGAATAAAAAAAAAGAAAAAAGGAGAGGTTGGGAGCTTCAGTCACCTGCCAGCCTGAAAATGGCCCCCAGCCCCTCACCCAGACTGGCCAGGCACCCCAGTGGGGACCCTCACCCTGAAGGGGGTGACCAGCTGCAAACAGCCATCAGCCCCTCATCCAGGCTGGCCAGGTACCCAAGCGGAAACCCCACCCTGATCCAGGACACCCTTCAGGGCAAACCAGCCGGCCCCCAACCATGCACCAGGCCTCTAGCCTATATAGTAACAGGGTAACATGCAAACTGACCCTAACAGCAGAAGGACTGGGAATGACTGGTCACTATGACACACACTGACCACCAGGGGCAGACACTCAATGCAGGAGCTGCCCTCTGGTGGTCAGGGCGCTCTCACATGGGAGGAGCTCTGCTCAGCCACAAGCCAGGCTAATGGCTGCCAGTACAGTGGTGGTGGTGGGAGCCTCTCCTGCCTCTTCAGCAGCGCTAAGGATGTCTGACTGCAGTTTAGGCCTGCTCCCCGCTGGCAAGTGGACATCCCCTGAGGGCTGCCGGGCTGCCAGAGGGATGTGTGATTGCCATCTTAGGCGCAATCCCCCAGGGAGCAGGCCTAAGCCAGCAAGTGGTCATCCCCTGAGGGGTCTCAGACTGCGAGAGGGCACAGGCCGGGCTGAGGGACCCCTCTCTTCCCCCTCCCCCGAGTGTACAAATTTTTGTGCACCGGGCCTCTAGTCTAATAATAAATATCTAATAAGAGGAAAATGCTTACTGAGTGAAACATTGCAGGCATGAAATAAAAACTATGTAGTAATTTGGGAAAATGCTTCTAATGTAAAATAACAATTAGGGCACAAAATAGCTTGTATACCATGATTACACGTACATAAAAATAGAAATATAGAGAAGAGAGTGGACTAAAACTGTGGTTGACATTTTTTAACTCCCTGGATGGAAGCATTAGTTTCTTCTTTACTTGAGTTTAAGTTGGGTTTTGTTTATTTGTCATGGTTTTCTTGTTTTTTCATTTTTCCACAAAGGAATTGCTTTGGAAATCAGAAAAAATTTTTAAAAGTCTTATTTTTTAATTAGCTGTACATCATCTGGTTACAATGCCTGACTGATAATCAATCTATGAACGTCAGGTAGGTCCAGCTTTCTCCAGGTGTGTGAGACCTGCCTTGAGGTATAAAGCCCAAACGAATCTCTTCCAAGGCCAGATGCACTGTGCTTGTTCCAACATGCCACCATACATCCCTCCTTTTCCCCTAGACCAGTGGTTCTCAACCTTCCTAATGCCGCAACCCTTTAATACAGTTCCTCATGTTGTGGTGACCCCCAACCATAAAATTATTTTCGTTGCTACTTCATAACTGTAACTTTGCTACTGTTATGAATCATAATGTAAATATCTGATATGCAGGATGTATTTTCATTGTTACAAATTGAACATAATTAAAGCATAGTGATTAATCACAAAAACAATATGCAATTATATATGTGTTTTCCGATGGTCTTAGGCGACCCCTGTGAAAGGGTCATTCGATCCCCAAAGGGGTCGCGACCCACAGGTTGAGAACCACTGCCCTAGAGCCTTCTGTGGGGGCTCAGTATTTTGCTGCTCTTTCCAACCCGAGCAGCATCTAAATAGGCACTCGGCTTCTATCTGTAGGCTTGAACTGAAATGCTCTAAAAATGACTCCAAGATTTCATTTTCCTAATTGTAACTGATACTTTGGAGCACAGCACACAATAACTAGAATTTCAATGATTTTCCCCATACTACTTTGGTCTTCATTCACACTAACAGGCCCTGTGCTGTGAGCTTGGCAGGGCAGACGGAAGTATTCCACTCCTAATTTTTTGACCACTAAGGACCCTATCACTCCCATTCCTCTCCCAGCCCTAACTCCAAGCTGCTAAGGTGTTCATTTACAAAATAGCATTTATTAAACAGAAAACTAATTTCCCTTTTTATTAAAGATAAAAACTTTCAGTCAGAGCTTTTGACAAATATGAGATCGACAATACATTTCCAACTGAGAGTAAGTATATTTGATTATTTTTCTTTTAATTTTATTTTTTATTGGTTTCAGATATATAGCTTAGTGGTTAGATAATTATATACTTTCATAGTGCTCCCCTCAATAGCTCCAGTACCCCAACTGGCACCACACATAGTTATTGCAATATTATTGACTATATTCCATATGCTTTGCTTATGGTCCCTGTGATTATTTTGTAGCTACCAATGTGTGCTTCTTTTTTATATATATATATTTCTTTATTGATTTCAGAGAGGAAGGGAGAAGGAGAGAGAGACAGAAACATCAATGAGGAGAGAGAATCATTGACCGGCTGCCTCCCACACACACCCACTGGGGAATGAGCCCGCAACCCAGGCATGTGCCCTCGGCCGGAATCGAACCTGGGACCCCCCAGTCCGCAGGCTGACGCTCTATCCACTAAGCCAAGCCGGCTAGGGCCAAAGTGTGCTTCTTAATCCCTTCACCTCTTTCACCCAGTCCCCCAAACTCCCTCCTTTTTGGCACTCACCAGTTCATTCTGTGTGTCTATGAGTCTGTTTCAATTTTGCTATTTGTTTATTTTGTTCTTTAGAATCTGTGTATAAGTGAAATCATATGGTATTTGTCTTTTTCTGATTGACTTATTTCACTGAGCATAATAACCTCTAGGTCCATTCATGCTGTTACAAATTGTTAAGACCTCATTCTTTTTTACGGCTGAGTAATATTCCATTGTATATATGTACAACAGCTTTTGTACTCATCAGTTGATGGCACATGGGTTGCTTGCATAGCTTGGCTATTGTAAATAACACACAATAAACATAAGGGTGCATATATTCTTTTGAATTAGTGTTTTGGGTTTCCTCAGATAAATCCCAAAAGTGGAATTACTGGGTCAAGGTAGATCCACTTGGAATATTTTGAGGTAACTCCACACTGCTTTCCACAGTGACTGCACCAATCTGCATGCCCACCAATAGTGCATGAGGGTTCCCTTTTCTTCATATCCTTGCCAACACTTGTTGTTTGTTGATTTATTGATGATAGCCATTCTGACAAGTGTGAAGTGATATCTCATTGTCATTTTAATTTGCATTTCTCTGATATGAGCATATTTTCATGTGTCTATTGGCCTTCTGGGCAATGTACCAGAGGCCCAGAGCAGGGCTCTGAGCCAAGTTTATAACCAATGACTATAAAAAATGCCCCCCAATGTGCTTTAACTCTTTCTTGTTAATATACTGACACATTTGAAGCTTTTTTATTCAATATTTAGCAACCAAGGTAATAAACATAAACATCATTGTCTTAGCAGAGTTCTTCTAGAAACTGACTCTGAGAAGAATATTCCAAGGAAAATAGTTTATTTTTGATATGTAGGAAATATATAGGGAGTAGAAGGACAATGTTTTTAAATAGAGGAAAAAATGATAGAGGAGGGAAGCCAGAAAATAGAGGCAATATTAAGACATCTATCACAGTGGACAACTGAAGCTATACTCCCTCAGAGAAACTCTGGAAATGCAAGTGTCATTTTTATCATTTTTTATGTACCCTGCATTTAATACCGTGATATGTTGCGGTCAGAAAAGACAAATAATTTTGTTTCTTACTATCGTATGTATGCTAGAAACTGCCTTGGATAAATAAATAAATGTCTATTTAATTTCATTGCAATTGACTTTCCCTAAAAGCAAGGATTTCACAAAAATTAATTAATTTGGGGTTATGGTTTTTGGATACACTGAGAGATGGTAAGGTATAGTTGTTAAGAATCTGTGTCTAAAGCCTGGGTTCAGATTCTTTGCTCAGGCCCTTGCTACTTGTAAGTTACCTCTCCGTGCTTCAATGTCCTTATCTGTAACATGAAAATAATAATTTTACCTACTTGATAGTGTTGTGGTGAAATGTTAATGAGTTCATATAAATAACCTAGAATAATACCTGCCTTTTAATGAGTCCCCTTATACTAGTGTTAGTTGCTATTTCTTCATTTTTTTCATTCAGCAATCATTTATCTAGCCTATACTCCATGCCAGAGGCTACAACTCAAGTAAAAACCACTGATAACAAAATTGGTGGATAAATTAAATAGATAATTACATCACAATGTAATAAGGACCATAAAGCACAGGACAAGCACAACCAACCACTTGGGTGAAGCTGGGACAAGTTTCCCCATGGAGTTGGTGTTAGAGGGAAAGCAGGCACTGTGCGATGGGAAGAGAGAGCAGCCTGTGTGAAGCAGAGGACCTGTGAACTGGCATAGAGCATTAGAGCAATGGTAAGAAATTACAGTGTGACTGAAATTTAGAGTGTTGTGTGGGAAAAAGTGTTAGGTTTGGATTAGGGAGTAAAGGTCTCTGAACACCAGGTGAAAGGATACTGACTTTTCTTCTATAAAAAAAGAGAATCCAGAAGTAGTTGGGTTTTGTTTGCTTGCTTGTTTTTGTGTTTTGTTTTTGCAGGAAGTGATATCTCAAAGTTGTTTCTTAGGAAAAGAATTTGGTCGTTAATGTAAAGGATTGGCTGGAATCAAGAAAGCAGAGACTGCTGTGGCTATAGTTCAAGTTGGAGACAATGCAAGTGGGACAGTGGAGCTCTCCCTAAGGAAGGTAGTGGGGACCAAGAGCAAATGGCAGGTTGAAATAAACTTTGGAGTTTGAGACTAATTGAATAGGTCTGAACAGAGGAGAGAAAGGGGTTAAGAAAGATACTGTGATGTTCAGTTCTTGGAACTTGGCTGGCCACAACATTAATGGGCAGAAAGAATACAGAAACAATCAAATTTTGGACCAGGGCTCAGAGAACTATGAGAAGGTTAGATAATGACAGGGTAAATTTGAGGAACCTACAGGAAATTTAGACCAAGGTGTCTATTTGGGTATCTTGCATTGGGAGACATTAACATGCAAGTATATAAATAGATGATCTCACCAGAAGTTATATTCTATTTGGAAGACATTAGATGATGCCTCAGTGCTTCAATCACACCAAAATAAATAGATGAGATGGGTGTACCTACTAAGCAGAATAACACCTCTCACTCCCAGTTCTTCAATGGGTAAATCCTATTAGAAATCACTGTATAACACTTGGCTCTTTCATGGTTCCAGTAACATCATGTAGCCATTTTATTTTGTTAAGCTGCCCCAATATATCCATTTAAAGTTGACAGGGAAAGTCAAATCTTGATTCAAAATACATAAGCCATAATTATAATGCAGTTGTTCTGAGATTAATCTGTCAGTAATCACTTGATTTCCAAGACTCTTTTCACAGAATAATTGGCTCTTTCTCTCTTATTACTGTATATGTATTTATCCCACGGTTGTACCATGGACAAAGACTTTCCTAGATAAAGGAAGCCTATGTTTAAAGTAAGGATCTTACCTTAACTGTGTTCCACACTGATAGAACTCTTAAAATAATGAAGCTGATTTTTGTTTAAAAAGAAAACCACATTAAAAAAAAAGGAGAGAAACCAAGATGGTGGCATAGGTTAACGCCGGAGATTGCTGCCCTCGAACAACCACTTCAGAGATATAACTAAAGGACAGAACAGACAGCATCCAGAACCACAGGAAGGCTGGCTGAGTGGAAGTTCTACACTAGGAGGAAAGAGAATATCATACCCAGACTCAGAGGAGGCGCAGTGCTGAAGTGAAATACTGAGGTGTGGTGTGCGCGCGCGGTTGTTGTTTTCAATCGGGAGGGAGTTTCAGACTCTGAGCTCCAGATCCGGGCGAGTCTCTAGGGACCCAGACTCAAACGGGAGAAGCAGGACTGTCTGGCTTCGGTCGGAACTCGAAGGCAGCTTTCTCTCCGAGGTTTGCAGCCATTACTGGGACTCTGAGAGGCAGAGCCCCTGGGGAAGGAACTGAGAGCAGCCATAACTGCTCGCTCAGCCCGCCCTATAGATCCCCAGGGACCCGCCCGCCCAAGTCCAGCGCAGAACCATTTGCCGGATAGCCTCAGGCAAAGCCTAGATTAGCACCGCCCTAGAGATCCAGCACAGAAGCTCTCCCACTGCAGACACAGCTGACTCTCATAGCCAGTTAGCCCGGAGGTCAAATCACCCCTGGTATTGCCGACATCAATCAAGGCTTAAAGGCAACAAGACTGCGCACAAAGACCACTTGGGGGTGTACCAAGAAAGCATAAAAAATGCGGAGACAAAGAAACAGGACAAAACTGTCAGTGGAGGATATTGAGTTCAGAACCACACTTTTAAGGTCTCTTAAGAACTGTCTAGAAGCCGCCGATAAATGTAGTGAGATCTTCAAGAAATCTAAAAAGACCTTCGATGTTGTGATAAAGAACCAACTAGAAATTAAGCATACACTGACTGAAATAAAGAATATTATACAGACACCCAACAGCAGACCAGAGGAGCGCAAGAATCAAGTCAAAGATTCGAAATGCGAAGAAGCAAAAATATCACAAATGAAATATCTTTCAGGCAAATGGAAAGGAAAAGAAAGCTGGGGTAGCAATACTTATATCAGACAAAATAGACCTCAAAGTGAAGGCCATAACAAGAGATAAGGAAGGCCACTTCATAATACTAAAGGGATCAATACAACAAGAAGATATAACCCTGGTAAACATATATGCACCCAATGCAGGAGCACCCAAATTCATAAAAAAACTCCTGGAAGATATCAAAGGAGAGATCGACAACAATACAATCATAGTAGGAGACTCTAATACACCACTGACAGCACTGGATGAGCCCTCTAAACAAACAATCAGCAAAGATACAGCAATCCTAAATGACTCACTAGATCAGATGGACTTAATAGACATCTTCAGAACACTTCACCCCAAAGCCAGGGAATACACATTCTACTCAAATGCTCATAAGACATACTCAAAAATAGACCATATATTGGGTCACAAGCAAAGTATCCCCAAATTCAAGAAGATTGAAATCATAAAAAGCGTCTTCGCAGACCACGATGGCATAATATTAGAAATAAACTACAATAAAAACAACCCAAAATACTCAAACACCTGGAAGCTGAATAGCATGCTATTAAATATTGATTGGGTTATCAATGAGATCAAAGAAGAAATTAAAAACATCCTGGAAACTAATGACAATGAAAACACAACAATCCAAAACCTATGGGATGCAATGAAAGCAGTCCTGAGAGGGAAGTTTATAGCTCTACAGGCCTATCTCAAAAAACAAGAAAAAATGGTAGTAAATCATCTAACTCTACAACTCAAAGAATTAGAAAGACAGCAACAAGAAAACCCCAGAGTGAGCAGAAGGAAGGAGATAATAAAGCTTAGAGCAGAAATAAATGACATAGAGACCAAAAAAAACAATACGAAAATCAATGAAACCAAGAGCTGGTTCTTTGAAAGGATAAACAAGATTGACAAACCCCTAGCCAGACTCACCAAGAAACAGAGAGAGAGGACCCAAATAAACAAAATCAGAAACGATAGAGGCGAAATAACAACAGACCCCACAGAAATACAAATGATTGTTAAAAAATACTATGGACAGCTCTACTCCAACAAACTAGACAACCTGGAGGAAATGGACAAATTCCTAGAAAAATACAACATTCCAAAACCCAATCAGGAAGAATCTAAAAATCTCAACAGGCCAATAACCATGGAAGAAATTGAAGCAGTCATCAAAAAGCTTCCGTCAAACAAAAGCCCAGGACCAGACGGCTTCACAGGGGAGTTTTACCAAACATTCAAGGAAGAACTAAAACCTATCCTCCTCAGACTACTACAAAAAATTCAAGAGGAAGGAACACTTCCAAGCTCATTCTATGAAGCCAGCATCACCCTGATACCAAAACCAGGTAAAGACAACACAATGAAAGAGAATTACAGGCCAATATCCCTCATGAACATAGATGCCAAAATCCTCAACAAAATCTTAGCAAATCCGATCCAGCAGTACATCAGAAAGATCATACACCATGACCAAATAGGATTTATCCCAGGGATGCAAGGATGGTACAATATCCGCAAATCAATAAACGTGATACATCACATAAACAAATTGAAAGAAAAAAACCACATGGTCATATCAATTGATGCAGAAAAAGCATTTGACAAAATTCAACACCCATTTTTGATAAAAACTCTCAGCAAGGTGGGAGTAGAAGGATCATACCTCAACATAATAAAAGCCATATATGACAGGCCCACAGCCAACATCATACTCAACGGACAAAAACTAACACCATTTCCGAGGTCATGTCCGGGAGCAAATGGAATGAGCAGCTGAAACTAGTAACACCCACACCGAATTGGCGAAATTGCTCAGCTGGTGAGACGGTTTGCAGCCAGGAAGAGCAGAACTCCCCTGGAAAGGTAAAAAAAAACCAGGGATTTGGGCAGGAAAGTTTGCCAGACCTCTGAGCCCAGAGGGTCGGAGGGAGACCGCGTGGCAGACAGCTGTGTCCCTTGGGACAGGCACAGCCCCTGACGGGGGAAAGGAGAACCGCGGGATTCCTGGCGCCGCCAGGGAAATTGAGAGCTGGGTTCTGTGATCACGGAGGACTGAGCCTAAAGGGGGCAGCCTGGAGAGCTGACCTGACCATGCAGTCCCGGTAAGAGAAGAAGCTTACAGAAACCAAGCCTTCCCCGTTTCCGTGGCCGGCGTTTTTTCGTTTGTTTTCACTGAATCCTGTTCATGGGACATTTCGGATACAGACACTCACCTGTGCTGAAGAGAGGGAGAGTGTGCGGAGGAGTGGAATCTGGGGAGAGACTGGGGAGAGAGGGGGAGCCGGGAGAGGTGGCAGCGAATTGAGTGCTGAGACACCCCTGAGCCCAAGACTGGGGCAGCCACTCTCTCCAGAGAGTGAGACTCCTCCCCCCAGCCCCCAGTCAAGGAGCACAGCCACACCCAGATTCCACCCTGTACGAGATCAAGGATTAAAATAACCTTATCAGTCCCTGGGAGTTAACAGGGTCTGGCCTATAGAGGGATTTTCAATCCCAGCAACAACACAGCGCCAGTAACTAACTATTACGCAATCACCTCTGGGCAGTGAACTTCCACTGGACAGAGAGACCCTATAGCCTCAGAGGCCAACCCCAGAACACTGCCACCCAGAGGCTGACCCACAAACTGACTCTGCTAAACACAAAATAAGGCAGTCTGGGAAATAAATGCGGCCTGCTTTACAATAAGGACTGTGGTTTACAACACAGAGGAACAGTATATCGCAGGGAAACTCAACACTCTCCTGAATACCTGGCAGGTCTAAGGCGAGCCACACTGAAGAATAGAAGAACCGAAGGACCTTCACTACTGCAATTTTTTTTTTCTTTTTTCACCTTTTAACTAAGAAACCAATTTTTTTTCTTTTCTTTTTTTTTTCTTCTTTTTCCATCAACTGATTTTACCCTTTTAATTACTACCTTCTTATTTTTAACCAGTATTATTACTGCTACCATTTTACCATTTTTTAAAGTGCCATTTTATTTTCTCTTTATTTTATTTTGGGATTAGTGTTCTCCACTCTATTTTCATCGTTATATTATTGGTTGTTTCTAGTTTGCATTCATCACCAGGGAACTGTTGCTGGAATTTGTTGGGATTAATGGCTGTTCTATAGGAGTATTCTCCTCATATAAAAAAGTCTCTTCCCCTCTTCCACTTCATTCTCTCTTTTCGCTCTATTTTTTTTCCTTCTCTTTTCTTTTCTTACTTTTATTTTCCCCCCTCCTTTTTCCCAATTTTATTTTTGCACTCCTCTTTTTGGACCCTACTTTCCTTTTCTTTTTTCTCTTTTATCTTTTTCTCTCCCTTCTTCCTTATCCCCTAATTCTCTTAATTCGGGTGGTCACCTTCATGTGGGATTATTAATATTGTGAATATATTTGTGTATAGTGCCTGGTACGTGGTGCCTTGTTGTGTTGTATTTTGTGCCTTTAAATCAACGCAGCAGATCCAAGCAACAGCAACCTCCTGAACACCACATCCTCTGCTGAGGAACAGCAGCTGTACGTGAAACCTCGCCCCACCAGCCAGAAGAGCCACCACAGCTGTGAACAGCACCCACCAGAGGAGCTGCTGCCAACTGAAGAGCAGCTGCTACCGCAACCGCCTGAAGAGCAACCACAGACCAAGGAGTCACTGCCACCAAGGGAGCAACCACTGAACGACTCAACGTCTAGATATGTCAGTGAGATCAAACATGGGTAGACAAAGAAACCCCCAAAGGAAAGAGAAGGAGGACTCTCCAGAAAAGCAGCTAAGTAATACAGAGGCATGCAACATGACAGAAAAAGAATTCAGAATAAGGGTCCTAGAGTGCATAAACCGGATGGAGGAAAAAATCGACAACCTCCACAAGAAGCAAGAAGAAACAGATGAAAAAATCGACAACCTCTGCAAGAAGCAAGAAGAAACAGATGAAAAAATCGATAACATATGGAAGAAGCTAGAAGAAACAGATGAAAAAATCAACAACTTAAGTAAGACCCAAGAAGAAATGAAAAGTGATATAGCTGCAATAAAAAACTCCATTGAAGGTATCAACAGTAGACTAGGAGAAGCGGAGGACCGAATTAGTGAATTAGAAGACAAGGAAGCAAAACATACCCAAAATGTACTGCAATTGGAGAAAAAAATTAAAAGACAGGAGGAGAGCCTAAGGGAGCTTTGGGACAACATGAAACGAAACAACATACGAATAATAGGAGTACCAGAACAACAGAAGGATGAACAAGGATTAGAAAACCTAATAGAAGAAATAATATCAGAAAACTTCCCTGAGGTGGGGAAGAAAAAAGTCACACAAGCCCAGAGAGTCCCAAACAAGGTGAACCTGAAAAGACCCACACCAAGACACATCATAATTACCATGGCAAATGTTCAGGACAAAGAGAGAATCTTACAGGCTGCAAGAGAGAGACGGATAGTCACATACAAGGGATCTCCCATTAGATTGTCAAACGATTTCTCAACAGAAACACATCAGGCCAGAAAAGAATGGGCTGAAATTTACAAAGTGATGCAAAGCAAAGGACTGAATCCAAGAATACTCTATCCAGCAAGGCTATCATTCAAACTTGAAGGGGAAATAAGAAGCTTCACAGACAAAAGAAGGCTAAGGGAGTTTATCACCACCAAGCCAGCAATGCAAGGAATGCTAAAGGGACTGGTATAAAAAGAAGAAATAAAAAGCTCAGAAAGAAAACAGCCACACACACAAAAAAGAAATGGCTACAAACAAGTACCTTTCAATAATAACTTTAAACGTAAATGGACTAAATGCTCCAACCAAAAGACATCGAGTGGCTGAATGGATAAAAAAACATGACCCATACATCTGCTGTCTACAAGAAACCCACCTCATTAGAAGGGACTCACACAGACTGAAAGTGAAAGGATGGAAAAATATCTTTCAGGCAAATGGAAAGGAAAAGAAAGCTGGGGTAGCAGTACTTATATCAGACAAAATAGACCTCAAAAAAGTGAAGGCCTTAACAAGAGATAAGGAAGGCCACTTCATAATACTAAAGGGATCAATACAACAAGAAGATATAACCCTGGTAAACATATATGCACCCAATGCAGGAGCACCCAAATTCATAAAAAAACTCCTGGAAGATATCAAAGGAGAGATCGACAACAATACAATCATAGTAGGAGACTCTAATACACCACTGACAGCACTGGATGAGCCCTCTAAACAAACAATCAGCAAAGATACAGCAATCCTAAATGACTCACTAGATCAGATGGACTTAATAGACATCTTCAGAACACTTCACCCCAAAGCCAGGGAATACACATTCTACTCAAATGCTCATAAGACATACTCAAAAATAGACCATATATTGGGTCACAAGCAAAGTATCCCCAAATTCAAGAAGATTGAAATCATAAAAAGCGTCTTCGCAGACCACGATGGCATAATATTAGAAATAAACTACAATAAAAACAACCCAAAATACTCAAACACCTGGAAGCTGAATAGCATGCTATTAAATATTGATTGGGTTACCAATGAGATCAAAGAAGAAATTAAAAACATCCTGGAAACTAATGACAATGAAAACACAACAATCCAAAACCTATGGGATGCAATGAAAGCAGTCCTGAGAGGGAAGTTTATAGCTCTACAGGCCTATCTCAAAAAACAAGAAAAAATGGTAGTAAATCATCTAACTCTACAACTCAAAGAATTAGAAAGACAGCAACAAGAAAACCCCAGAGTGAGCAGAAGGAAGGAGATAATAAAGCTTAGAGCAGAAATAAATGACATAGAGACCAAAAAAACAATACAGAAAATCAATGAAACCAAGAGCTGGTTCTTTGAAAGGATAAACAAGATTGACAAACCCCTAGCCAGACTCACCAAGAAGCAGAGAGAGAGGACCCAAATAAACAAAATCAGAAACGATAGAGGCGAAATAACAACAGACCCCACAGAAATACAAATGATTGTTAAAAAATACTATGGACAGCTCTACTCCAACAAACTAGACAACCTGGAGGAAATGGACAAATTCCTAGAAAAATACAACATTCCAAAACTCAATCAGGAAGAATCTAAAAATCTCAACAGGCCAATAACCATGGAAGAAATTGAAGCAGTCATCAAAAAGCTTCCGTCAAACAAAAGCCCAGGACCAGACGGCTTCACAGGGGAGTTTTACCAAACATTCAAGGAAGAACTAAAACCTATCCTCCTCAGACTACTACAAAAAATTCAAGAGGAAGGAACACTTCCAAGCTCATTCTATGAAGCCAGCATCACCCTGATACCAAAACCAGGTAAAGACAACACAATGAAAGAGAATTACAGGCCAATATCCCTCATGAACATAGATGCCAAAATCCTCAACAAAATCTTAGCAAATCCGATCCAGCAGTACATCAGAAAGATCATACACCATGACCAAGTAGGATTTATCCCAGGGATGCAAGGATGGTACAATATCCGCAAATCAATAAACATGATACATCATATAAACAAATTGAAAGAAAAAAACCACATGGTCTTATCAATTGATGCAGAAAAAGCATTTGACAAAATTCAACACCCATTTTTGATAAAAACCCTCACCAAGGTGGGAGTAGAAGGGTCATACCTCAACATAATAAAAGCCATATATGACAGGCCCACAGCCAACATCATACTCAATGGACAAAAACTAACACCATTTCCCCTAAGAACAGGAACAAGACAGGGATGCCCCCTCTCACCACTCCTGTTCAACATAGTACTGGAAGTGTTAGCCATTGCAATTTGGCAAGAAGAAGAAATAAAAGGCATCCAAATTGGAAAAGAGGAAGTAAAACTGTCCTTATTTGCAGACGACATGATATTATACATACAAAACCCTAGATATTCCATCAAAAAGCTACTAGACTTAATACATGAATTTGGCAATGTAGCAGGATACAAAATTAACCCCAAGAAATCTGAGGCATTTCTATACACCAATAATGAACTTTCAGAAAGAGAGATTATAAAAACAATCCCTTTTACCATTGCACCAAAAAAATTAAGCTACCTTGGAATAAACTTAACTAAAGAGGTAAAAGACCTCTACTCAGAAAACTACAGGACGTTGAAAAAAGATATAGAGGAAGACATAAACAGATGGAAGAACATACCGTGTTCATGGATTGGTAGAATCAACATCATTAAAATGTCCATACTACCCAAAGCAATCTATAAATTCAACGCACTTCCCATTAAAATACCAACGGCATACTTCAGAGATCTAGAACGAACTTTCCAAAAATTCATCTGGAATAAAAAAAGACCCCGAATAGCTGCAGCAATCCTGAAAAAGAACAAAGTAGGTGGGATCTCAATACCAGATATCAAGTTGTATTACAAAGCCACTGTTCTCAAAACTGCCTGGTACTGGCACAAGAATAGGCATATAGATCAATGGAATAGAATAGAGAGCCCAGAAATCGGCCCAAACCAATATGCTCAATTAATATTTGACAAAGGAGGCAAGAACATACAATGGAGCCAAGATAGTCTCTTCAACAAATGGTGTTGGGAAAATTGGACAGATATATGCAAGAAAATGAAACTAGACCACCAACTTACACCATACACAAAAATAAACTCAAAATGGATAAAGGACTTAAATGTACGATAGGAAACCATAAAAATTCTAGAAGAATCCAAAGGCAATAAAATCTCAGACATATGCCGAAGCAATTTCTTCACTGATACAGCTCCTAGGGCACTTGAAACTAAAGAAAAAATGAACAAATGGGACTACATCAAAATAAAAAGCTTCTGCACAGCAAAAGAAACCATCAACAAAACAATGAGAAAACCCACTGTGTGGGAAAACATATTTGCCAATGACATATCTGATAAGGGCCTAATCTCCAAAATTTATAGGGAACTCATACAACTTTTTTTTTTAATTAACTCTTTATTGTTCAGATTATTACATTTGTTCCTCTTTTTTTCCCCCCCATAACTCCCCTCCTCCAGTTCCCGCCCCACCCTCCGCCCTCACTCCCCACCCACTGTCCTCATCCATAGGTGTACGATTTTTGTCCAGTCTCTTCCCACATCTCCCACACCCCTTTCCCCCCCAAGAATAGTCAGTCCATTCCCTTTCTATGTCCCTGATTCTATTATAATCAACAGTTCATTCTGTTCATCAGATTATTTATTCACTTGATTCTTAGATTCACTTGTTGATAGATGCATATTTGTTGTTCATAATTTGTATCTTTACCTTTTTCTTCCTCTTCCTCTTCTTAAAGGATACCTTTCAGCATTTCATATAATCCTGGTTTGGTGGTGATGAACTCCTTTAGCTTTTCCTTATCTGTGAAGCTCTTTATCTGACCTTCAATTCTGAATGATAGCTTTGCTGGGTAAAGTAATCTTGGTTGTAGGTTCTTGGTATTCATCACTTTGAATATTTCTTGCCATTCCCTTCTGGCCTGCAAAGTTTCTGTTGAGAAATCAGCTGACAGTCGTATGGGTATTCCCTTGTAGGTAACTGGGTTTCTTTCTCTTGCTGCTTTTAAGATTCTCTCTTTGTCTTTTGCTCTTGGCATTTTAATTATGATGTGTCTTGGTGTGGTCCTCTTTGGATTCCTTTTGTTTGGGGTTCTCCGCGCTTCTTGAACCTGTAAGTCCATTTCTTTCACCAGGTGGGGGAAGTTTTCTGTCATTATTTCTTCAAATAGGTTTTCAATATCTTGCTCTCTCTCATCTTCTGGCACCCCTATAATTCTGATGTTGGTACGCTTGAAGCTGTCCCAGAGGCTCCTTACACTATCCTCGCATTTTTGGATTCTTTTTTCATTTTGCTTTTCCGGTTGGATGTTTTTTGCTTCCTCGCATTTCAAATCATTGACTTGATTCTTGCGCTCCTCTGGTCTGCTGTCGGGAGTCTGTATAATATTCGTTATTTCAGTCCGTGTATGCTTAATTTCTAGTTGGTTCCCCAATATAAGATCGAGGGTCTTATTAGTTTTCGTGTAGATCTCATTAAGTTTATCGGCAGCTTCTAAACAGTTCTTGAGAGACCTTAAAAGTGTGGTTCTGAACTCTATATCTTCCTTTGACAATTTTGTCCTGTTTCTTTGTCTCCGCATTTTGTTATGCTTCCTTGCTGCACCCCCTAGTGGTCTTTGTTCGCAGTCTTATAGATAAATCTTGATTGTTGTAGCTAATTCCAGGGAGGGTTTGACCTCCAGGCCAAGTGGCTATGAGAATCAGCTGTGTCAGCAGTGAGAGAACTTCTGTCCTCTAGGGAGGTGCTAATCTAGCCTTTGCCTGAGGCTATCCGGCAAATGCCTCTGTGCAGGGCTTGGGCGGGGCAGGTCGCACAGGATCAACAGGGTGGGCCGGAGAGAGCAGTTATGGCGGCTCTCAGTCCTGTCCCCAGGGGCTCTGCCTCTCTGGGTCCCAGCACCCGCTGCAAAGCTGGGAAAGAAAGCTGCACTTGCTCTGACCGAAGCCAGACAGTCCCGCTTCTCCCGTTTGAGTCTGGGTCCCTAAAGACTCGCCCGGGTCTGGTGCTCAGAGTCTGCGACTCCCTCCGGATTGAAAACAACAGCCGCGCCCTCCGACGCCAGCCCGCTCCTCGCACTCCGCACCTCAGAATTTGACTTCAGCACTGCGCCTCCTCTGAGTGTCTGTGTGCGTTTCTCTTTCCGCCTAGTTGTAGGACTTCCACTCAGCCAGCGGAACTCATACAACTTAACAAAAGGAAGAGAAACAATCCAATCAAAAAATGGGCAAAGGACCTAAATAGACACCTTTCAAAAGAGGACATTCAGAAAGCCAAGAGACATATGAAAACATGCTCAAAGTCACTAATCATCCGAGAGATGCAAATCAAAACAACAATGAGGTACCATCTCACACCGGTCAGACTGGCTATCATCAACAAATCAACAAACGACAAGTGCTGGAGAGGATGTGGAGAAAAAGGAACACTTGTGCACTGCTGGTGGGAATGCAGACTGGTGCAGCCACTATGGAAGACAGTATGGAGTTTCCTTAAAAAACTGAAAATGGAACTCCCATTTGACCCTGTGATCCCACTCCTAGGAATATATCCCAAGAAACCGGAAACACCAATCAGAAAGGATATATGCACCCCTATGTTCATAGCAGCACAATTCACCATAGCTAAGATCTGGAAACAGCCTAAGTGCCCATCAGTAGATGAATGGATTAGAAAACTGTGGTACATCTACACGATGGAATACTATGCTGCTCTAAAAAGGAAGGAACTCTTACCATTTGCAACGTCATGGATGGAACTGGAGAGCATTATGCTAAGTGAAATAAGCCAGTCAATAAAGGAAAAATACCACATGATCTCACTCATTCATGGACAATAGAGACCATTATAAACTTTTGAACAATAATAGATACAGAGGCAGAGCTGCCTCAAACAGATTGTCAAACTGCAGCGGGAAGGCCAGGGAGGGTTGGGGGGCAGGAGGTAGGGGGGTAAGAGATCAACTAAAGGACTTGTATGCATGCATATAAGCATAACCAATGGACATAAGACACTGGGGGATAGGGGAGGCTAGGGGACTGTCTAGGGCGGGGGGATAAAATGGATACATATGTAATACCCTTTGTAATACTTTAAGCAATAAAAAAAAAATTTAAAAAAAAAGAAGCAAAAAACACCCAACCAGAAAAGCAAAATGAAAAAAGAATCCGAAAATACGAAGATAGTGTAAGGAGCCTCTGGGACAGCTTCAAGCACACCAACATCAGAATTATAGGGGTGCCAGAAGATGAGAGAGAGCAAGATATTGAAAACCTATTTGAAGAAATAATGACAGAAAACTTCCCCCACCCGGTGAAAGAAATAGACCTACAGGTCCAGGAAGCGCAGAGAACCCCAAACAAAAGGAATCCAAAGAGGACCACACCAAGACACATCATAATTAAAATGCCAAGAGCAAAAGACAAAGAGAGAATCTTAAAAGCAGCAAGAGAAAGAAACCCAGTTACCTACAAGGGAATACCCATACGACTGTCAGCTGATTTCTCAACAGAAACTTTGCAGGCCAGAAGGGAATGGCAAGAAATATTCAAAGTGATGAATACCAAGAACCTGCAACCAAGTTTACTTTATCCAGCAAAGCTATCATTCAGAATTGAAGGTCAGATAAAGAGCTTCACAGATAAGGAAAAGCTAAAGGAGTTCATCACCACCAAACCAGGATTATATGAAATGCTGAAAGGTATCCTTTAAGAAGAGGAAGAAGAAAAAGGTAAAGATAAAAATTATGAACAACAAATATGCATCTATCAACAAGTGAATCTAAGAATCAAGTGAATAAATAATCTGGTGATCATAATAGAATCAGGGACATAGAAAGGGAATGGACTGACTATTCTTGGGGGGGAAAGGGATGTGGGAGATGCGAAAAGAGACTGGACAATAATCGTGCACCTATGGATGAGGACAGTGGGTGGGGAGTGAGGGCGGAGGGTGGGGTGGGAGCTGGGAGGATGGAGGGGAAAAAAAAGAGGAACAAATGTAATAATCTGAACAATAAAGATTCAATTAAAAAAAATTTAAAAAAAAAGAAAGAAAACCACACACATCTCCAAGTGTTTTATCTTCAATGTAGTGGTCATTTAGGAAGATAGATACCTTTTTCCAATGATGCTGCCATCTCTCAAAACAAAGTTAGAATTCTTTAAGAATAATCATGAAAGCCTACCATTCTTATTTTAATTTACTCAGTGACAGCACATTCTCATCCTTTAAAGGGTTTGATTTTTATGGCCAACCAAACATCATTTGCAGCCAAGTTATTAAGGTAAACAAGTAAAATAGTGAAGCATAATTATAGAATAACTAGAGGCCAGTTGCACGGATTCATGCACGGTTGGGGTCCCTCCGCCTGGCCTGCGGGGATCAGTGGACCTCCACGCTGCCGCAGCCCGACCTTACTCACCAGCTGGTCGGGCTCCAGCCCGCTGTTCACATAGATCCCGCACAGCATGTAGTGCGGGAAGTTGCAGGCAGCCGGGGGAGGAGCCCAAAACCGGGTTGGGCACCATGCTGCTCCTGCTCATCCCAGCTCCACTGCGCCTGCCGCCTCTTGGGCGGCAGGAGGGGTTGTCCACAGATGAGGCTGCTGTGAGTCTAGCGTCTGGTGCCCGGCTATCAGCTGAGCAGCACTCATGCTGTGGGAGTGCACTGACCACCAGAGGGCAGCTCCTGCATTGAGTGTCTGCCCCCTGGGGGTCAGTGCGTGTCATAGCGCCCAGCCAGTTGTCCAGTCATCTGGTTGCTTAGGCTTTTATATCTAGTATATATAGATGATAATAGTTTTCCTATTGCTATTGGCAATAGGAAAGTCTAAGCATGGCTGTATCCTTGCAATAAATGACCACTTTGAAGGAAGTACACATAAAATTATATGTTCTGGTCTATTCATTGGAAGGAATAATCAATCTCATTACTTTGTTATAAAATATTAGTATTTTACCACTCTTTTAGATTTTTAATTAAAAACTTCAAGACCTTCCATCAAAGAAATTAACTTTAGATAAATTTTATTAGATGCTGAAGCTTTTGAAAAATATATTTACCATTAGTCCTTTGCATAATCATCATTAAGGATTTCAAGACAACCCAATTTTGATTGGTTTATTACTAATTTAAAATCTCCTTGTCCTTTATATATAATGTAACATTCTGGTATTTTTTAGTTTATCCCCTAGGACTACAACCTTAATTTAACCATACATCAACATTTTAGATAACACAGCTGAAATGTTAATGAACAAGTCTGAAAAATACCACTGGCCAATTTTTCATTAAAAATAAAATACCCTTTGGAAAAGAGTCACACAGATTGATCATAACTGAATGCTGTTCCCTTAAGGCAAAGCAATGACCTAAATATAATTAGTTCACATAAAGGAGTCTTATTAGACAAATCTGACAGAAACCTTTGTCTGAATGTCATCTTATCTTTAGACTTTTCAACAAATACTTTAATAAATGCTATTTATAGGCAAATGCTTAATTATATTAACAATTATATACAAAGTAGGCAGTTAGTTTGTTTGGTTTTTAATACCTATTACTAGTATATACTAGGCATGATACTTGCTATGTAGTAAAAATACAGTGGAAAACAAGACGGACACAGGCACAATCCTTACCCTTACAGAGTTTATGGTCTTGGAACATATCATAAACAATTTCTGATTCTACATAAATTTTTAATCCTCCCTTTGTGTATTAAAAGGAAAAGTGACAATGATCAAATGTCACATGTATTTCATTTTGATGAAAGCTTTGCGTATGGTTAACCAAGTCAAGTGAAAGACTGAGAAAATCTTAAATGGTCTTCACTTAAAAGCATGTGTGAGCTTTTAACAACATATACTCATGTGTTTTACCAGCAAATTTTTTCTGAGTTGCATTGTTCTATTGTCTTTCAGGATCATAAACATATGTTCTCGATCTTATATTTCACTGTTATCTTCACTGATTTACTCCTCCTTTTCTGGGTAACTTGCCAATGGAAAATTTCCAAATTCATATAGAATATGGAGCAGATGACAGTAAAGGGAAGAGAGATATGACAGAAGCATATTCTAAGGTATGATGACAACCACTTCGTTTTTTATAGAAGTTTAATAAAGCATTTGAACAGCTACTTGGAAATATCAAATCCTTAGCTACACAGTTAAGTTAGCTTTTTGAGCATCCACTTTGAAGAAAGTATTCTTCTTAGCACTTCACATATGTTCTTTCATTTAATTGCCACAAATAGCCCATGAGGTAGATATTATTGTCCTTGTCTTACAGATGAAGGAACTAAGGCTCAAAGAAGTGAAATAATTCACCCAACGTCAGACACGTTATATTTGTTTCAAATTAGATTTAAACTGAGATCTGTACAACTCTAAAGCCAAATTCTTAACTTTTATGCTATGCTGCTTTATAGCAATAATAAGAAGGAGAAAAAAGAGAAGGAGGAGGACGAGGCTGAGGAGGATTAAGAGGAGAAATGTTACTAGTAATCATTATTGAAATTTATTGGTAAAGTCAGTTTTTATCATTCTAGTTAAACTCATTGCCAAACTAATTACAGCAGAAAGATAGTGGAGAAATAGTTGTCCATGTTTCATCTACATTCTTGATAAAACTAAGAAGAAATACAACTTTACATCCCCAGATAGATTGTGGGTTCCCATTATCCTATCATTTCAATTGTTATCTCTTTCCCATATTAAATTATCAAAAGCTATCCTAATATCAAATCCTCCCTGGGGGCAGTTCTCAGATGTGTTCATATTTTTCTATAGCTTCCAAAGCTATTGCTATCTCTTTGATGTAGACTTCAGATTAATTGAGGATGAGCAGGATAACTATTTTAGTAAATATTTTCTGCTCCAAACGCTTTCATCTTTTCATCTGACCAGAAATAAAATTGACTGACTTCTTCTCTAGCCAAGTCATAAGGCCACAGTATAAGAGCTAGGGCCAGGAAGAATAAAACCATGTGGCTAGTTGCTTTGCATGATAGAAAAAGAACCGCCACAGGGAGAGAAAAAAAACATGAAATCATAACCCCAGGGAGGAGCTGACCAATAAAACACAAGGTTAAATGAGAATATGGAACTATAATCTAATTTGAGCAAATCTTGTCATTTTTGCTGAGGCGGGACAGGCATTATCTTTAAAAGTTCAGACTGGGGCAATGTAACCTTCAGGTCCTACCCATTGCATTAACGGGCATGGTAGTTTTGATGCTGGTGAAGGGAGATAGAGCAGCAGTATAGCCTTGGGAAAGGCTAGCAAGAAAGCCTCAAATTAAATGGCTGAGATAAAGGGCTAGGCTGTGTCAGATGACAGCAATGGCATTAAAAGGAAATAAGACAAGCATGTGGCCCAGACTTTCTAGAGAAGATCTCTCCAGTAATCATAGAATCTTTATGTTTTCCCATTCTGGCCAACGGGTAGACCTAGAGTCAGGAAACTAGATCTCAGATCTGATCACTAAACAAACCAAACTATTTTTTTTTTGGATTTTTTTTTTTTACTTTTAATTTCTTTATTGACTAAGGTATTACATATGTGTCCTTATCCCCCCATTACCCCCCACTCGTGCCCTCATCCCCCTGTTGTCTGTGTCCATTGGTAACTATTTGGACATCAGGCTCAAGTGGGCCCACAAATCTGATCTAGGCCAATCCTACCACTTTGAAACAACTCATTGCACAAGAGAAGCTCACACAAGTCCTAGCACAAGTACCATCTTGGAGAATATTGAGGTTCTGAAAAGATCCCAAACATTTTCTTCTGGCAATTTCTGGAATGATGAAGATGCAAATGATGATGATATCTAGGAGTGATTATTTAGTATGTATCAAGCACTATGCTAAGAACTATACACACCATTTGATGGTTCTCTAACAGGTTTACTTTGGAATTTATGGGAGCATTTTGAGTTGTAATCATGACTAGGGTCACTACTGGCATTTAACAAATATGGGCCAGGGATCTAAACAATCCCACGCAATGAAGAATTGATTAACTTGAAATTTCAGTAGTATTTCTTTTGATACCAATCTGATCTAAGGCCCACCCTGCCCTCTTGAAATAGCTCTATGTGAGTTACTTAATTTGACCTTGACAATGTTACAATTGTCATCTTTATTTACTAGAAGAGAAAACAGAGGTTTAGAGAGCTTAAGCAACTATCCTTGACTGTTGCTTACACTGTTTATCAGTGGCAGAACCAGATTATAATCCAGACAGCTTAGCTCATTATTTGGCACACTTAAGCACTGAAATCATGCCCACAACATTGCACATGGGGGCTAGGTGTTAGAAGAGACACAAATGTAAAAGAACAGCAAGAGAAGGGTTGATTGTTGTTGTTTTTCAATTTTTGTCAATAGACAAACACTATTTCACTATTTACTTCAGGCTTGCCCAGGGCTGTCTCAAATAAAAGTTAGTAAATGCAGACTTTGGGAAGAACCTCTTATCCTGGGCTAAAACCATGTCTAAATATCTGTACCTTTCCTTTCTGTTTAATCTGATATAATGAAAAGCACACAGGATTGAATCAGAAGTCTACATTTCTTATCCTAGATTGGCCACGAACAAATTTGGACAAGTCATATTCATTGCCTGTTTCTCAGGTTTTTTCCAAACAGAAAATGAGATATATGACTTAGTTATCCCCTAGATCCTTTCAAGTTTGGGGGGGGGGTGTTTGTTTGTTTACTTTGCTTTGAATGGTATGTTAGACTGAACATATGTACAACATATTGGGCTTCAACAAATGTACGTATCTTTTAGATGAAGGGTGATAACCCAGCTCAAGGCTAAACATTAGCTGACCTATAGACAGTAAAGAATCTGTCTTCAAAACTCCATCAGTGTCCATCGAGTATTATGGGTGGTCGAGTTTACAGGGTTCAGTTTTGCCTATAGGAATATTGAAATTTCACATGTGCTTTCTTAAAAGTTTTGAGAACCCAAGAACAATATTAAGAAATGCTCTCAATTCATGCATATGAGCTGTAAAATTTTAATAACTCATGCTTACAGGAAAAACATTTAAAAGTTAGATGTTTTGGCTAAGGTTTTGCAATACTACTTGACTCTTTCAATGGAGAATCCAGCATGCAGAGAGAGAAAGATCAAGTAAACACGTCGAGAGTCCAGAGTTAGAAAGTATTCTCCTAACCTACATGGACAGAAGCTATTCTGAATATCTGTCCTGAACCCTCTTAAGAAATGGTATGTATTAAAGTTAAAACTGTATATACCAAGCATCCAAAATTCTTTCCAGAACAGAATGTCACACTAATCTCTTCAACAAATAGTTTCTTAAAATACACATATATATATAAATATGATTTTAAAAATCCATTATTGGATTGAATCAAAGTGAGGACCCACATACCAACACAATTCTCAAACATCTCTCTTCCTTTCTACTCCGGCATTCCTTAAAATTTTTATCGGAATGAACCTATATTTTAGGGAAGTATCTCATTCCTATCTCCTCTTTCCTTTTTTCCCCCCTTATTATTTATCTCTTTTTTTCTTTTTAAATCTTCATTGTTGAGAATATTACATATGTCACCTATTTTCCCCATTGACCTCTTCTAAGCCATCCTCAACCCCCCTCCTCTGTGCCCCCCCCACACACCCTATTGTCTGTGTCCATGGATTATGCATACATGCATACAAGTTCATTGGTTGATCTCTTCCCACCCACCTACCCATCCCACCTTCCCTCTGAGATTCAACAATCTGTTCCATGCCTCACTGTCTCTGGATTTATCTCCTCTTTCTAACTGCATATTATCTGATTGGAATCTATGCGAAAACAAGCTCTTAGATTTTGACTAGTTGTTCTCTGTATATACTTTCTCCCCATGCTTTCCTATATACAGTACATTAAAGTTAAATCATAGCCCCAAATATCTAACAGTGAACAGCACATTTAAAAACTGGATGGTGAAAACTATTCTGCTTACAACTGTATTGAACAAATAAATGGCTGTCTTTAAGAGGGAGAAGTTAACACCTCAAACAAGGGTGTCAAATGTGTTTTTATAATTAAGAACATAAATGTAAACCTAATCCAGTCTTTAATTTCCCAAATCCTGGTGCTTAGTTATTCTCTAATAAAACATTAGCCCATGAATACAAAAAAATAACACATGATCAGAATATACGTACATAGTTTTGGTATTTGCTAGGAGCTAATTAAAATACCCTTTTCCAATTGAATATGGAATTAAGAAATAAAAAGAAAAGTATGAGCTAAAATATGTCATTTATTACTAAAATAGCTGAATGGCTGGATGTGGCTTATATCAGTGAAAGAGAGTGTTTCTCAATATTGAACCCAGAATTAGAAAGACTAATCCACCCAGTCTTAGGCACTGCTGGGCAGGACAGGGCTCTCCCTTCACACTCAGCCAAGGATGGGTAGAGCCTTCATGGGAGAGGAGTAGAGCACACACTCCCTGCAGGCAGCTGGCTCTCAAGAGAAACAAAGAAAGGAGTAGATCCAAGCACACTCATTTTACTCTAGCCAACCTCATCAATCAGACAGCGCTAAGTTCCCCTGGAAATGGGTAAGCAAATGTTACCTTCTGCCCCTCTATATGGGAAAAACAAAAGGAATGGGGAAGGAATACAATTGTTTAATAATTCCATAAGACAGGCATTCACTTGGCTTGGGGCAAGCCACGGAGAGAAAATTCATATCCCCATTGGCTAGTATAATCCCTTAAACAGATATCAGACAAAATGCTCTATGTAAATTATCACTTAGGATCATAGGATTAGATTTGCCATAATGTAATGCTCAACCCCTAGAAATAGATAATAGGAACATTCATGTTTGTGTGGAACTTTACACCTATCTATATTAGCAACAGACCTGATAGTCAAGAGGGAGAGAAGGAGGGATATGTCAAATTTCAGGGAAAAGGATAATATTAGTATGACCTATTATAATAAGCTCTTAGGAAAACTAACTAGAATTACTTTATTTTTCCCATAATACACTTATTAATGAGAAAGTTTACCTCAATTATACCCAAATCTAGCTGAGAATCATTCATGCTGGCAAGGTGGGTAGCAAACTATTTCCATGTCTAGTGATGTTGCTTTAAAATCACACTTTCCTACTCTATTAGCTCTCAAATTGCTTCTCTTGACACTAGGTAAATTTCTCTAACTTTAAATCATTTAGATTTAAAATTTTCACCTATAAATATATAGACAAAACTGAATTCTAAGACTTTATTCAGAATAATATCATATGGAATCTCTAGTCAGGAGGGTTCTCAGCATTATGAAAGGTGCTAATTTTTTAATGAACACAGTAAGTTTTGTTTTTGGCTGTCATTCCAATATTTCAGATTTAGGGTAGTTGTCAAAGATGTTGAAAAGTATTATTAAGTTCTAATTTTTTAACATCCCTTAATAGATGTAATAAGAAATACCACATCATGATCTTCTAAATCTAAAGGCTAGATTACTTTAAATTAACAACAATATACTATGCCTATTTCAAACAATGATACATACAATTTTGGAAATCTCTATGAATTGTGGCAACTGGAAAATTTGTGCAATGTACAAAGTAGATTCATATTAATCTGGATACTTCTCTTTGCTTTCAGTGACTAACTATGGAAGGAGGTAGAAGAGATGAGATAAAGATGGGCAAGGACTGACATGTTATGATAATCATGCTACAAACTTCTGTGAGGTCATTTCAATCTCAAAGGAACTTGCATTGATGAGCAATTTAATCGGCTTCACCTTCCTTTATATTCCATGAAAGAATCTTGTTTAGAAAATAGAATAAAAAATATGATTTCTTCTAAGACTTCAAATGAGCCTACCGAAAAATAAATGTGTATGGTAGTCTCGCTTTCTCTACTGAAAAATAGCTCACACATAGAAAAAAAGCAAGAATACATGTGAAGACAGCAAGACATTTTGTCCCACCTCCTTGACTATAACCTCATATGTGATATTAGGACATCAAAACTAACAGCAGTGACCAGTCTGGACCCTCATCTGAAAGCTGTGGAAACTGAGGTTCCCAGGCATTGGTTCTCCCACCCCAATTCACATATACTATAAGAGGCAGAGCAAGAACTAGAAACAAGGATTCCTGGCCTATGTCCAATGGTCCTTCTTTTATCAAACCTGGAGCAAGAGTTGTGGCTTAAATATTAGAAGACTAAGGGGAAAACAGTAAAGTTACACTCTTTAAAACCCTTCTAAGAAAAGAGCTTTTCCAAAGAGTCCTTTACTTAGTATTTAGAACTTACATTTGGGTGGAGGTTGTTAGAAACCTGAAAATGTCAATAGTATGATTCAGGTTTTCCAGCCTCAATAAAATAGACCTATATTTAACACTTTTAGAACAAAATTCTGTCTCTGCTATAAAGCTATCAATGATCAAATGTGGGGCCAAGGAACAAAAATAAAAGGTGGAAGGCTATATTCCAACTATTTGTTTGGGTACATTTTCAAAAAAAAATTAGATCAGTTTACTGATAGGATTTATGAAATGACTTAGTTTCTTCAGAAAGTAACATGTTCTTCATGAATGTGTATTAGTCCAAATAAGGTAGTTCTGTCTCCTTACAACCATCTGTTGAAAATGAATTTTTATGAGTTGCCTTCTCAACACAGACAGAAAACAGATGTACATCTAACCTATTAGCTCAGCCTATTCTTCAGCTTGATAAGATGTCTAGGATGTCACACACACAAATTAAAAATAAATCTGTTTACCCTGTGCTTTTATAGTTTAATATTTCATGCAGAACAAAAGTCTATAAATAAAACTTGTTAACTTTCCAACCTGATACAGCCCAAGTCACCCCACTTTCTGCACATTCACATCATCACTGAGCCTTTACATTTTAACATTTTAAAAGAATTAAAATTGATTTGGCTTACTGAAAATGTCAGATTATTGTCCTGAGATGACAGCGAACAGAAGGGTCCACAGAAGAGGATGGAACTGGCAGAAGTAGAGACTCACTGACCTTTCTGAGCGATGGTTTAGAAGGATCAGCTGTGCAGGCATGGCACAACTTCCAGTCTGAAGGGTCCCAGCTATTTCACAATACCCAGTTATAGCAGGAGACATTAGGGTGTCTCCTATTAGCTGTGAACAGTGGAAGCTCTAGTCTCAAGAGTGGATAGATCAAGTTAACAAACACAAGGGACTGGTGAGGAAGTGGAGAAAAGGGAGCCCTAGAACACTGCTGGTGGGAATGCAGACCAGTGCAGCCACTATGGAATATGGAGTTTCCTCAAAAAATGTAAAAATGGAACTGCCATTTGATCCAGTGATCCCACTTCTAGGAATATATCCTAAGAAACCTGAAACACCAATCAGAAAGGATATACACACTCCTATGTTCATAGCAGCACAATTTACAATAGCTAAGATCTGGAAATGGCCCAAGTGCCTATCAGTAGATGAGTGGATAAAAAGCTGTGGTACATTTACATCACGGGATACTATGCAGCTGAACAAAGAAGGATCTCTTATCCTTTGAGAGAGCATGGAGGGGCATGGAGAGTATTATGCTAAGCGAAATAAGCTAGTCAGAGGAAGATAAGTAGCACATGATCTCACTCATATGTGGAATCTAATGAACAAAATAAACTGATGAACAAAATAGATTCAGGGATAAAGAAGCCTGGAACAGACTGATGAATTTCAGAGGGTAGTCAGGGGGTAGGGAGATGGGAAAGAAATTAACAGGGGATCTTGCATGCATAGCCCATGGACATAGAAAATAGTGTGATGAAGGCCTGGGAGGGGTGGGTGCAGGGTAGAGAGGGTCAATGGGAGGAAAAAGAGAGGCAACATCTCTAATACTTTCAACAATAAAGATAAATTTAAAAAGAAAACATGGATAGAGTAGTCTCTTTCCTAAATGCTAATATAACTGATAGAACTGTCTTTCTGAAATGGTATGTTCTGTTTTCTAAAACTGAGTGCATTCCTTCAGAACAGGGCCATATTTTATACTGCTTTGCTTCCTCTGTGCCCAGCAAATGCTTGGGGCCCACAAAATGCTTGTCAATGGTGGTAAGGAGTGTGACTGTCACCTTAGAGTTCCTTCTAAAACACTGGACAGAGAGTGAGAGGACCTGCTTTCAATCTGTGGTTTGACTGTTTTATTAGCCATGTGGACATCTCCTTTCTGAGTGTCATATTTTTCTTATCTTTAGAATTGATTCTCCCAATCTATGATGTATATGAATTATCAAAATCCCCTGACATGTGGGGGAATAAGAAAGAACACAAGCTCTATTAGGAAGCAGTCCTACAGCAAGTCAGTCTAGAAATCCTGAATATCTCTTAGAAATGAAACCCTCAAGACTATAACCATGCTATCATTTTACTCTCATCAGAGCCTCCTAAATTACATTTGCTTCAATTGAGACTCCAGATATGTCTTCAATATCTCTGTATTATTCATTTATAATTGATCCCATAGATACCAATTTATTCATGAAATGTCTTTATATGGGTACATGGCTAGAAATCATATTCCTAGCCCAGAGCACCCAGAGAAGAAACAGAAGGGAAGCATATGACATCCCCATGGTTAGTTAGCAAGTTAAAAGAAAGAACTCTCACTCTCTTTTGTTTTAAGGCTACAGAGAGCACTGGTTTTAGAGTTGGAAGATGTAAGGTTCTAGGACTGCTGTTTACCTTTGAGTTACTTTATCTCTCCGAGCTTCAGGCTCCTCTTCCATTATCCATTAAGATCACCTTCAGATGATGGGATCATCCCTGCCCACTCAGAGTTGGGCTAAGCTCACTCACATGAAGTAGTGTATACTGTATAAACATATATTGTAAAGGTCTGTATAAAATCAAAAGGAATTATTAAGAGAAGGAAAATGGAACCAATGTCTTCTTCACTTTTTTCCTTCCCAAGTTTCTAAATGTTGTTTTGATTACTTTGCTTTGATAGATGGGTATGGTTTAAGTGACTGTAATCTCTGAGATGGGAAAACAGGCAAAGAGTTAAAAAATAATTGTCATTAAAAAAATGCAAATTGCCCACCATGTTCACAGCACCACCTTCCCTCCTCAGCTGCAAGGTGCATAGCATGTAATCCAGGGTTTATTGGTATAAAGTTGAAAGGAATTTTAGGGGTAAAATAGGCAGGTTTAGGGAGATTTAGGAATAAAGAGGATCCTTGAAGGAGGAAGGCATAGGTGAGGGCTTGGAGCCGCCAGAGGCATTCACAGAGAAAGGGGGGAAAAAGTGCCACAGGATAAGGGGAGGAAGACATCCATTCACAGAAGATAGGGGAAAGCCACAGGGTGTGGGGAGAAAGAGGAAACAAACTTTCACAGAGGATAGAGCAATGCTGACAAATGGCAGAAAGAGGAAAACAGATTTTCACAGGAGACAGAGAAATGTTACAAGATAAGGGGGAGGGGAAAAGGGGGGCATCACTGTGGGGTTTGGGCTTTGAAGCTGATATTCTACCAATTAGAAGGGAGTATGAAGAAACAAAGAACTACAGCCTTTATTATAAACCTTAGAAAAGGGGGCTTAGTGGGTTACCCTCTTGGAACCTCCTTCCTACATGGGAGTCTGTACTTGCTTCCAATAAATGTCCACCCTTTTCATCTACCACCTTTTGTCCGTGACTTCCTTCTTCTAATCCATCTGGACCAGGGAAAGAAAACACCTTGCATCCTGCTTAGGAAAAACAGCCTGACTCAGTTAAATCAAAGAGACTACCCACATGAAAAAACACTTGTTCCTATGGATTTATTGAATTCCAGGTACTACAAAAGTTACATTGTCATGAGCTACTTGGGAGACAATATGCTTTTGTAGTAACCATACTAGTATGTGTTATAGAGAGTGTTTATAAACAATTACCCCCTAATTATCTATTTTGGATCATTCACTCTGTAACTTTTCCCTGGCAAACTTTAAGTCCCCAAACTAGCTTTCCTTTGTCTTTCCCCTACAATATGGGAAACTATTTCTTTCCACTTATGTACATTTTTAGTGTGTATTTTGGAAATAAAACCCTATTTACTATTATCCTAAGTGAAATTAAGTTATGCTGATACATCTGCTCCCAAAATAGAGTCAGGACATCTTCCAAGGGCAAATACGAATGATGTGAGGTCAGCCATTTTTTACTTACTTTCCTACTTCTCTCCAGGAAATAATCTACTTAATTTTTTGTTGTTGTTCAGATGTTCTTTAATTTGCCTTCTTTTTCTGTTGCTTGAAATCTGCACTGTTTGGTCAAATTAGTGCAATGATGATGTCAAATTTGAAATGAATTAAAAACAGTCACCAAAGGAACATGTGTTTTTATAAATAAATAAATACATAAATAAATAAATAGAGACTCTCGGGCCCTTTTCCCCGATATGCTTGTCCTGGGAACACACATTTTAGGGGACACTGCTGTTGTTCCTGTGACACATTTGGAAAACCACTAGTTTCCTGCAGATTAGATGGACTTACACTCGAGTCCCTACATTCGGTCGTTCACTCAGTCACTGTCTTGGAACCTGAACTCTCCAAGAGCTTTTAGTGTCTGATCTTGACAGTGAGGACCTTTCATCTCAAAGCAACTCAAGCAATGCACTGCACTTTGTTTTGGATCTTATTTTAGTCCTGGATATAAATATTGCAAGGCCATCAAGTTGCCCAAATTAAGATAAACAGACATACAAAGAGCACTACTAAGTCTCACCTACTTAAAGTCAGCATAATCTTTATTTTTGAAAACCTATTTAACTACTTCAACTTCTAAACTCAGCTGGGGCAATTTACTCTTCCAAGTATTCAATCAGATTTTCATCTGAATTAGAGTAATTATCGGCACCATTTAAATAGATTTCTTAATTACAACTACAAACATTTTGCTCAGAGAAAACAAGCCCCAGAGCTTTTAAAAGAGTTTTTCGTAAATCGTAGGTGAGCACTAATTTCCATGTTTCACATAAGTGGAAAAAAATTTTTTTCCCATCATCCATTTTCATATCAAAAAGAAATCCTTTATCCTAGCTCTTACCACTGAAGGCTCAGAGCTACATTTTTTGTGTCTGATATTTGGATACACATCACTTCACACTAACCTTCGTTAGAGAACAACATCTCTGACCATCTCATTAATTAAAAAGTAAGTGTGAAGCTGTCTTGGGTTTCCTTTCATGCTCGGCCTGCAGTGCCTCATTTTTATTTCTTGTTAACAACACACTTGCCTAAGAGGCAGGGACTTGTACTGGTTGTGCTGTGACTTAGCTTCTTGCTGCTTCTGATGGAAAGCACAGCACTCACTCACTTACTCATGTCTGACAGGGATTCACATGGGGTAGGGTGGGCTTGAATAATCACTTCAAGGAGGAGTTCAGATGGGTTAAGTTCAGTGAAAGGCCAGAACCCCTGGAGGACAAGCCAAGTGATTTATGTTCTAAGACAGCGGTTCTCAACCTTCCTAATGCCGCGACTCTTTAATACAGTTCCTCATGTTGTGGTGACCCCCAACCATAAAATTATTTTCGTTGCTACTTTATAACTGTAATTTTGCTACTGTTATGAATCGTAATGTAAATATCTGATATGCAGGATGGTCTTAGGCGACCCCTGTGTATGTCAAGGGGAATGTAATCTTCAGAGGAGTTATTTGAATAATAGTGTTCAATTTAATTAGCACTTCTACATCCAGGGGGTACCTATAAAGCATCAAACAGGTGTGCACAACACAGAAAAGACACTGCCCTGTGAAAATATGTCAAGTCAACAGAGACTTGTTAGCTCTATGTATGTCAATGTTAATAACTGAAATCAACATATAAATAAAACATTCTAAATTTTTTCAAAAAGAAATTATAGGATGGTAAGAGCTAGAAGGAACCTTAGGAATCAACAACACACCATTCCTACTTTATAGAGGAGGAACTATAGCCCAATGTGACAAAATGATCACAAAGAAATCTGTGATAGTAGAACCCAAACGTTCTAACTTCCACTCCACCACTTCTCTCTGCTCCTAAACAAATGAAATCTTCTACGGGAGGGTCATCTAATCCTCCTTTTCTTCCCAAACCTTACATGCTTCTTCTATACATAGTCAAATGTGGTAGATAATGGAAACACTTCAGACTTTGAAGTCAAACAGGGCTGGGTGGGATTGCAGATGGTTTTTAGGTACTTACTATTGGATCGTCACTAATTAAAATTACATAGGCATTGTAGAAATAGGATAAAGCTGGAATCTGAAACTCCACTATGTAAAGGGTCCAAGCATGTACTACAATGAGGCAAGGCCAGAGGCAACTGCAGTGAACCAGATTGAGCATTTGTTGTCAGGAGGTTATGTCAACCCAGCGCTTCCAGACTGTCCTATTTTACAGGAAAGCCAGAAGTCCAAAACATTTTATGAAATCTGAGTTTCACAAATAGTAGCAGCTCATTCAAACATTTTGAAACATTATGAGAGCCAAATAAAACATATCTGCAGGCTCCAGTTTGTAATTTCTAAGTGGAATATGTCTGGGCAAAGAAAACATTAGGAATGAGGCCAGATCAGAAACAATTATAGTTCTAAAAGGAAAAAAAGGTTACTTCCATTTAACATAGGAGTATATAACTCAAATATTACAAGTTTAACAGCCTAAATTAATAGAAAATTAGGACTACTATCACTTGATAAACTGATGCACTATTATAAAGTTGTCTAAGGAATTATGCTGAATGTAATAGGGGATATAAAGATGAGCATGTCATTATCTTTGAAAGTTTATGCATTTACTCTTCAGTGCAGAGGACAGAAAATGAACAGAAATAGCAAGAATACAGGAAGAATGTAAGGTCATTAGAGGGTAGGTATAAGGCTTCAAAGAAATGATAACATATTTGGATTGAAAACTCAAAAAGACGTTTGGGAGAGTGAGTGAACTGGGAGACCATGGAGAACAAGATGTTTGGTCAATCCGTGGAGGACAAGCCCCTACTGAACATCTCTGAGACACAGTCTGGGTGTATGGGTTACAGTACTGAATAAGGCACTCTGACTTCAAAAAGCTGACATGTTAGTGTGGAATGACAATGTATGAGAAAGAAAACCAAGAACATATGATTTCAAGTCCTGGAAAGTACTAAAAAGAAAGCCATCATGGATCAGGGGAGACCTCCCTCGTTGTTTGCAGAGGTAGCATTATTCCTTTTGTGCATCCAACTGTCCTCAAGGTCCCAAAAAGCCCAACATACATCTGAAAACAGGTTGTGCTTGTCTCCTTGAAATTCCCCAACTGCCAATAATAAAGAAGACTTACCTTCTCAGCCTGTCTGCTGCAATCTTTCATCACACATACAGTGATGAGATAAAGAGTAACTGGGGCCTATGGAGAGAAGAGGGAAAGTATCTTTGAAGAGGTCACATTTAAGTAAGAAGGCCAGGCATGAGTCATTCGGAGAGTGTTACTGAAGAATGCTCTCTGCAGAAGGAACGCCAAGAACTTGGCCTGAGAGAGGAACGAGTTTGCCATACTTCACGAACAGTAAGAAGGCCAGTGTGGCAGGAATAGTGGACACGATGCAGTACAGAAAGGCCGAGGTCGGTGAGGCAGGCAGTGGCAAATACTGTGGTCTTTTTAGGCCATGGTGAGGAATCTGACTTCCTCCTGGATGCAGGGTGATGTCGCAGGATTTTAAATAGGAGTTAACATGATCTGATTTAGGCCTTAGGAAGGCCAGTCAAGTTAATTGAAAAATGGATAGTGGAGCAAGGAGTAAGCATGAAGGTGGAGTGCCAGTTGGGAGGCTGTGTAAGCATGTAATACCCTGGCCGTGCTTCAGTAAATACACCATGCATCTTACCTGTTACATAACAGAGGTTGTAGCCAGCACCCTATCACGTGACTAAGTCAATTCAATGATCCCTCTGACTGACATTGCCATGACAATATTGGTAAGAATATATTTTCATATTGATTAGCACCTGATAACTCCCCTGTGAAGGGTTTGGGCATACCGTGTGACATGGCATACTAACCACAGATAAGTCAATCCTTAAAAGTTGGTTAAATTGAAGTTAACTTGGAGATTTAACTTGAAGAAGAAAGATAACAACTACTTTGGGGATAGGTTCAGAGAAAGAACAATATTAGGAAGGCATTACATGTCATCCTAACCCATGCTATGAATTGTGGGTTTCTTCCTTATTAATAAATAATACCTGAAATACATAGCAATTCACATCATACTACAGGCCAGATTTTTACTATGTTCTTTTTGTAATGCTTATTACATTTTCTTCCAAGAAAATATCAACATTTAACTTTTAAACTAAAAATTGGAGAACCCCACTATAGCAAATGTCCCTTCCCCAATGGATAATGATTATTCAACAGAATAATTTCACTTCAAATGTAGCCACAACTTAAATAGTTACAAAGATATTTCTGAGATTTTTAAAAAAGCATTAAGATACACAATAAAAATAAAGCTAATAAATAAAAAATCAAGAAAAAAATGAAAGATTTTTCTAAAGTTAGATTTATTCTATATCTATTTACCTATCTACCTCTCTCTCTAGACAAAGAACCAGAGAGCCAGAGAAAACTTATCCAAGATGAAATTTATACCTAAATAGATCAATAATTAGTAAGAACACTAATTTGTTATTCAAAATCTCCATCTACACTGAACAAAACATATTAATAGTTTAATTTTACCAAATTTCCAAGGATCAATGATCTCTCTTATATATAAACTGTTCCTAAAGAAAAATTATACAACTTACATTATAAATCACATAATCTTGATAACATTACTAGACAAAAGCAGAAGAGAAATATGACATAAATATATGTGCATAACATCTGAAATAAATGTTAGAAAATTAGAATCTAAATTAGAATCTAAAGTGATTTTTTTTCAATAAAAGTGCATCATTACCATAGAAAATTTATCCTAAGGGTGACAAGATCATTTCACATTTGGATATTTATCAATGTACCTCATTGCCTTAATGGATTAAAGGAGAAAAAAAATATATATTTGTGTTATTTCAACAGATACTAAGAGAAAAATAAAGCATTTGAAAAATTTAACCACTGTACATGGTACCTTAAAACTCCTAGAAAACTAGGAATAGAATTTCATTTCTTAAACTTAACAAAGATTTACTTCTGTAAAGCCATATAATAAAAACCATACATATGGTGTAATTTAGATATATTCTCATTAAATTCAGGAGTATATTAAGGCTGGCCCAACTACGAAACATTGTGCTAAAGGGCATAGCCAAAACCAGAAGACATGGGAAAAGAAATATAAGGATTGGAAAGAATAGGTTTTGCTGCAAGTAACAGAAAAACCAAAGAATCAAGATAGTAGTTCTGTTTTGGTGTCTTTTTCACCTTCTGTAAACATCAGTGGCCTGATTCTGAATCATTAGGGATTCAGAATTTCTGGTCTGCATCCTCAATATGTGGTTTTCACTTCATGGTCCAAGATGAATGCTCCAGCACCATGACTCTCACTTCTGCATTCCATACAAGGAAGGGGTGGTAAAAGGCTTTATTTTCCCTTTAAATACACTTCCCTGAAGTTGCATACTTTTAATCACATGGTCACAAGGAACTACAGGAGCCTGGGAAATGTAGGCTTTATCCTGTGTAGCCATATGCCCAGGTAAAATGCAGGGCTGTTTTCAAAGGAAAACAAAGGATGTTGGAAGACAAATACTGGTCTCTGTCACAGAAAGACTTTAAATATTGCCATTATTTAGCTTCTCCAAAGAACCTCCCAAAAGAAAAAAATTATGAAAATCAGTGAGAGAGCTTAGTAAGGTTTCTAGACACAAGATCAATACTCAAAAATCAAGTGTTAAGAAAATAGAATGTATCATTGTTGTTGGAAATATTCTATGTTTTCTTCACAAAGAATTGAGAAAGCCCTGAGGAAGTGAGACCTACTCTCTGTACATTGCCAAGAAAAAGCCGCATCTGGCTCCCATCCACCTCGCTGGTCTGGGCTCCTGGGTGGAAGAGACTGCCCACAAGTAGTGCCCGCACCGAGAAGGCTACCTACCCTTCAGGGACACAAGGCTTCCCCGTAACTAGAAGACACATGGAAATAGTCCTGGCTGTCAACAGGAAAGAAGAACAAACCAACCATTGGATCTCTGACTACAATGTTGCTTGTGAAAATAAGTACAATATAAAAATAACCAGAAGTCAGTTCCCATTTGATTTTGCTCAGGGTAGCCCCCTAGCTTACCATATATACATACATATCTTTTGTCTGAATATGTTTAAACATTAGGTATTGCTGTTTTATGTGCGTGTGTTTTAACGTATGCAAATGATATTTTTAAAAATTAGTAGTGTTTTTTTATGCCAGAAATATCTGGTTAGGAAAAAGCAAAAATAAAAAGATCCCATTTACAGAAGCAGCATTTATTTAGTCTATAAAAACTCCTAACAAAAAAAAGTATGAGACCATTTTGGATAAAATGATGAAACTATTTGAATCATAAAGACCTGGGTGATTGAAAGGACTCAGCATAGTAACAACACCTCTCAAAATTGATTTAAAATGTATTCAATTACCACTAAAATTGCAGTGACATTTTTATAGAACAAACTGATTCTAAACTTCACATATTAAGTTAAAAAAAAAACAACCACAAAATAACTAAAGCATTTTTTTTGAAAGGGTTCTTGCCTACTAAATGTGAAGCTATAATAATTGAGATGGTACAGTGTTGACCTGGCAGATGTGGATCAATGGTTAGAGCAGCAGCCTGTGGTCCTAGGGTCGCAAGTTTGATTGCTTGCTTTCGGGTCAAGGGAAAATACCTAGATTGCAGTCTTGATCCCTGGCCCAGTTGGGGTGCATATGGGAGGCAACTAATTGATGTGTCTCTCTCACATTGATGTTTCTCTCTCTGTCTCTCCCCCTGCCTTCCACTCTCTCTAAAAACCAGTAGAAAAATATCCTTGGGTGAGGATTAACAACATCAAAAAAATATTGTTGAAGCCATCTTGGGATGCAGTCAGCAGTATTTAGGGAAAACGCGAATATACTCCATAACCCATACCACAGTGACAATAATCTTGGCGAAAAAAAACTATGAACAACCTTAATCATGTCCAAAAGCAATACATAAATATACAAAATAAAATGTTATACAGCTATTAAAACAAACTAAACCTAGTATGTTTTATATAAATTAAAAAACAAATATGCACAAAAATAAAGTATGGTATTATTTGTATATATATGATATTTATGCATATATACTAGAGGCCTGGTGCACAAAATTCATGCATGGGGAGGAGGTCACTCAGCCTGGCCTATACCCTCTCTCAATCCGGGACCCCTCAGGGGATGTCCGACTGCCGGCCCAATCCCCTAAACTGGCAGTCAGATATCCCTCTTGCAATCCAGGACCACTGGCTCCTAACCGCTCACCTGCCTGCATGCCTGATCACCCCTAACCATTCTGCCCACCTGCCTCATTGCCCCTAACCACTCGCCTGCCTGCCTCATTGCCCCTAACCCCTCTGCCTGCCTGCCTCATCGCTCAAACCACTCAAGTGCCTGCCTGATGCCCCTAACTGCTCCCCTGCCTGCCTGATCGCCCCTAACTGCTCCCCTGCCTGCCTGATTGCCCCTAACCACTTTCCTGCCTGCCTGATCACCCCTAACCACTCTTCCTGCCTGTCTGATGCCCCTAACTGCTCACCTGCCTACCTGATCACCCCTAACCACCTCTGCCTTGGCCCCCTTGATGCAGCTTCGTCCAGAAGGACTTTTAGAATGACGTCTGGAAGATAGTTCGGCTGTCTGGTCTAATTAGCATATTACACTTTTATTATTATAGATGCATTTTATATATATATACACTAGAATTTGCGCACTGGTGGGGTCCAGCTGGCCCCGCCCTGTGGTCAAATTCCCAGTTGAACTCCTGGCCAAGGGGACAATTTGTATATTAACCTTTTATTATATATATATATATATATATATATATATATATATATATATATATATATATATATATGTCATAATTACACATTTGTATGGAAAAGTATAAAAGGAAGGGTACTCATTAAGTTCCTGACAATGGTTCCCTCTGAGATTGGAAAGGGAAAATGAGATTGAGGGGTTGAGGTAATTATCTCTATTTACTTCAAATATGAGAAGATATTAACAGGAGTTATTCTAAATGAAGTTATATTTTTGCTAGAATCTTCTTTGTATTTATTTTTTATATCTCAAAAGAGAAAGAGACAAGTGTCCAGGTAGGTCAATTTAAAGAATTTACTTATTTGAGGAGAAACTAGTTGTTAAATTTCACAAATCATCTTTATTGTTGAGTCTCAAATACATTGAGACAAAAAAAAAAAAAAAAAGCACTACATTACATTTGAGATAATAGAGGGTGAGGGGAATATCTTAAAAGTGCAAAAAACCAGATCCCTTCTCCAGTAGTAAAACCACAATAGATTATAAATAACCAGTGAAAACTCTGATGTTCCCTGGATATGGTCAGTCTTGAAGGTCCCTTTCAACTTCTGCCGAGTCCATAAAAAGAGGACTCTCAGCTCCAATGTGTGCAAACACGGTGTGCTTTCCAATGGCAAATACACCAATGCTCTGCTCATGAAACAATGGCCTAGAGAAACTAGGTAACCATGTGTGAACATGCAATTAAATAATGCTCTCTACTAACTAAAACAAATCACCAATATCACATTCACACGAACAGAGTTATTGTGCTTCTTAAGTGATTTTCCAATTAACGCACACTTGCATAGCATCATGAGTATGAAGAATGTTTTCCTAAAGTGGTGTTCCTCAGAACACTGGTCTTAAAAAGATGCACCAGAGGAGGGAAAATCGGAGTGACCAATTAAGTTTGGGAAATGCTAATTCTAAATCTGCCTCTTGGATACTTACAATGAATATTTTAGCATTTTAAGGTTCTGAAAAGTCTTATAGTTAAGAAAACTGTTTATTTTGTTTAACTCATAAGTCCTCACATTTATTTAAACACTGATTATTTTTTTAGAAGTAACAGATGTTACTGACATGTGAAACAAGCACAATGTGGACCTTGGTGTGAATGATGTTGATATATTTTTGAGTGCATATAATTTAGAATATATACAATTAGCAACACAGGCTAGGCCTGTGGTTGGCAAACTATGGCTCGTGTGCCACATGTGGCTCTTTGGCCCCTGAGTGTGGCTCTTCCTAAGCCTTAGGAGTACCCTAATTAAGTTAATAACAATGTACCTACCTATATAGTTTAAGTTTAAAAAATTTGGCCCTCAAAAGAAATTTCAATCGTTGTACTGTTGATATTTGGCCCTGCTGACTAATGAGTTTGCTGACCACTGGGCTAGGCCATCTCTGCGCCCACGGTGACCAGGACATGGCAGCCCACCAGGGTGGGACAGGACCGATAGTGGTCAGTGTTAGAGTGACAGAAATCAAATTTTTTCCTCTGCCTCTTACAGTGCCTTCTCTGCAAGAGCACAAGTTTATCTCAGATTCTTCCCAATATCCTCAGGTTTCTCTGTACCTTGTGAACTGTCCCTTTAGCAGTTACCATGGTGACTATGAGTTTTTTGTTTTCTTCATCGCAAGTACAGCAAACTGTAGTGATGCTTCCTGTATCTGCTGATACCAAAAACAGAAGTTAGACTGCCTTGAAATGTTGTTACTGCTTCCACCAAATCGGTAAACTGCCTCTGAAGACACCCAGGACTGCCATATCGAGACTGCTAAGAGCCTCATGTGCACCAACGGCAGCGCTGCCAGTCACCGCCAAAACTGTGGCCATGCCTCACCCATCACAGGCCCCCAACAATGCACTCAGTACTCACAAGACCTCAGTCATGTTTCCTCTTATCCCAGCCACTTCGCAGGCCTCAGAGTGCCTGGAGCGGGGCCAGACAGCAGCCTGAGGAACAGGCACACAGGGCTGGCATGTATATGTCATATTTCTCTTCCTTGAAAGGTCACACCAACTTTTCAAGCAAATCCAAAACCTAAGATAGAATGAAGCTCATCCATCTTGTTTATTAGTCACTTTTGGAAGGAACACTGTGAAATGATCCTACAATCGTAAGTAAAAATGTTCTTACAACTTTCTGTGTCCTTTTGTTAACCTAAAAACTTATTTTTTTTTCTACATCTTTCTCTGGAAATATGAGCAAAGATGACTGAAGTAATAGAAAAATTACGTGTTTTCTGGTTGTGAAAGTATGAATGCCTTAAGGGTCCTAGTTGAGCTAGGTAAACTGGCTATTTGAGATGCTGATCAATCCCACTCAACCCTGATTCTCAGCTTCACCTTCTCCAAATCCATACTTCCCAGCTCTAAGGCCCCAGAATCTGGCCTCACTCCACAGCTCCAGCTTCATTTCTCTCTGCTACAGAGCAACTGTGCATTTAAACACCAAACAATAGTTAAGAGCATCCATTCCATAATAATTAGGCACTGGGCTGATCCTGGACTGATTAAGACATAGTTTCTATTCTCAGAGGGCTTTTATAGAGATTTCTCTTCTGCTATGTGAGTTTCTTTGGGGTTTTATGAGCACAAGGGGTTTCGTTTCTCCCTATATGCTTCTGTTCATTTTCTTCCCTCAGCATGTGATGGCCTTTGTCATTCTCATTCAAACACTGCTTAAGTAAAGTACAGCTAGGGTTGCCAGATACAATGCAGGAAACCCAGTTAAATCTGAATTTCAGATAAATGGCAAAAAAGTTTAGTATAAGTATGTCCCAATTATTGCATTCTGTTTTTAATACTGCATGGGACATACTTATACTAAAAGAATAAATATACAAGGATAGGGGTGAGATGCCAAGAAGATAAAAGTATTGTCCTTCTAGTCTAGGAGTTTCTTGTATGAGGAAATCACACAAGTTAATGGAGAGAAAGGTATTTGGAAAAATAAAATAACCTGGATTCAAGTAGGATTTTTAAAAATATGAGTTCTATTTTTTTTTTTATTGATTTCATTACGTGTTTTCTGGTTATGAAAGTATGAAGGGAGAGGGAGAGAGAGAGAGATAGAAACATCAATGATGAGAGAGGATCATTGATTGGCTGCCTCCTGCACGCCCCACACTGGGGATCAAACCCGCAACCCAGGCATGTGCCCTTGACTGGGAATCAAACCTGGAACCTTTCAGTCCACAGGCCAACGCTCTATCCACTGAGCCAAGCCAGGTAGGACATGTTCTATTATTTTTAGCATCACATCACTTCCATATGTTTCAGTTTTATCATCTGAAAAATAGGGATGCAAGATGTCTGGGAGCCAGCATCTTTTTTCCTACACCATGTTCAGCAGCAAAGAATGCTGGTGGCTTGAATTAGGTCATGGTTACTGCATTTATACCATGGAAGTAGGCAAGTGCTACCAATAAGAGTTTTATTCTCCCAAAACCTGCTGTTCAACATTTACTAATGTTCCACGGGCGGGTAATCAAAATGCTTATTTGCCTTCAGGGGCTGTTGGTAAAAAATATGTTTATGAGTACGCTTACATTATATGCTTCATATAAACATCCTATCTAATAATAGACAAACATGGTATTAACCGACCTCCGACACACTTCCCATTGGCTAATCAGGGTGATATGCAAATTAACTGCCAACCAAGATGGTGGTTAACCACCAACAAAGATGGCAGCTAATTTGCATACTACAGGCAGGGCGGGGCAGTGCCATCCCACCTGCGCCGCTGCCATCCGGGCCTGCTATCTGCAACCCAGGTGGCAGGCAGTCGTATGGGACCCGACCCAGGGCTGGCCGGGGGGGACCACAGCAATCCACCACCGGACATGCCCACAAACAGCTTTCCCGTGGGGATCCTGGGTTGGCGGGTGCTAATGCAGTGATCCACCAATGGCCACGCCCACAAACGGCCCTCCCGGGGAATCCCGGGTTGGGGGGTGCTAATGCACCAATCAGCCTCTGGCTGTGCCCACAAACGGCCCTCCTGTGGGGACCCCGGGTTGGGGGGTGCTAATGCACGGATCTGCCAACATGCACACGCGGGCCGCCTTTGCCCTGCGCATACTATGCAGCTGGGAGAGGGGCGAGGGGCCACTGAGAGCAGGGCGGGAACTTCCTGGGGTTTGCTCAGGCAGCCCAGAGCGGAGTGCAAACTATCCCCACGGGTAGCTGCTTGCTCATTCACTTACTTGCTCATTCATTCACTCATTCACTCACTCAGCAAACCCTCTCAGGTCCCTGGCACCAGGCCAGGCACTGAAGTTGAAGCAGGATAAGACAGAGCTATGTTCTCAAGATGTTAGTAATTCAGTATGCAGCCAGGAGAGGGGTGCCAGGTGCTGGGAGCAGGGCAGGAACTTTCCTGAGTGGGCTTCAGGCAGCCGGGAGTGGGCCGGAACTTCTGCCGTGTTGCCATGGCAACACGGCAGAAGTTCCCGCCCCTTAGCTGCTTGCTCATTCATTTACTCATTCACTCACTCAGCAAACCTCTCAGGTCCCTGGCACCAGGCCAGGCACTGAAGTTGAAGCAGGATAAAACAGAGCTATGTCCTCAAGATGTTAGTAATTCAGTAGGGCGAAGCAGGCACATGAACGAGGCAGTTGTACGCACAGATGCAGTGTACTGGGTTCAGTGAGGGCTGTAACTAATGCCAACTTTGTTTTCTTGATAAAATGGGGCCTCAGGAGCCAGGCCGCCCCAAGCCTATAGGCCTGTGCCTAGGCCAGGAGTGACCGGGGTCCAGGAACATGACAGAGGATGCAGGTCGGGCTGAGGGGTCTGGCCCCACCCCTCACCCTCACCCCCGAGTGCACAAATTTTTGTGCACTGGGCTACTAGTCTACACTAATAAAAGAGAAAGATGCTGCCGAAACCGGTTTGGCTCAGTGGATAGAGCGTCGGCCTGCGGACTGAAAGGTCCCAGGTTCGATTCTGGTCAAGGGCATGTGCCTGGGTTGCCGGCGCTTCCCCAGTGGGGGATGTGCAGGAGGCAGCTGATCGATGTTTCTCATCGATGTTTCTAACTCTCTATCCCTCTCCCTTCCTCTCTGTAAAAAATCAATAAAATATATTTTTTTTAAAAAAAAGAGAAAGATGCAAATTGACTGTATCTTCGTGATGGCCACCAGCCAATCAGGAGTGGGTATGCAAATTAACCCAACAAAGATGGCGGGTTAATTTGCATACGCAGGCACTGAGCAGCCAGGGGTAGGGTGGGGTGCTTGCACTGTTGCCATGGCGGCGATGCAGGCATTCCACACCACCCCCGCCACTCCGGGCCTCTGGGCAGTGTGGGAAGGCAAAGGCGGCTCCAGGACAAAACTAAGGCAGAAAGGCAGCTCTGGGCCAGAGCAAAGGTGGAAAGGTGGCTCTGGGCCAGAGCGAAGGCGGTGCCAGCAGTCAGGGAAAGGAAGGCCCATTCTTGCATGAATCTTCGTGCATCGGGCCTCTAGTAAATTATAAATTCATATTAACATAAATACACATAGATATTAGATATTCTTATAAGTCAGCAGAGATGTGTGTGCCTCTCCTTCAGTTATTTTAGTGAAAAAAACGTTTATATACTTAAATATTTAAAATCAAATAGAATGAAGATGAGCAAAGAAGATACTCATTTCCAGTGGAGAGTGAGAGACTGATAATCCTACAAGAGCCATAAACCTACCAGGTCATATTTACGGACAGTAATCCTTTGTTTCTTCCAAAAAAATTTCCCCAAGTACAGTGTTTAAAAGTTCCCAAATTGACACAATAGGCTTCTCTGCACAGCACTAAGTAAAAATTTATTTCCATAGACAGTTGACAGAATGCTGTAATTACAGCTACTATGGTCTCTGGTCTGAAAAGAAAGAAAAGCTTTCCTGGTTATCACTCACTGCAGCTCTGTGGACAAGTGCCACAGCAATTCATGGCATATGCTTATTAACTGGGAAATCCAAATGCCAGGTTCTCCATCTTTTGTAGTCTGGAGGATTATTTTGGGGAGGTTTTTTGGTTATTTTTGTGGGGGATTTTTTTTGTTTGTTCTTGGTTACAATCGTAGGATCATTTCACATGTATGTTCATCTACTTTTTCAGATTCATTGAACTTTTTATTTGAAAAATTCCTGGGCTCTAAAGGCATACTTTGAGAAGCCACCTGATCCTTTCAAATAATTTCTTCTAAATTTTCCATTTATTGTTTACATTATTAATTATGCTTACACAAAATAAGGAACATAGGAGAATTACAACATAACTTTTTCTCCTTGAATTATACAAAATAGCCATTAGGTTAAAACAAAATTTTCTCAACTTATGGTCATAATCACTGACATACCTTCTGTACTACCTTCTGTACTACTTTCAACTCTCTTCAGAAATATTTATGAAACTCAACTCTATCCCTAATCATTCTTACAATTTGGACTCCAGACATGCTGCATACTGTGTGAGAAAATATTGAGAGAATCAAATATTCAACAAACCTGGGTTGAAAAAGTAGGCTTATAGTTGTAATACAAAGAAATAATCTCTCTATATAAAAGCCTAATATGCAAATTGTCCCCACGGGAGTTTGACTGCAAGACAAACTATGATGTGCACTGACCACCAGGGGATGGCATGGAACAAAGGAAGGCCCTGGTGGGCAACTGGCAGCTGGGGAAGGGAGGCCCCGGCCAGCAGCCAGAAGGCCCCAATTGGCCATGATCGCCGACCAGGACTAGGGACCCTACCCACGCATGAATTTCGTGCACTGGGCCTCTAGTACAATAATAAATAAATAATAATACAAGAATAAACTCTGTATACACACAACTGTAAACTACTTTTGCCAACCTCTGTATATATTTAGGTACTCATCTCCTCTTGATGTAAAATCATAAGGAGGAATATAAGAAATGACAGATATATCTGCTGTATGAAAACCAGTAACTTAGAGAAATAACATATGAAATAAGCAGAGAACACTAAATATTGAACATTAGAGTTATGCCTAATTTACCCATATCTTTGGATGGTACAGTATTTTACATGAGGTAAATATTCAGCCATTAAAACCATTCCCCTTTAAGTATAATTATATTAATTATAACACATTTTTAAAATCTTTCTATAATGCATTCTGTATTTCTCTACCTTTGTAAACAGAATGTGCAATAACAAATCAAATTTTTTCTTAATGGTTCAGGTTTACCACAATATAAATATTGCATATTTCTGTAACACTGAGACTCTAGAGCAAGCATGTCAAGCTCACAGCCCCTGGGGCCACATGTGGCCCACAACGAATATTTTTGCACCTCAGCCAATATAACAGTATGTAAGACATTTTAATAAAAATTCGATAAGTTAATTTTTACAACATCCTGTTATACATAATTATTAATAACGAACTGCAACATTCGCTAATGACTGATTTCTATAATTGTGTTGCATTTATTTCCCTTATTCGCCTTATGTGCAGCCGCACCATTTCTCTCCTAACACTAGCAGCGAATATCTTAGCAGCCAATTGCCACGTCATTAGTCTTGTACTGACTTGTTTGGTGTGTGCAACAGGAAATATTTCGCTTTCGGAGAACAAGGAAAATAGGTTTATTTGCGTTATGCTTATTAATTTGTGAAGTTATTCAGTGTCTGGTAAGTTAATGTTCAAGAAAAAATATTAATTTTTATTAAAATGTTTTATTATTTTATATTAATGATTACTCATTTATTTCAACCCTTTGTATTCACCATGTCTCTATTGAAATAAACGTACATTTCTATGAAAATTGAAGCTTTTGTTTTTTTGCAGCCCACATAAACTTAAATCTTGCTTATCTGGCCCGTGTTAGCCTTTGAATTTTATATGCTTGCTCTAGAGCATATTTGAGTTATGTGTAGCTGAAGCACCTGCATGGCCTAAAGCAGTGGTTGGCAAACTGCGGCTCATGAGCCACATGCGGCTCTTTGGCCCCTTGAGTGTGGCTCTTCCACAAAATACCACGTGCGGGCACTCATGTACAGTGCGATTGAAACTTCGTGGCCCATGGGCAGAAGTCGGTATTTTGTGGAAGAGCCACACTCAAGGGGCCAATAAGCCACATGTGGCTCACAAGCCACAGTTTGCCAACCACTGGCCTAAAGTATAAGGCATCTTGAGTTTTTGCACTTGTTTTGCTCATCTTTCAATTTATTCCTGTGTTGTCAAAATGTCACAGAAAAAAACACTAAAGTGATTAGAGCGCAAGAAAGTTACAGGTAAATATCCCAAATAATCATAGATGCAAAAATCCACAACAAAACATTACTAACATAAATTCAACAATACATTATAAGGAGCATACACTATGATTAAGTTGGGTTTATTCCACAAATGCAAGGATTTTTCAACATTTGTGAATCAGTCAATGTGATACACTACATTAACAAAATGAGGTATAAAAAGTACATGATCATCTCAATAAATACAGAAAAAGTATGCAACAAAATGCAACACTCATTTACGATAAAAAAAAACAACTCTCAAGAAAGAAGGTATAGAGGAAACATACCTCAACATAAGAAAGGCCATAAATGATAAATGCATAGCTAACATCATGGTCAGTGGTGAAAAGCTGAAAGCTTTTCCTCTATGATTAGGAATAAGACCAGGATGCCTATAGTCACCACTTTTATTCAACATAGTATTGAAAGTTTCAGCCTGAACAATTAAGCAATAAAAAGAAATAAAGGGCATCCAAATCAGAAAGAAAGAAGTAAAACTGTCACTATTTGCAGATGACATGATACTATATATAGAAAACCCTAAAGACTCCATCAAGAAACTTAGAAGTAATAAACAAATTGAGTAAAGTTGCAGGATCCAAAATCAATACTCAAAAATCTGTTGTGCTTTTATACACTAACTAGAGGCCCAGTGTACAAAATTCATGCATGGGAGGGGGGGGTCCCCTCAGCCCAGCCTGCACCCTCTCCAATCCAGGACATCCCTCTCATAATCCTGGACCACTAGCTCCTAATTGCTCACCTGCCTGACTGCCTGGTCACCCCTAACTGCCTCCCCCTGCCGGCCTGATTGCCCCTCATTGCCTCTGTGTGCCGCCCTGGTCGCCCCTAACTGCCCCCCTCTGCTGGCCTGGTTGCCCCTAACTGGCCGCCCCTGCTGGCCTTATTGCCCCCAACTGCCCCCTCCCCACCATCCTAGTCACTCCTCACTGCCCGCCCCCCTCTCCAGCCTAATCACCCCCAACTGCCCCCCTTGCCAGCCTGATTGCCTCCAACTTCACCACCACCCTGCCAGCCTGGTTGCCCCTAACTGTCCTTTTAGCTGGCCTGGTCACCCCCAACTGCCCCCCTCTGCTGGCCTGGTCAGCCCCAACTGCCCCCCTCTGCTGGCCTGGTTGCCCCCAACTGCCCCCCCCCGCCAGCCTGGTCACCCCTCACAGCCCTCCCTGCCCCCCGCCCACCCCCTCCCCCCCGACCAACCTGGTCACTCCATGCAGCCTGCTGTTCAGTTGTTCGGTCATCCCTCACTAATCCCCCTGCCAGGCTGGTCGTAGACAGCCATCTTGTGAGGGTGTGAGGGTTAATTTGCATACTACCTCTTTATTATATAGGATAATGAACTATCAGAAAGAGAAATTAAGAAAACAATCTCATATACTATTGCATCAAGAATAAATACCTAGGAATAAATTTAAATAAGGAGGTTAAAGACTTATATATTAAAACCTACAAGACATTAATAATGAAAGAAATTGAAGAAGATACAAGTAAGTGGAAGATTATTCTATGCTCATGAAATGGAAGAATTAATATTGTTAAAATATCCACACTACACAAAGAAATCTACAGATTCAGTGCAATCCTTACCGAAACTTCAATGGTACTTATCACAGAAATATAACAAAAGACCCTAAAAATTGCATGGAATCATAAAAGACCCTAAATAGTCAAAGCAATCTTTAGAAAGAACAAAGCTGGAGGCATTATGCCCTGTGATTTCAAACTCTACTACAAAGCTGTAGTAAAACAGTATGGTATCGGTATAAAAGCAGACAAATAGATCTTAGAAAGCCCAGAAATAAACCCATGTATATATGGTAATTTCATTTACAACTAAGGAGCCAAGAATATATAATATGAAAAAGACAGTCTCTTCAGTAAGTAGTAATGGGAAAATTGGATAGCCACATGCAACAGAATGAAACTGGACCCCTATCTTACATCACACACAAAAATGAACTCAAAGTGATTTAAAGACTTAAACACACGACCTTAAATTATAAAACCCTCAGAAGAAAACATAGGCTGTAATCTCCTTAACATAGGTCTTGGTGATAATTTTTTGAATAAGACAACAAAAGCAAAGTAAGCAAAAGCAAAAATAAATACATGGAATGACATCAAACTAAAAGACTTTTGCACAGCAATGAAAACTATCAACAGATAGAAAAGATAACCCACTGAATGGAAGAGAATATTTGCAAATCATCAACACTAATAAAAGAGAAAAATGGTAATTGGCGTACGGCGATACCCTTTTCATTGGCTAATCAGGGCTATATGCAAATTAACTGCCAACTAAGATTGGCAGTTAACTGCCAACAAGATGGTGGTTAATTTGCATATGTAGGCACAATGCAGGGAGGCGAAAGGGAAAGCAGGAAGAAGCCCCCTGCCACTGACAGTGATCAGAAACCCAGGAGGGAGCTAAGAGCTTTGGGGCAGGGCAAAGGCGGCCCTGGGGCCGCCTTTGCCCTGCCCCCCAGCCATGATCAGAGAATCAGGTGCCTTTTCCGCCCTGGCCAGTGATAGCAGGAAGTAGGGGTGGAGCCAGCGATGGGAGCTGGACATGGTCGAAGCTGGCAGTCCCAGGAGCTAGGGGTCCCTTGCCTGGGCCTAAAGTGAAGCCCACGATCGCGGGCCGCTGCAGCTGCGGGTCCCCGCTGCCCGGGCCGGACGCCTGGGCCAGAGGCGTTAGGCCTGGGCAGGGGCGGAGCCTGCAACCGCGGGGAGCTGGGGGTCCCCTGCCCAGGCCTGACACCTCTGCCGGAGGCCTCAGGCCTGGTCAAGGGGCTGATCCGGTAATTGGTGATCGGAGGGTGATGAGGGTCAACTCCTCTGGCCGAGGCATCAGGCCTGGGTGGGGAGTGGAGCCGGGGATTGGGGGGATATGATGGTCCCCTTGCCCAGGCCTGAAGCCTGGGTCAGAGGCGTCAGGCTTGGGCGGGGGGTGGAGCAAGTGATCAGACGGAGATGGGGGTCCCCTGCCCAGGCATGATTCCTGAGCCAGAGGCCTCAGGCCTGGGCGGGGGCCAGAGCCAGTGATCGGGGGGAGATGGGGGTCCCCTGTCCAAGCCTGACACCTCTGGCGGAGGCGTCAGGCCTGGGCAAGGGGCCGATCAGGCGATCGGAGGGTGATGGGGGTCTACGCCTCTGGCCGAGGCATCAGGCCTGGGCAAGGGGCAGAGCCAGCAATCGGAGGGGTCTGGGGGTCCCCTGCCCAGGCCTGATGCCTGGGCCAGAGGCATCAGGCCTGGGCTGGGGGCAGAACCAGTGATGGGGGGAAATGAGGGTCCCCTGCCCATGCCTGACGCCTCTGTCAGAGACGTCAGGCCTGGGCAAGGGGCCGATCCTGCGATTGGAGAGTGATGGGGGTCAACGCCTAAGGGCTCCCAGTATGTGAGAGGGGGCAGGCTGGGCTGAGGGACACTCCCCCCCCCCCACACACACACCCAGTGCACAAATTTCGTGCACCGGGCCCCTAGTGTATTTAATAATATCCAAAACATAAAATCCTCACACAACTCAATGGCAAACTAACAAACAATCTTATTTAAAAACTGTGGGCCACAAGGCTGTGGTGAGCACAGGGGTGGGTCTCGGCCATCCTCTGCTCCCCTGACCAGCCCCTCCCACCACAGCCCCGGTCCCACCTCTGCTCCCACGTGCTGATGGTGCCAGCCCTGCTTGCACCCACTGACTGCACTTGCATCCACTGACTGCACGGAGTGATTGGGGCCGGCAGCAGCAGTGCGTACGAGCGCCAGGTGGGACCACTGCGTACGGGAGCAAAGAATTTTCAGTAACCACCAGAGACTCGCCCCGATGACAGCAACAAGCACCCTGCCTTGGTCTGGCGCCCCCACTTACCTGCTCTACCATCCCACTATGGCCAATGACCACCAGGTTCCACACTCTGCCACCTGCTGCCAATGCCCACCATGTTCAGTGCGCGCCCCCTGGTGGTCAGCACACATCATAGCAACCAGTTGTTCCCTTGTTCAGTTGTTCCACCATTCGGTCTATTTGCATATTAGGATTTTATATATATAGATGGGCATAAGATGGATGATTTTGATGTGGTGGATGCCATGATGCATGGCAATCCTGCCTTCTTCATTGATTCATGTGAGCCTAACTTCTTCTCTTGAGTCATCCATGTGGAGAATCAGAAGCACATTGTCATCTTCCCCGTGCATGGATTTGGCATCTTGAGGAGCTCAACTATGACTACAAGTTCTCCACTGAGGATGCTAGCAACAAGCTGCCCTGCAACTGTGACACCAAGTGTTGCCATCATTCCTTAACTAAAGCCATGGCTACCCACCATGCCCCCCACTGCCATCTTGCCCCTAGCCTGGGGGCTTCATAGTCCCTCCCAGAGCATTTCACACCCAGCCTCATATTCAGGTGGATGTGGGCATGCAGATGGCAAGGGCCCTGACTCCACCCCTCCAGCCCACCCAGCAATTATCTCCTTCCTGCCCTGGGGGCCCAGGATGGAGCTAATGTACAAAGGTTTATAAATTTCGTTTTTTCTATGCAAATTTTAGAGGGTTTCCAGGTGGGAACTTCCACAATAAAATCTGTCAGTTTTTATTTGGGGTGGGGGGGGGAGTGGGAGAGATGGCAAAAAATCTGAATAGACATTTCTCCAAAGAAAATATACAGATGGTAATGGGTACATAAAAAGATTATCTACATCATTAATCATTAGGGAAATGCAAATCAAAACCATAAGACTTATCACCTCACACCTGTTAGAATTGCTGTTATCAAAAAGACTAGAAATAACAAGGGTTGGCAAGGACATAGACAAAAGGGAACCCTTGTGTACTGTTAGTAAAAATGTAAATTGATACAACTACTATGAAAAACAGTACAGAAGTTGCTTAAAAGATAAAAATAGAACTACCATATGATTCAGCAATTCCACCTCTGGGTATTTATCTGAAGAATACAAAAACACTAATATGAAGAGTTCTATGCTTCACGTTCACTGCAGCATTATTCACAATAGCCATTATTTACAAGATCCTGATTCAAACTAACCTTAAAATAAATTGAGTGCAACTGGAGAAATTTTATCAGTAACTGCATATTTGATAATTATTAAAGAATTATTAAATTTGTGGACAATAACATAATTGTCATTTTGTTTTTAAAATGAGCCTTTATCTCTCATAAAATATTTCATACTGAAATATTCATAGATAAAACGGATATAATGTCTGGAACTTTCTTCAAATTAATCAGGGGTGGGTGGGGTATAGATGAACCAAAACTGACTATGAGTTGATAATAGTTGAACCTTAATGGCAGATTATGGGGGATTATTTTATCGTTCTTTATTTAATTTTTTTTATTGAGTTCAGAGAGGAAGGGAGAGGGAGAAAGAGATAGAAACATCAATGATGAGAGAGAATCATTGATCAGCTGTCTCCTGCATGCCCCCTGGGGATCGTATCCACAAACCTGGCATGTGCCCTTAACCAGACTTGAACCTGGCACCCTTTAGTCAGCAGGCTGACATTCTATCCATATTCTTTCTATATTTACATATCTTTGACACTTGTATTAACAAGCTAAAGAAGAAAAATCTATACAGCTTTCACTGATTTTATTTTCAAGATTGATTCCTTTCCTCTGCCACATTAGTAATTCCCAGCTAGTTTGTAGAGCATATTAAAAATAATTAATTTTATTTTATTCCTTCTATTATTAATTTTATCATACCAAAGATAAAAATATGTTGAATATCTATCTATCTTTTTTCAAAAGAATGTGCTAAATTAAATGGAAACCACTATTGGAGCAGCTCCTACCCCTTTCCTTGGGAACTTTGAAATGTATTGAGAAAAATAAATAAATACATAAACCTCTTAGGAAACTGATCCATGACCTTATTAAATAGCAGTTCTCATTTCCTCACAGCATGTTGCATTTAAAGATATGTGACCTACTTGTGAACTATTTCATTAGGCCTACTGTGAAGATTAAATGGGAGTATGTATATGAGGCACTCAGCATCGTGCCCAGCACATAATAAATAAGTCCTAGATAAATGCTGGCTATAAAACCACTAAACTTTAATCCACATACCTCATTACTAAAACATGCTAACATATTAAGATGAAAATTTAGGAAATGAAAGAAGGAACAATAGACCATAGAGGACAAAGCAAACCATTGTGCAGATTAAATGGCAAGGAGTCCCTGAAAGAAGGTAATTCTGAACTGGAATTTTATTCAAAGATGGATAGAGATTACAAAAGGACATCACTAACTGGGGATGTTACAAGAGTCAAGGTGAAGCCACCAGCCCTAGCAAATCATATTTAATGCAGTTGTAACCTGAAATAAAGGAGAGTAATGAGAGGTGAAATTGGAGAAGTGGACTGGGGGCAGAGAGGCCACATTCAGGATTTGAAGATTAATATTTTAGGGACTCCTGAGTTTTCTTCAATGTGAATCAAGAACTCATGGTATTTGACCCCCTCCTCCCCCAAGTTTCTCATTACCCGTTTTCTCATTTCTTCTTTTTGAAGGAAGATTGATCTGTATGGTCAGTTAATTTAAGAATTAAAAGAGAATGGTTATCCTAATTCCAAAACCAGATAAAGACACTACAAAGAAAGAGAATTACAGGCCAATATCCCTGATGAACTTAGATGCTAAATCCTCAACAAAATATTAGCAAATCAGATCCAGCAATATATTAAAAGAACATACACCATGACCTAGTGGGATGTATTCCAGGGATGCAAGGCTGGTACAATATTCACAAATCAATAGATGTGATACAACACATAAAGCATTTGACAAAATCCAACACCCATTTTTGATAAAAACTCTCAGCAAAGTGGGAGGGAGCATATCTCAACATGATAAAGGCCATATATGACAAACCTATAGCAAACATCATACTCAGTGGGCAAAAACTAAAACCAATTCCCATAAGAACAGGGACAAGACGGGGATGTCCACTTTATTCACTCTATTCAACCTAGTACTGGAAGTCCTAGGCACAGTGAACAGACAAGAAGAAATAAAAGGCATCCAAATTGGAAAGGAAGATGGCTTTTTATACACCAATAATAAATTCTCAGAAAGAGAAATTAAACAAACAATCCCATTTACCATTGCAACAAAAAAATTAAGGTACTTAGGAATAAACTTAACCAAGGAGGCAAAAGACTTGTACTCAGAAAACTATAGGACATTTAAAAAAAAAAAGATAGAAGCAAGTGGAAGAATATACCATGTTGATGGATTGGTAGAGTCAACAGCATTAAAATGTCCATACTATCCAAGGCAATTTACAGATTTAATGCAATTCCTATTAAAATACTAATAGCACATTTCACAGATCTAGAACAAATACTCCAAAAATTTATATGGAATCAAAAAAGACCCCAAATAGCTGCAGCCATTTTGAGAAAGAAAAACAAAGTTAGAGGAATCACAATACCAGACTTCAAGTTATACTACAAAGCCACTGTAATCAAAACAGCCTAGTATTGGCAGAAGAACATATAGATCAATGAAACATAACAGAGACCCTAGAAATTGACCCAAGCCATTACGTGCAATTAATATTTGACAAAGGAGGCAAGAGCATACTTTGGAGTCAAGAGAGTCTCTTCAATGAATAATGTTGGGAAAATTGGACAGATACATGCAAAAAAAAAAAAGAGAGAGAGAGAGAGAGAGAAAAGAAAAGGAAAGGAAATAAAAGGAACTAGATCACCAATTTACACCATACACAAGAACAAATTCAAAATGGATAAAAGACTTAAATGCAAGTCAGGAAACCATAAAAATCCTAGAAAAACCATAGGCAGCAAAATCCCAGACATATCTCCTAACAATAAGTTTGTGGATACATCTCCTAGGGCAGTGGTCGGCAAACTGTGGCTCATGAGCCACATGTGGCTCTTTGGCCCCTTGAGTGTGGCTCTTCCACAAAATACCACGTGCGGGCGCACTTGTACTGTGCGACTGAAACTTCGTGGTCCATGCGCAGAAGTCGGTATTTTGTGGAAGAGCCACACTCAAGGGGCCAAAGAACTGCATGCAGCTCGCGAGCAGCAGTTTGCCGACCACTGTTCTAGGGCAAAGGAAACTGAGGAGAAAATAAACAAATGAAACTACATCAAAAAATAAAAAGCTTCTGCAGAGCAAAAGAAACCATCAACAAAACGAAAAGAGAGTCCACTGTATGGGAGAACATATTTGGCAATGATACATCTGATAAAGGGTTAATATCCAAAATATATAAGGAACTCATCCAACTTAACAAAAGGAAGACAAACAATCCAATTTAAAAATGGGCTAAGGCCTAAATAGACACTTCTCCAAAGTGGACATACAGATGGCCAAGAGACATATGAAAAAATATTCATCAAAGTCACTGATTAAATTAAAACGACAATGAGGTATCACCTCACACCTGTTAGAATGGCTGCCATCAATAAATCAACAAATGACAAGTGTTGGTGAGGATGTGGAGAAAAGGGAACCCTAAACACTGCTGGTGGGAATGCAGACTGGTGCAGCCATTATGAACAACAGTATGGAGTTTCCTCAAAAATTTGAACATGGAACTGCCATTTGACCCAGTGATCCCACTTCTAGGAATACATCCTAAGAAACCCGAAACACCTATCAGAGTATATGCACCCCTATGTTCATAGCACCATAATTTACAATAGCTAAGATCTAGAAACAGCCCAAGTGCCCAGCAGTAGATGAGTGGATAAAAAAGCTGGGGTACATTTATACCATGAAATACTATACAGCAGTAAAAAAGAAAAATCTCTTACCCTTTGAGACAGCATGAGGGACCTGGAGAGTATCATGCTAAGTGAAATAAGTCATTCAGAGAACAAGTATCACATGATCTCACTCATATGTGGAATCTAAGTAACAAAATAAACTGATGATTGGAGTAGATCCAGAGACATGGAAGCATTGAACAGAGTGTGGAATCTCAGAGGGAAGGTGGGGGAGGGTGGGTGGGTGGGTGGGTTGGAGGTAATCAACCAAAGACCTTATATGCATATATACATAACCCATGGACACAGAAAATAGGGCAGTGAAGGCCTGAGGTGGGGGGGGGGGGGTGATGGGGTGGGAACAGGCTAGAGGAGGCCAATGGGGTGGGGGGCGGGGGGAGGAAGGGGACATATGTAATACTTTCAACAATAAAAAATTATTTTTTAAAAAAGGGAATGCTTGGTGCAGCTCTGCCCTTTTCTCTTCCCCTGCCCTCCAGAAGCTGCCCAGAGGCACACAATCTTGTGCTCTTCACATGAAGAGTCCTGTCCTGGTCCTGGACTGCTTAGGGGTAGACAGGATCTAGTGACCCTCACAAAGCTATGCTCCTAAAGTTAGCCATTAACAGTATTGTTATAATTATAGGAAGGTGATGTGTGGTCTTCATCTACCACCCTTTTGTCTTATTTAACACTAGGGGCCCAGTGCACGACATTCATGCACTCAGGGACGTCCCTCAGCCTGGCCTGTGCCCTCTCACAGTCTGGGACCCCTCACTCCTTACTGCTGGCCTGCAGCGGAGGCAGGAGAGGCTCCTGTCACTGCCACTACGCTTGCCAGCCATGAGCCTAGCTCAGGACTTCTGGTTGAGTGGCACTCCCCCTATGGAAGCACACTGACCACCAGCGGGCAGCTCCTGCATTGAGCATCTGCCCCCTGGTGGTCAGTGCGCATCATAGCGACCAGTCATTCTGCTGTTCAGTTGATTTTCATATTGGCCTTTTATTACATAGGATTTTGTTTAGGATGTGGGTTGAGAAGAGGATGCTAATTATAGGACCAGCTCAAAGACTTCATTAATAATATAAGCATAGGAACACACTAATGATCCTTCAATTGAGGAAAAATAAATAAAAAAAAAAAACTTCAAGTAAATTATCCCAGTTGTTTTTGTGAAAGAAGCAGATAAGAGCTAATTAAATTAATCTAGTTATAGAAAACAAGGATTGGGCCTCTAAGCACCTGTCTTCTGAGGCAGAGGCTGGCAAATTTTTTCAAATAAAGGGCTAGATAAAAACATCTTAGGTCTTTCTGGACCATCTAATGGTCTCTGTTGCATTTTTTAACCCTTTAAAATGTAAAAAGCTGCCCTGCTGGTGTGGCGAGGTTGGTTGAGCATCAGCCTATGCACCCAAGAGGTCAGCCATTTGATTCCTGGTAGGAGCACATGCCTGGGTTGTGGGCTCAATTCCCAGTAGGGGGCACAGCCAATAGGTATTTTTATCTCTCTCTCCCTCTCCCTTGCTCTCTCTCTAAAATTAATAAAAACATACTAAAAAATAAAATGTAAAAATTACTCTTAATTTGTGGGCAGCACAAGAAAAGGTCATATGGAAAACAAACTGTGGGCCAGATTTGGCCGAGTCATAGTTGGCCAACCTCTGTCAAGAGATAATTTCTTTGAACAGGGATTATATCCTTGCAAAAATTATAAAACAAATTCCAATACATAAAGATTAGCCAATATCTATCCATCAATGAAATTGCTTAGTTAAAACACTCCAGGGCTCTGGCCTTGACTTACTAACAGTTGCAGTTTCTCAGATGTTACTTTAGGCCCCTACACATAATGTACATACATAGAACCACAATGGTTATTATCAACATAGCCTATAATTTTGGAGGCTTTGCATGTGCATTGCTCTACTGGGAAAGCTTCACCCTTCTCATTGCTGACTAATGTCAAACACTGCCTTATGTGGCATTATGCTGCTAAAGAATTTCACCTGCTGGTTTAAAATAAAAGTAAAAAAGACTAAACACCAGATCAGAAAAGAGGAGGCAGACAGGAATAACATTTATAGTATTAACTAGAGGCCCAGTGCACAAACTCGTGCATGGGTGGGGTTCCTCAACCTGGCTGGTGATCAGGGCTGATCAGGGCGGTTGGCCAGGGGGAGGGGTCACAGGAGGTTGGCCAGCCAGGTGGGGGAGGAAAGGGGCCATGGGAGGTTGGCTGTGGGAGCACACTGACTACCAGGGGGCAGCTCCTGCCTTGTCATAGTGACCAGTTGACCAGTCATTCAGTAATTTGGTCGCTTAAGATTTATATATATATATATATATATATATATATATATATATATATATATATATATATATATATATATATATTAATATATATATTAATTTATACTGCCAACAATGTCCTCAGTACAGATAAACTGTTTTATATCAAACTGGATATACATCACTCAATTCTTCATATTTTCATTCATGTAAATTTAAAACTCAGTCTCAGTTTTTGCACAACTATAGTTACTGCATCTGTAAAAAGTTTGGTTAGTAAAGAATCCAGCCAAGGATGTCCCAGAGGTGGACATTTTATTTTTAAACTGTAGGTTTTCTATGGGATTTGAACCCTGCAAAATTTCTGAGTTTTTATTCTTATCTCAATCTAATAACTCATTTGAAGAAACTGAATTTCTCCTTCCCTTTAAAATTCACCCTTGAGCTGAGACCAAGATTAGAGATATTTCATATTAAAGAAAAGAGAACTATTCGGAAGGTAGAGAAAAATGAACAGAGGATATTTCTAACACAAAGCTTTTGTAACCTTCATAAATATATAGAGATGCATATGTATAGTTTCTCTACCTTATGTGTTGTAGGGTGCAAGGAAAACCACCTTTTGTAAAATGTATAGACTATTTTTTAAGAGTAGTTTTAGGTTTGTAGGAAAGATGGGGTTAGGTGGGGAGAGATTAACCAAAGAATTTGCATAACCCATGGACACAGACAATAGTGCGGTGAAGGCTTGGGGGGGGGGGTGGAACAGAGGCAGAGGGGAGGGGGTCAATGGGGGGAAAAATTGGGGACATCTATAATACTTTCAACAATAAAGATAAAATTTTTAAAAAATAAAAGAAAATTGAGGTGAAAGTAAAAAGAATTCCTATATAGCTCCTCTTCTCCCACCAAAACACACACAGCTTCCCCTATTATTAACATCTTACATTAGTGTGGGGCATTTGTTAAAATTGATAAGTAATATTGTTATATTATTACATGAAATCCTAATTTACATCACTCTTTGTGATGTAAAGTTCTATGGGTTTTGAGAAATGCATAATGGCTTATACCCATTATCTTATCAGAGAATAGTTTCACTGCCCTAAAAATGCCCTGAGCTCCACCTATTTCTCCCTCCCCTTCTCCCCATGAGTCCCTGGCAATCACTGACCTTGTTACTGTCACTTTAGCTTTGCCTTTTCCCAGAATGCGGAAGAGTTGGAATCATATGATATGTAGGCTTTTCAGATGGGCTCTTTCACTAAACAATATGCATTTAAGGTTCCTCCGTGTCTTTTCATGGTTTGAGAGCTCATTTCTTTTTAAAAGCAGAAAAGGTAATTCTCAAAGTAGTTAAAGTGTCACCAAAAGGCATTTGTTCAGGTATGTTAAATAATTCTGGTTGAACAGGTGCGTTTATTAGAAGAGTATGTATTTACCTGCCAAAAGTTATTTTCACAGATACAAAAAGTTGCCACACAGTTGTGCTGGATAAATTTCCAAATATAACAGCACCCTCTCCCACTGCAAAAAAAAAAATGAGAAGTGGCAGAAATATAGTTAATGTACATTGTCTCTCACTCCAGGTTCTGATCAAAGCCAGGCACCCACCACCAGAGCAGAAAGACATAAAGGAGATAAAGGTACCTGCCTATTTTCACAGATGTGTCTGCAAATATGCACAAATAGGCTCAAGAAATGGGAATATGACCCATTTTCAATTATGTCTGTGCTACTGGAGGCCCCACCTTCTGGTAAAGGAGCTCCACTTTGTGCAGCTTGCATCTCAGCAGATGTTGCTGGAACAAGCAAAGGGCACTAGTCTCTGCTCTGCGATTTCAACAAGTCACCTTCCCTCTGTGAGCTTCAGAACCTGCATGTGTAGCAGGGAGAAAACAGTGCTGCCCACCCCCGCCCCCCTTCACTGCCCCGCTCCTGACTCAGAGCCATTGTAAGGATAAAAGGAGATTGAAATGAATACAGGAGACAAAGGTGATGTAGCTGAAACACTGCCAAACCTCTCAAAGGTTTACTCTGTTGCTGCTGTAATAATAACGTTAATGATGTTATTTGATGGACTCTCCACCACAACCCCATTAGCACCCCTGGCTCTCATTCTAGATAAGATGGCATCAGGAGAGATCATAAAGGAATCTGCTTAAATAGGGAAACAAGAGACCTTGTAAACCAGAAAGTAAATAAGCATCATAGGAAAGGACAATAACTTATACCTCAGAAAAAGAGTCAAAAAAACCTTTCTGAAGGAAAAGGTGTTGTAGTTGCAATGTGTACACCAGGTGAACCACCAGGCTTCTAAGATAGCAGACCAGTCTGAGGCAGAACACACTGCCTGGGGACTGAAGGGCAAGGACGTAGCACAGCCTAAATGTCTTCTACAGAACACTCTTTCAGAGCAGCAAGAAAAGGAGAGCATCCTGCTGAATAGTGAGTGTGCTATACCTGATTTCTTCCCATTACTCTAGCTACAGAATTGTAACTGGCCAAACAGAGGGACACTGTTGAAAGCAATACTCTCCCTAAGTGAAATGGACTCCAATAATTCAAGATAGTCACATTAACTATACAAAATTAATTCCCTTCCTTTGACTTATTTGGCAGGGAGCATTACTAACAAATGACAACAGAAGAATAGCAAATTGTTCAGAAACCATCCCCCCATTCACCCTCTCCACCCTCTAATCATTGTTAGACCAGAAGGAAGATTTATATTTGGAGTCTAGATCTACGATATTTAGGAATGGACAAACAAATCAAAGGCTTTACAGATCAAGGAGAGAACCCAGCAAGCACCAAACATGCCAGGGTGATATGTTACTTGGTGTATGCCTACATCAAAAATATATAGCTTTACCCTCAAATGCACATATGTATAACCAAACCAAATACTGGAGGCAAACACTGACAGTCTAAAAATGGCTTTTAAAACAAAGGTAAGAGTCCTAGTCAAAATGGAACAAGTTCACACTTGAATAAACCATCTGCATATCAAACACAGAGAAATAATAGAGCATTGATATAAAAGGCAAAAGACAGAGTCAGACACAAAACCTAGATAAACGCATTTTTCTAGTGGAAATAGAACAAAAAGACAAAGCAGAAAAAAGAGTTGAGGCCCTGGACCTCTCGAATTCTGGCAGGCAGCAACTGCTACAAGTTCAGCCGTTATCATTTCAGAGGGTTAACAAGTACTCCCTGGGAAGGAGGGACCTGTAGCCTGGCTCATTGTTTGAAGACAGGAATTGAAGGTGCCATATAAACAGAATCACCAGAAAGGTGGCTAAATGAAAACTGCTACCAACTACCACCTATGGCTATAGTTTTGAGCAAGCAGTAAGATCAGAAAAGTACAAGGTCATAGAGAGCCTATAAAGATCAGGAAATCAATCAAGCCACCCACTGACTCTATGACTAAATCTGAAATACCATTATCTCATGGGACAGGATCCCTAAAATGACATAAGGGCTAGGGGAAAAGAACAAATGAGGAGATAGAGCAAAACTTCCCATGTAAAACAAAACTATGGATAATATTAAAACACAGGAAGATGAACTCACGGCATGATTTTATGAAATAGTTTGACATAGGCTTTAAACTTATTCTCAGGGTGCTCAAAAAAATAAATAAGGAATAACTTGCATTTAGAAAAGAATTTATGATAAAACAGGGGAAAACAAAGCAAGTACAGAAGGAAATGAAAAAACACAAAGATATTTTTGAAAAGAAAAATATGGTCAGTGAAAAAAAAATATTAATAGACATGATAAAGTTAAGAAGACCCAGTAAGAGATAAAATAGACATCTAGAGAATTAGAAGTAATATGAAAATGTAACAGCTAAATTCAAAATAGAAAATAAAATTAGAGCCAAAACCGGTTTGGCTCAGTGGATAGAGCGTCGGCCTGCGGACTGAACGGTCCCAGGTTCGATTCCGGTCAAGGGCATGTACCTGGGTTGCGGGCACATCCCCCGTGGAGGGTGTGCAGGAGGCAGCTGATCGATGTTTCTAACTCTCTATCTCTCTCCCTTCCTCTCTGTAAAAAAATCAATAAAATATATTAAAAAAATAAAATAAAATAAAATTAGAGACGTGGAAGTCAAATTGAGAACCTCTCTTAGAATGTGCAAGAAAAGATAAAAAGGGTAACGGAAAGACAAGACACTCATACCGCAGAGATGCAATATAACAACTATGTGAAGGGTCACTAATGATGGGAACAGAGGAGCACACAAAGAAAACTTTCTGGCTTGGAAAAAGGTCAAGTATGCGAAGTACAAGGGCTCACCCCTTCCCACACATAGTCAAACTGGGCTCTCACTGGGCTAAAATCAAGGTGCCCACAGGCTGTCTTCCTTTCTGGAGGCTCTGGTGGAGAATCTGTTTCCCTGTCTTTTCAGCTTCTAGATGCCACCCACATTCCTTGGTTTGGGTCCCCTCCCACCCTTCCTGTCTTCACAGCCAGCAATGGCAGACCAAGTCCTCCCATCTCAGCACATCACTCCGACCAGTCTTCTGCCTCAGCTTCTGGCTACTTCTAAGAACATTTATGATGATTTAGGGCTCAACTGGATCAGCTAATTAGCAAGCTGAATTGCCCTTTGTCATGTAAAATAACAGAGTCATAGGTTTCAGGGATTAGAAAGTAGATATCTTGAAGGTGGGGGTTGGGGAGGATTATTCTGCCTACTACAGCCTCCTAACGGAGTTTGCTTAATTATATTTCAGAATCTATACTCATGCCAAACCTGATTCAATTTACCTGATACTAAAAAAAAAAAAAAAAAAAAAAAAAAAAATTTACCTGATACTCTCCTAAACCTCTCAGCTACTTTCTACTTAGTCCTTCTGAGAAGGCTGAAAGGCTAATTCCAATGTAACCCTGATATTTGTGGGGTGTGTGTGGAGGGGGAGGGTGCTAGCAATCTGAATCTGTGCCAGCAAGCCCAGTGTACATTCTTGATAACCTATAATTAAGTCACTGCCTCTTTCCTCCACAAACTGGTCTTGCAAGACCTGTTACCTAAAGGCTTACATATTATAGAGGCCATAAACCATGACACAGCCCCCGAAGCGGGGTTATCAGCACTGGTGCCAGGCCAGACCCTTAGGTATGATCTCAAGATCCTCATCCCAGAACATGGGGCTTTTAGCAAAGCCCGAGAAAGGTCCGGAAGTCCTGTCCCACATTTGGGGTACAAAGAAACCAAAAGGGAATAAAAGAGGGGCTTCCACTGTATTGGTTTGCTCAGAATTTGAGAGGCAACCTCCTCTGAGTCCACTGGCATAATAAGCTGTGTAACTCCATTTCTCTAAACGTTGCTTGGTTTTTCTCTGGTCTTCTATAACACTTCAACATCTAGCCTAAAATTTTTCTCCATTATGAAACCTTTCCTGCTACATCCACAATCCTCTTCCCTCCTTAAACTAATGATCTAAACCAAAAATTCACACAATTTTTTAGAACAATAATTTTGTAATTTACCATGCTGCTTTTATAAATCATGTGTATTTTATCCCCAAATAAACTTTAATCTATGTGGAAAAAAATATGTTCACAAAGCACTTATAATAATACCAGAGGCCCGATGCATGAAGATTCGTGCAAGAATAGGCCTTCTTTCCCCTGACTGATGGCACCGCCTTCGCTCTGGCTGGAGCTGCCTTTCCTCTGGCCCAGAGCCACCTTTCTGCCTTCCCATGCTGCCCAGAGGCCCTGAGCGGCTGGATTGGTGCAGAATACCTGCATTGTCACCATGGTGATGATGCAAGCATCCCGCCCCGCCCCTGGCCGCTCAGCGCCTGTGTATGCAAATTAACCCATCATTTTTTGTTGGGTTAATTTGCATACTCAGTCCTTATTGGCTGGTGGGCATTGTGAAGGTACAGTCAATTTGCATCTTTCTCTTTTATTAGTGTATATGAGTAAACTATTATTAAATGGCATAGAGTTTTTAAAAAACAGAAAGCAAAAATGATTATACAAGTAACATCTAATCATTGAAGAAAATGTTGAGAAATATGATTGCATTGTTAACAAAATTACCTCATAGTATGGAATTAAGGTATTTATCTCTTTTTATTATAATAGTTGTTTTTCTCAGTCTTCTGCATTGTGGCAGATGCAGTCTACATCCTGTCTGCCCACTTCTAAATTCACCTGCAGCTACTGTAAATAATTGCCAAACTGCTGTCAGATCCCAACCTCAAGGCCTCAAGACTTCTCTGGCCAAGGGTTTTCTCTGGCTTACTTAGAGGCTGCTTAACTCACATGCAAAATCTCCTAGAAAGGCCAGGGATCAGTAAGAGACAACCACAACCAATGAAGGATGAAAGTTAGGGAATAAACACCCCAGCTTCCCTGTTCCATAGTACAGTCTACACCAAACATGTCAAACTCACAGCTGGCGGGAGTTTGACATGCTTGGTCTACACCAGGGGTGGGCAAACATTTTGACTCGAGGGCCACAATGGGTTCTTAAACTGGACCGGAGGGCCGGAACAAAAGCATGGATGGAGTGTTTGTGTGAACTAATATAAATTCAAAGTAAACATCATTACATAAAAGGGTACGGTCTTTTTTTTTTTTTTTTAGTTTTATTCATTTCAAACGGGCCAGATCCCGCCCGCGGGCCGTAGTTTGCCCACGGCTGGTCTACACAGTTCTCCAGAGGCTCCCACTGGAATTGCGCCACAGTTGCCCACAGCCATAATTCATTCACACTTTACTGACTTTCCCTTTCTCCATTGCATTACTTTTATATCCTGGAATTACTTTCTGTGTAAACCATCTGCTGTAGGAAAACAGTTCAGCTGTGGCACCTGTCAATCTTGTAGGTATCCATATAGACAAAGACTTGAACCTCAACTTATCAGAGTCTTGGTGGAACACTTTGTATTCCAAATAGACCTCAAGAGGATGGGAGGTCTTTAAGGAGCTGATATGGGGCCATCTCCCACTCGCCTCCCTATCAGCTATCACAGGCCGATTTCTCATCACCTCCTACATTTGGATAAGGTGTGGGAACTTCTGCCTTGGCCCCCTCAGAATAGAGCTGTAAAACAAGCCATTAGTAGACTGACTAGACCTGGTCTACAAGTCCTGTTGTAATCTGGGTCCTTTTGCTTCAGTGTGCAGGACAAGGATCAAGGGGAGTAGGCCCCTTTGGTTTATTCTTCATTTTGCTATCTATGTAAGTATTCACCTGTATATTTTTAAAGTGGCTTATTCTTCATTTTGCTATCTGTGTAAGTATCCACCTGTATATTTTTTAAGTGGCTCTACCATTTGAATCATCAGGCCTTAGTTTTGACCTCTTTGTATATGTCAGCTGGACATTCGCATCCAAGTCCTAGTCTCAGGCTCTGCATTTGCAGGAATTGAAACTAAGATAAGCAAATATTGTTTCTATAATTGGTCACAATATGACTTTAAATCAGAAATATGGATATAAACATAACATACTATATTTAAATTTGAACTGATAAATAGAGAGTCTATATAAATGCATGAAAGCAAAAAAAGACACCCCCGCCAAAAAAAATAAATTAAATAATCTCCAAAATGTAAATAATAATTACATCTAAGAAGAGGGATTTTCATTATTTTTATTTTTTCTTTCTATTCTTCATAGTTTCTAAACTTTCCATCTTGGGCATTATTTCTATTATAATTTAAACCTATTTTTTTTAATTAAATTGGGAAGAATATTTAAAATACACATGGCAAGTTTTTATCCTTTATATACAAGTGTTTTTACATATCACCATGTAAAATAAAAGTAGACAAAAATGTAAATATTCTGAAGTAAAAGCAGTAAATACTCTAAAATAACAGTAGACAAACAAGCTATTCACAAAAGAAGTATAGATGGGTAATGAACATGTGCAGGAAAGTTCAAACTTAACCAAAGCATTATTATTCAAATACTCACAAATTAATGAAAACAACGAGGTGCCACTGTTTCCTTTTAAATTGGAGAATTAGATGATAATATATGATGCAGTGAAATAGGCACTCATATACTCATATTAAAAGTATAAACCAGTCCAATTTCCTGGGGGCAATGTACAAAGTCTTATGAATGTTCATTCTCTTAATACAGAGATATAGCTTAAAAGAATTTTCTTCTGGGAAAAAATCAGAGATATTCAGAAAAAGTTTGGCAGAAAAGTGTTGTTTCTGAGTGATGGGATTATTATGCATGATTTTATTTTCATTTTTATACTTTTCTGTAGTTCAGCAATTTTCAACCATATATTTTTTTGGGTGCACTGCAGCATTCTTGTAATTAGTTTACTTGTGCCATGAGATGAGAAAGGTTAAAAATTGATGCTGCAGTTTTCAGATATTTCCACTAAATACATATGTAGAGCCATTATAAATAGAAAAACATAAAGTTATTTTCTATTCTAAAAGATAAAATATGAACCAACAATTAAACTCCACAAAAGAAGCACCATCCTTTCCCTTTCTACTTTCATTCCATTAATGTGACAAGGGTGATATGAGTGAACTAATTTGCCATAGCTGGCCATGTGCAGAAAGAAATATAACTCCCTATTTGTTTCTCTGCCTTGAAATGGAATCATGGAATCAACATGCTTTTTCTCTACAATCAGAAGATGGAATGACTTAGCAGCAGAAGTGAACCGAAGGAAATTCTCTCTCTGTGTCGGTCTCAATGCTCAGTTATGTTGCAGATGTTACCTACAGGCTTTTTCTGCATCAACAACCTCTTATTGTTAAAACATATAATGGACATAGCCAACTACTACAATACATAGCTTAGCACATGGTTCATTCTTTACACAACAGATGTTAACATTGAAGCAACAATGAGTTGAAAATAATCATGTTTTCTTCTCAGAACATGATAGTTTTGACATTAAGAGCTAGAACTTTTTAAATGTCAACTCCCTTCATTTGATAGATTGGGCCTTTTTTGTTTCTACTAACACAGGACTTAAATCTGTTGAATTAATATTAAGATATTCAACTCCTGGAATATGAAGGGACTTTCGTGCATTTTCCAATAAGAAAAGATAATCTAACAATGTCTTAGCCAAATCAATACTTTCTCATACTTTATTTTTTAAAATGTTTTTATTGATTTCAGAGAGGAAGGGAGAGGGAGAGAGAGAAAAACATCAATGATAAGAGAGAATCATTAATTAGCTGCCTCCTGCATGACCCCTACTGGCAATTGAACCCGCAATCCTGACATGTGCCCTGACGGGAAATCTCCAACAGTGACCTCCTGATTCATAGGTCAATGCTCAACCACTGAGCCATGCCTACTGGCCAACAATTTCTCATACTGTAAAGTGCTATATTTCATCAACTGGAAGACTCTATAACTTAACATGCACCATTATTGTAGGTACCATTAAAAAAATTGCAAAGTAAATAATGAGAAAATACACATCTCAATTATAAGATGCATACCAATTGCAGATGTGTTCAAATGGGGGTGTGCATCTGAAAATCAAACTACGCAGGGTTTGGGTTTCAGCCACAGACTGGAGGCAGTTCTCATTCATTTGATTAACTTTTTGCATTCTATTTCTGAAAGGAACTGACAAGTTTATAAACAAATTCAAAGCTTAATTAACCACTCAAAGACTTAACTACTCAAAGTGAGATTCAAACTCTATATCATGGAATGTCACCTACAGTCAGTGATGTTCAGGAACCAGCCTCAGACCAGGATATGTAAGCAGGTTTAATTATCAAGACTCTCATGAGTCAGTTATTGTAACCAACTATTAAAAATTGTGGACAAGCTCAAAGAAGGCCTGTGTGGCAGCTTTGCAAACTCAGAGACCCTAAGTAACCACAAAGGATGGTCTGAAATTAAAACTTTTTAACTAAAAGCAGTTTATATCCTAGGCTAGAATTTTCCCCAACACAAGTCGATCTTTATCTTAACTGAAGCTGTCTATTGTCTTTTGTTTCTAGGGTGACATCCCTCTAGATGTCAGGGTAACCCCTTTTTCCAGACCCTTAGGGCACAACAAGTGCACCAGGGTGAAGACCAAAATCCTCTCCTTGTTATTGTTGTCATGTTAATTACGGACTAATAACTATCCTGTACCCACCTATGTAAAAGATGTGTCTATCATTTTACTTTTCATCCAATCCTAGAGGTTTCTCCTCACCCCCACTTTGCTTTCTCCCACCTCCATAATCTATCACCAATGGATTTCATGTAACCCATTTGCATCTTCTCTTTTTATTGTCATGTATAAAATAAAATGCAAAACTGACACTCTCTATAGCATTATCTCAATCCGTTGAGGTTTTGCTTCCAGACAATTGTTGACAGTTTCACTCAAATACACTCACAAAAATTCTTCACAGGTTTGAATGTTTCTTACGTTGACAAAGTTAAATTATATTAAAATGAAATAGATCCTATTAAAAATAAAGGTAATAAATACTCAAAAAAGTATCGCCTCCTAATTATTTACTATTATCTAGTTCAAGATTATTTATGCCTAATGTATCTGTATAGTGGAACTACAATAGTGATGAGCCATTGCATATCTCTTTCCAATTCTGCACTCAGTGATGTCATTGACAGTTTGAAACCAGCCACATGGAAGTATTTACACCATGGAAATCAGCATATACTACAAATCAGGCATCCCCCTCTCCCACCCCACCCCCTGCACACACATACACAAAAGTCTATTATTAAACATATTTACCAGCACACCACTGCTTACAATAACAAACAAAAATACAACAACAAAAAACCAAACCTATTAAAAGCTTGGTCCCACCCTGGCCAGTGTGGTTCAATCATTAGAGCATCAGCCCTGGCACCGAAGGATCTCAGGTTCGATTCTCAGTCAAGGTTCCTTACCTCGTTTGCAGGCTGGATCCCCAGCTATGGTCTGGCGTGTGCAGGAGACAACCAGTCTTTCTCACATTGATGTTTCTCTCTCCTCTGTCTCTCTCCTCCTCCTCTCTCTCCCCCTTCCCATTCTCTCTGAAAAGCAATGGAAAAAATATCCTCCTGTAAGGATTAACAACAACAAAAAATGTCTGGTCCTTAAGTTAATACACTAGCTACATATTACACATCAATTTATATGTATTCAGATGAAAGCAGTGGGTCAAGAAACTAAGATGGCAGCATAGATAAACACCGGGAAATTGCTGCTTCCCACAACAATTGATAAATGCATCAAAAACACAAGGCGGACATCATCCAGAACTACAGGAGGGCTGGCTGAGTGTAAATTCTACAACTAGAAGGAAAGAAAAGCACACTGAGAGCCAGAGGAGCTGCGCAGGTGGAGTGCAGAGGTACGGGGGCTCGCGCGCGCGGAAAGGGTCTGGCACCTGAGGACACGGCTGTCTTTTTTAATCCGGAGGGAGACACAAGCTCCCAATGGCTCTGAAATCTGGTTCCGGGAAGTCTCTGGGGACCCAGGACTCATACGGGGAGAAACTGGACTGTCTGGCAGTGGGCGAGCTTGAGAGCGGCTTTCCCTCAGAGGTGCTTGCAGCCATTGCCGGGACACTGGGACTCGCGACTCCTTAGGGCGGGGCTAAGGCTCTGCCATAGCTGCTTGCTCCACCCTTGGATTTCTTGAGACCCCGCCCTGCCCAGGCTGCGGCAGAGGCTTTTGCATATGAATGCCCCGGCCATTTGCAACCTGTAATTACCTAACCGCAGCCGGCCAGATAGACCCAGAGCTTCCAAGAGAAGGCCCAAGGCCCCACAGCGGCTTGCATTGCTACACAGCTGAGCATCATCAGGGCACTTCCAAACTCCAAAAAAAAAAACGAAGGGGAATCTGCAGTTCTCTTCGTAGTTCCTGCTGTGTAACCTCAGGCAGAGGCTAAATTAGCACCTCCTTAGATCCAAGAGCCACTGTACCCAGTGGTCAGAGGGGGACCATCCAGATCACAACTCCTCAGATCCATAAGGGACACACTCAGGGTGCAGTCTCAGTGAGCACCAAAGCCCCACTGAAGCAAGTCTTGCCCCAGAAAGGTGTCTCCCGCACAGAAGTTCTCCCACTGCAGACACAGCTGATTCTCACTGCCAATTGGCCTGGAGGTCAATTCCTCCCAGTGATCCTACAACAACCAAGGCATAGCTACAACAAGACTGTGCACAAAGCCCACAAAGGGGTGCACCAAGAGTGTCCACCTCAGGTAACTGGGGAGGCTGAGCCACTGGGCCCTACAGGACACCTAGCGCACAAAGCCACTCTATCAACACAGGGAAGCAGCCAAAATGCGGAGACAAAGAAACAGGTCACAAATGGCAGAAACGGAGGAAAGCAAACGACTGGATATAGAGTTCAAGGCCACGTTTATAAGGTTTTTCAAGAATTTTATGGAAACCGCCGATAAATTTAATGAGTCCCTCAATAAGTATAGTGAGACCATGGGGGACATGAAAAAGGACCAACTAGAAATTAAGCATACACTGACTGAAATAAAGAATAATTTACAGAGATCCAACAGCAGACAAGAGGATCCCAAGAATCAAGTCAAAGATTTGAAATACAAAGAAACAAAAAATACCCAACTGAAAAAGAAAAAAGAAAAGAGATTCCAAAAATATGAAGATAGTGTAAGGAGCCTCTGGGACAACTTCAAGCGTACCAACATCAGAATTATAGGGGTACCAGAAGAAGAGAGAGGGCAAGATATTGAAAACCTATTTGAAGAAATAATGACAGAAAACTTCCCCTACCTGGTGAAAGAAATAGACTTACAAGTCCAGGAAGCGCAGAGAACCCCAAACAAAAGGAATCCAAAGAGGACCACACCAAGACACATCATAATTAAAATGCCAAGAGCAAAAGACAAAGAGAGAATCTTAAAAGCAGCAAGAGAAAGACAGTCAGTTACCTACAAGGGAGTACCCATACAACTGTCAGCTGATTTCTCAACAGAAACCATGCAGGCCAGAAGAGAGTGGCAAGAAATATTCAAAGTGATGAATAGCAAGAACCTGTAACCAAGATTACTTTATCCAGCAAAGCTATCATTCAGAATAGAAGGTCAGATAAAGAGCTTCACGGATAAGAAAAAGCTAAAGGAGTTCATCATCACCAAACCAGCATTATATGAAATGCTGAAAGGTATTCTTTAAGAAGAGGAAGAAGAAAAAGGAACTCTTACCATTTGCCACAGCATGGATGGAACTGGAGAGCGGATAAATACCACAGGATCTCACTCATTTGTGGAATATAATGAACAACATAAACTGATGAACAAGGACTGATCCAGAGACAGAGAGGCATTGATTGGACTGTCGGGCTTTGGAGGGAGGGTAGAGGAGGGTGGGGGTAAGGGGGAAAGATCAACCAAAGGACTTACATGCAGGCATATAGGCCTAACCAATAGACACGGACAACGGGGGGGCGGGGGGGGGGGTAGAGGGTAACGTGGGGACAAGGACACATATGTAATATCTTAATCAATAAAAATATATTTAAAAAAAAAGAAAGAAAGCAGTGGGTCATTGAAAGAACAAGAGGAAGGGAAGTGAAAAAGAAATTAAAAATCTAAACATGACCTTAAAACAAACTGAATAAAATACATATTTTTCATATAACTTATATAGTGTCTGAATTATTCAAAAAGGTCACTTCAGTTTTCAGTGTTAAAATTTCAGTATTCAAGTGCCTGAATGACCTTCTTACCTTGACTGCCTTATAAAAGGCAGAATGCTACACACTGCATTTTTTTAATCATATAGAACTTCTAATTTGAGTGGGATTACAATTTACCCATTTTTTTTCCATTAAATGAGAAAAAAAATTGCTATCATTTTTCAAAGACAATAACCTGGCATGAATTTGTATAATACTGCCCTCAGAATAACCCTCCTTATCTACAAACCAGTCAAATTCAACTGGGTCAAATAAAATTTGTATGCTGACTACTGAGAGTGAAGCAACAATCTTTTAAAAGTTTCTATCATTTCATGAAGAGTGATGTTAAATGATTTCTGTACAAAACAAAACAAAAAACTATGATCTCATAAAATGTCAAAGATGGCAAGTTCACTGTCCTTTGCCTCCTAGCCGAGGACTCCAGTAACCTGAGGAGGTTTATTTATGAGAATTCATGTAAATCTCGTTAGGCTCTTCTTAATACCCCATGGCACTTTGGAGAGAATATATTTTATCTTATTTTGCATTTACATAATGCAATTTGAAAGTTTCATATTGTATAATCTCATTTTACTCAGTTTATTTTTTAAGGAAAACAAATTACTTGCAGCTTTTCTACAAAAGAAACCCTATGTGAACTATACCCAAATAACTTGCAGAGAACTAGTTGCCATGGCTATACAGAAAAAGTAAGACATTGCTGCTAATAGGAATGTTGAAAAATCTAATTTCCAACCTGGATTTATGATACTAGATTTTTGATTATATGAATTAATGAAGCCAACGCAGCATCCAACTCTTATCCAAGGAACTGGGGGCAAACACACTTTTTAATAATACTTTTTAAACAAAGAACATGTGAACATTTATAACTAAACTATTAAAAACTTAGAGTTAGCACTGTCCCCTTCATTTACTCTTTGCTTCCTAATAAAATATTGCTTTCTCCTCCTTAATCTAACTCAAGTTTTCATAACAGATAATTTCTGGTCCTCGTCATTAAATGAGTGAATAAAGAGAAACAAAAGTACGACCAAGCATGGCCCCTTCAGGAACGGTCAGCAAGCCCTTCCTCATTGGGTAGAAGGTTTGAAGAGAGAATGGTGGGAGATAAACCTAGAAAGCTGCATTGGGACAACATAACGAAGGAAGGGTCACATATATGTTGTGATAAGAAATTTATAGTTAAGCAGCCGGCTCAAGCCAAGAGTCACCAAATGTTTTTTAAAGAGGGCAAAATTGCCCTGGCTGGTGTGGCTCACTTGGTTGAAGTGTCTTCCCATACATGAGAAGGGTCCCAGGTTCAATTCCAAGTCAGGGATCATACACAGGTTGCAGGTTCAGTTCCCAGTCGAAGCAACCAATCCATGTTTCTCTCTCACATTGATGTTTTTCTATCTCCCTCTCTCTTCCTCCTTTTCTAAAAAAAAGGTCAATAAAAGCATATCCTCGGGTGAAGGTTAAAAAATAAAAAAAATAGGGCACAATTTTTAAAATGCTTTCGAAGCATCAGTTTGGCAGCTGAGCAAAAATGTTTTAGAGAAAAGTTGCCTGAATAAAGGATACCAACTTCTTAAGACATAACTGCATAATCATAGTTATAGACAGAAAAAACTTACATTATGAAGTACACTTCAAGAATCACAACATGGAACTGTTTTCCATTTGAAAGGTCTAGCCATACATGTGATACCGTAGAAGCTTTGTAGCTGTACTAAGGCCTAAAGCGTTGCAGGTGTCTATGTCACTGCCTCCCCATCTTATGCTCCTCTAGAAACTTCTCCCACACACACCTCTGCCAGATGTAGATGCTAGTGCTCCCTCCCCCATCTCAAGTACTTAGTTCTAGTTAAGCAACCAGGTCAAGCCAGTTTGCCCTTTCCAATGCTTGGAATTGTGGAGACTAACATTTTCTCTATCTTATTACACATATAAAGGATACCTCAGAGATATTACAGGTTCGGTTCCAGATCACTCCAAGAAAGTGAATATTGCAATAAAGCAAGTCATAATCATGTAGCTAGTGGAGGATCCTGCCATCAATTTGTTTAAAAACGCAACATCTGTGAAACACAATCGAATGTGGTCTGCCTGTACCTGTATTTCTACTTTCCGGGTACAATTATAAAAATGTATTTTGAACCTTTTCTTTAGTTTCTGGAAAATTCTGTTACCTTAAAATAGTACCAATGTGAAAAAACAAACATGCTCACTTGCATATATATGATGTACATCTGTAGCATCCTGAGAAAAGAAAAGTGTTTCTCTTTACTTTGTGCAGGCAGGAGGCATGCAGGGGATCCTATTATAGAGATATGTTTCAGATTTATGTTTTGAAGAATTTTCTTAAGAACTATATCTGAAATAATGAGGAAACACTGACTCAAGAGAAAGGAAATAGTGCTTTTATAAGAAAAGATTAGATTTCCTTCTGGTCATCTTTGGGACTAGATATTGGAGTTAGAAAAAAGATTTATGTAAAACATTAAAAATCTTATTGCAGTAGATGACCTTCAAAGGCAATGGTTTTCCATCTTGTTTTACTGCCCTCACATAAAAGTAGTAACAAATACTATCATCAGCAGTCACAATAGCTCATTATAGCAATCCCTTTTATTTGGGGAGGGGTGTTCTAGCTTTGGTTGGGGTGGTTCACATTACAGTCCAGGGGTGGGAGGGGAACTGAATGGATGTGCACATTTTGAAAAAGATATGAGGTGGAACTGATGTAACTTTGCACCACCACCCCAATCCAACCCACCTCCAACCCTACTATAAACAGTTTCCCTAGACTTTGCCCTGAATTAAAGTCTTGCTTTAAGCCCTATCCACCAGGAAGTGATTTGAATCCTGGGGCTCTTAGCAGGATTAAGCTGAATTTTGGTTGGAGTGACCAAATTTGTATTCATATTCTCACTGCACAGCTCTGAGATGAACTGAATTCTTTATCTTTTTTAAAAATATATTTTATTGATGTTTTACAGCGAGAAAGGGAGAGGGATAGAAAGTTAGAAACATCGATCAGCTGCCTCCTGCAAACCCCCTACTGGGGATGTGCCTGCAGCCAAGGTACATGCCCTTGACCGGAATTGAACCCGGGACCCTTGAGTCCGCAGGCCAACGTTCAATCCACTGAGCCAAACCAGTTAAGGCTGAATTCTTTATCTTATTTTTTAAATATATTTTTATTGATTTCAGAGAAGAAGAGAGAGGGAAAGAGATAAAAACATCAATGATGAGAGAGCATATCATTGATTGGCTGTCTCCTGCATGCACCCTACTGGGGGTTGAACCCGCAACCCTGGCATATGCCTTTACCAGGAATCAAACCATGACCTCCAGGTTCATAGGTTGATGCTTAACCACTGAGTGACACAGGACGGGTGAATTCTTTATTTGTTGATTAAAGGCAAACCAGCAGACCAAATCTGAATTCAGCTATCGACAGTTCTTTTAGGCCTAAAGGGTGATTTTTTTGAATGTGTGTTTGGTTATCTTTAGATCAGCGGTTCTCAACCTGTCGAGGTTGAGGGGGTCGAATGACCCTTTCACAGGGGTCACCTAAAACCATCGGAAAACACATATATAATTACATATTGTTTTTGTGATTAATCACTTTGCTTTAATTATGTTCAATTTGTAACAATGAAATTGGAGGTCACCACAACATGAGGAACTGCATTAGGAAGGTTGAGAACCACTGCTTTAGATAGAGGATAGACTTCTCCCATTTTCCATAATCACTTCTATACTCTCTTATCCCAGATTTAAAATATATATATATATATATATATATACTAGGGGCCCGGTGCACGAAATTCATGCACTGGGTGTGTGTGGGGGGGAGTGTCCCTCAGCCCAGCCTGCCCCCTCTCACATACTGGGAGCCCTCAGGCGTTGACCCCCATCACCCTCCAATCGCAGGATCGGCCCCTTGCCCAGGCCTGACGCCTCTGACAGAGGTGTCAGGCCTGGGCAGGGGACCCCCATCTCCCCCCGATCACTGGCTCTGGCCCCCACCCAGGCCTGAGGCCTCTGGCCCAGGAATCATGCCTGGGCAGGGGACCCCCATCTCCCTCTGATCGCTTACTCCACCCCCGCCCAAGCCTGATGCCTCTGACCCAGGCTTCAGGCCTGCAAGGGGACCATCATATCCCCCCCAAACCCCGGCTCAGCCCCCCGCCCAGGCCTGATGCCTCGGCCAGAGGAGTTGACCCTCATCACCCTCCGATCACCAATCACCGGATCGGCCCCTTGACCAGGCCTGAGGCCTCCGGCAGAGGTGTCAGGCCTGGGCAGGGGACCCCCAGCTCCCCGCGGTTGCAGGCTCCGCCCCTGCCCAGGCCTAATGCCTCTGGCCTAGGCGTCCGGCCCGGGCAGCGGGGACCCGCAGCTGCAGCGGCCCCACGATCGTGGGCTTCGCTTTAGGCCCAGGCAAGGGACCCCTAGCTCCCGGGACTGCCAGCTTCGACTGTGCCCAGCTCCCATCGCTGGCTCCACCCCTACTTCCTGCTATCACTGGCCAGGGCGGAAAAGGCACCTGATTCTCCGATCTTGGCTGGGGGGCAGGGCAAAGGCGGCCCCAGGGCCGCCTTTGCCCTGCCCCCCAGCTCTTAGCTCCCCCCTGGGTTTCCGATCACTGTCAGTGGCAGGGGGCTTCTTCCTGCTTTCCCTTTCGCCTCCCTGCATTGTGCCTACATATGCAAATTAGCCGCCATCTTGTTGTCAGTTAACTGCCAATCTTAGTTGGCAGTTAATTTGCATATAGCCCTGATTAGCCAATGAAAAGGGTAGCTCGTACGCCAATTACCATTTTTCTCTTTTATTAGTGTTGATATATATATTATATTATATTATATTATATTATATTATATTATATTATATTTATTATATTATATTATATTTTTATTGATTTCAGAGAAGAAGGGAGAGGGAGAGAGAGATAGAAACATCAATGATGAGAATCATTGGTCAGCTGCCTCCTGCATGCTCCCCACTGGGGATTGAGCCCGCAACCGGGGCATGTGCTCTTGACCGGAATCAAACCTGGGACCCTTCAGTCCACAGGCCGAGGCTCTATCCACTGAGCCAAACCAGCTAGGGCTTACACCAGATTTTTTATCCATTTATTTGTTTTCCCTTTGGCCATTACAGGGATTTAGTTTGTGACTGCCTAGTTGGAAGGAGATATTTTATAAAGAAGTAACTAACATATTTTACTTAAAAAGCAAAGGTTTCCCAACCAAAAATAGGTGACAGGTAATAAGAAATGGAAGTTCTCTCAGAACAAGTGTAATTGTTCTATTTCATTGTCTTTTCATCAAAGATCTTGCTTCTTCCAGATGGATAGTGAGACCCAAGTGCTGTAGAGTGAGTCTGGGTCAGCTGGATAATTGATGAAAAGAAAACAAAAGGCCTTTATCCAGGACCTCATGGGCTGCCTGAGGTTAGGACTTGAATGAAATCTTGTCATCAGTCTGTCACTTTCTTGCCATTACACATTAGGCACACTGTTCCCAGTGGTGTGTCAACATGACAGTTCTCCTTGACTAGCAAATTGCTAAAGACTGAATGTCTGTGTCTCCTCCACTTTTATACATTAAATCCTAACACCCAACATGATGGTGTTTAGAGATAGGGGCCCTTGGGTGGTGATTAGGTCATGTCATTGGAACCCTCATAAATGAGATTGGTGTCTTTTTATAAAATAAATTTCAGGGAGTTCCCTTCTGCCTTCTGCCACGTGAGGATATGGCAAAAAAGATGGCCTTCTGTGAATCAGGAAGCAGGTTCTCACCAGACACCAAATCTGCTGGTACCTTGACCTGGGATGTCCCAGGTTCCAGAACCATGAGAAATAAAATTTTAAAAACCTCTTTGGACTTATATACCTCTCAACTTTAGATTAGTACTTTTGGCAGTGAATTCTCATTTTATGTTAAACATAAACTTACACAAATTTGATATCATGCAAAATAATATAATACTTCAGGTATAAAATTTGGAAAAAATGTTTAAACCCCTTTAACTTGTAAAGCTCACTAAGATTTTAGATGTCAGAGCTGGCAAGCCAACTTTATTGTGAACATATGCATGCCATTGCCAAAAAGATGAGCCTTCTTGTAAAATATAAATAACCTATCATAGACTCTTCCATAGCACATGTCATGTTTTGTATACTTGCATCAGAATTGTGCAAGAAATTTTGTGCTGTTATTGTTATTCATTATCATGCTTCAATTTTTTTCCTTATATATAAAATATTCTGTATATTATTGATCATGTGGTGAGGCTACTATTAGTGCAGGAATACACCAAAATCAATGATTATGGAAGAAAGGTGTGATAATAGACCATGAAGGAAGCCAATCAATTGCTATGACATCCTGGACTAGTTAAACAAGTTGTAGATTTATTCAAGCTCATGGAAAATTTAGTCTTTAATTATATGAGTTTTGAGTTATAGGTGGCCTTCAGAAAAGCATCCCTTGCATAAAATACAAATGTGGAGAACTTAAGCTACTTACAACTATGGCAATAAGTACTTGAGTTGAAAATTATTCTGATGACTTATTTTCTTCAAGCTATTCACAATGATTCAGGTCACCCCATCTTTGTCTCTGTTCTTTTAAAAAAATTTTCCCTACCATCATGATTTATCAGGATTTTGGGAAGTGATTACAGCTGTTTAACGTGTCTGTACATTGTGTTGAGATGTCTGTTAACTGGTGTGTGTGTGTGTGTGTGTGTGTGTGTGTGTGTGTGTGTGTGTGATTTAGAAGGATGATGCATACCAGCTTTGTAAGTTTCTTTTCCTACTCAAAAATATGTTCAGCACCTATCATTCACTGCCCTATTTTCTTGGCATATACTTGTTGAGTATTTCCACAACTAGGTATGTTAGACATTTATGTTAGTCAAGATCCAATGAGGAAAAGAGAAACCTTTCTAAGTATTCAAAACAAAGGTAATTTAATACATGGGTGAAGGTGGGGAGCTGGACCAGAGAGGCAACCAGGGGTTAGAAACAGCAAAATCTGTAACCACCTGAAAGCTGGAGGTAAGAGAGAGAGGAATTGATTACTGAAACCTAGGGTCTCAGCTGTCCTAGTGGAAGCTGGACTCAAGTAGGGCTTGCCTAGAGTTGTGAAGTCGGAGAGGAGACACATAGTGCCACAAAGGTAGAGAAAGGAAGGGAGAAATACTCAGAAGTGTTTCTTTCTCCAGCACTCCAATCTCCTGCCAATGCCCCCCACTGGCCCACCCAGGACAGAGCCCAGGAAAATCATCCTGCTGGGAGGGGAAGATTTCCTATGAGAGAGAGAGAGAGAGAGAGAGAGAGAGAGAGAGAGAGAGAGAGAGAGAAGCTGAGGAATAAAGGACCAAGAAGCAATCTCATACACCAGCACAGCATAACCTCCCTCTTCTTTGCAGATGGGGAAACCACTCCACTTCTAGCCAGTAACTGAGCAGTATGCATGTGAAGTAAAATTTGCATTTGGTCCCTTCATACAATCTCAGGAGACAGTTTTCTGGATGAGCTTGGGGATGCAAATACAATTATTTCATCCTACAAAACTCAGACCTAAAATGTTCTAAAATGAATTTTAAGATACCTAGTCTAGCAAAATAATATATTCAGTATAATGTCATCTTTTAAAATAAAAACCTACCACTTGGTATTAGATGGCAGCAGGGACAATGAGCATAATAAATCTTAATCACATTAACCTTTTTAGTCAGTCATATCTAGGTGACTTGGTCTCCAGATTTCTGGGATGATTTTTATGTAATTCATAAAGTGCATAAGATAATTCAAATTCAGCTCCTGCTTTTAAATTTTTTAATTATCAATTATATCTATAATTATTAAAAAATATATATTCTGATTTTTATATGTATATTCTGATATATATATATATATATATATATATATATATATATTCTGACTGATATATATTTGGATATATATGTATATATTCTGACTTTTTCCTCTGTGCTATTAATATGAACAAAGCTGTTAGAATTCAAGAAGCATGTGAATCACTTCCCTTAGCTAATTGACAATCTCAGCAAATGTACAAATCAATTTCACTAATCTTCAGCAAACTATAAATTAAGCAGTGAGGCTATGACAAGCTTATTGATTCCTTGCCAACAATTGTCCTCTAATATGCTGCTTCTGTGCCATAAATTAAAATGTTTCCACTGTGTCCTCTAAAACTCATATTTAATTATTAACAAACTTCCCCACAATATCAGCTTCTATCTAAATGTTGCCTTGTCTCCTTAAGAGAAAACTAGCTCTCTCCTGAGGACTCCACTACCCCATAGGTCTTTATTTTATTATTATTATTTTCCACCACCATTTATCTGCTCTCTGCCCTCTTCTACCTTCACTGCCCCCCACTGCAATCACCATACTGTCATCCATGAGTTCTCTCTCTTTTTACTTTTTTTGCTCAATTCCCCCTCCCACATTCCCCCCACTGTGAGCTGTTTGCCGCTCTCTTCCTATGAGTCTGTTTCTATTTTGCTTAGTAGTTCAGTTTGTTCATTAAATTCCACAAATGACTGAAATCATATGGTACTTGTCTTTCTCTGGCTTATTTCACTTATCATAATGTTCTCCAGTTTCAAGGGAAGGCTGTTCATTCTCCAACAGCCCACCCACTTTGGGGTCTGAATCAGGACACTCTGTACTCCTCACTGCTGCTCACACACAACTCTCCCACTCTCTTTCGCAGGCGTCTCTTCCTTTGAGGCACACTCATGTCGTAGGCTGTATTATCCTGCACTCTTCTTTATCAATGGGGATTGCCAATCTTCTGGTTAGTTTCCCTCATTCATTGAAGACTTTGGCAGAGAGCCCACTGCCACCACCGTAACTTCTTCACCATCCTAGTTATCTTCAACATCCATAGGTAGAACAATTACCTGAAATCTCAGTACCATGACTTTTCATCTCCAATGACCTTCACCTTCTCCGTCACTTCCACCATCTACTCTCAGGGCCACTCTGGAATTCATCACCACCTGGAACTGTTCTATCCTTAAAATTATCAACTTATACCTTTTATTCTCTAACTAAAATATCTTACTCTTCTAGCTTGCTTATTTAGTTCCCAATACACCAGTTTTCCCAATTCATTAGGACATCTAGTTCTCAACTTCTTCTTTGTCAGGATCTTTTTCTCTTCTTTTTACTCTAACTCCAGCTTATATTCAGGGACCAACGTTTCTTTTTTAAAAAGATATTTTATTGTTGACAGTATTACAGATGTCCCCCATTTCCCCCCTGCCCTCCACCCAACCCCAACCCTCCCTTAGGCCTTCACCACACTATTGCCTGTGCCCAGCCCCACTTCTGAGATATGTCAGTTTGTCCCATGTCTCAGAACTTATTTTGCTGGTCAATTTATTTTGTTCATTCGATTTCACATATAAGTGAGATCATGTGATATTTGTCTTTCTCTTACTGGCAAAATGCTCAGTGTTACTAATCATCAGAGAAGTGCAAATTAAAATCACAATGAGATATCACCTCACACCTGTCAGAATGGCTATCATCAATAAATCAACAAACAAGTGCTAGTAAGGATATGGAGAAGAGGGTCCAACATTTCAATAACTCCCTCATCTCCCTACTTCACTATCCCACTGGAATTCTAGCCCAGGAAAACACCAATCCTGGGAATGCCCTTGGACAATTGAGTTTTGTTGTATAAAATCACTGAAATTGGTGGATTTGTGTCACTATAAATTTAAGGTTATCAACCTTATCTGGAAACTCTGTGTTGTACCAAGATACCATTATGCATCCCCAATCAAGTCTCAGCCTTGTTTAATGTTAACACTACTTTAAACATCCAGTGTCCTTAGAAGTTTGGCTCTGTTGCCTCCCCATCTGCTCTCAACAGATGACTTCTCTTTCAACTTCATGGCAATAAGAAAAACCAAATAGTGTGAAGTCCCTTCATTGCCCAGGCTGTGCCTCCCTATTCATCTTTCCTTCTTACTTCCAGCTCCACTCATTACAAAGGTTAGTTACCAAATATGCAGCATCAGGGAACTTGATAGAAATGCAAATTCTCTGGCCCCACTTTAGCAGACCTAGTGAATTAGAAACTCTGGAGGTGGGACCCAGTGACCTGTGTTTTAACAAGCCCTCCCAGTGAGTTCTATGCATGGTCGAGTTTGAGAACAACTGTCTTATGCTAATCCTTCTGTCTGTGCTCTGGATTCCACCTAACACCACATTCTCAGTTCCTAGAGAAATAGCAGAAACTTTTGCTCCTCCCCTGCCACCCCCTCATCTCATACCTCACTACGTCAATGGACTCCTAACTCATCTATCTACTCAGTATTGTTTCTCTGCATCAATTCTCCACCCTGTAGCCAGTGTGATTCTTTTGGGGCATCCATTTGCTAGTGTCAGGAGTCTTCCCTTCACATTAACATATTATCCAATCTTTCAAACTGTCTCATAGGTCTTTCAAGGTTTGGTGTCTGTCTCCCTAGCTTTATCCTGTACAATCCATCTCCTTAAATTAAGCATCCTGAAATTCTTTTTGTTCCTTTCGTGCCATGTCCTTATTGGTCTTCGGTCCTTCATGGATGTTGATTCCTCATCTTGGAATACTCTTCCTGCCTATTGTTTCTTCTAACATAACTTGTCCTTCATATCTCAAGTCAGAATATACTTCACTGAGGTGACCTTCAGACTAGATTAAAATTCATTCCTATATGCTTTCTTAGCTCCATGTTCTTCTCCTATCATAATTTTTACCTTTTTCTAATGCCTACTGTCTATGTTAGGCTAGAAGCTATTTGGGGGAAGAGACTATGTTCACTTCATTCACACTATATGCTCTGAACCTAGCATAATGCCTACATCCGACATAGGTGCTCAACAAATATCTATTGAATGAATACATTTCAAAATTTGAAACCACGATGGTGGCATAGGTAAACACCTGAAATTGCTGCCTCGCACAACCACTTCAAAAGTACAACTAAAAGACAAAACAGACATCACCGAGAACCACAGGAAGGCTGGCTGAGTGGAAATTCTACAACTAGAAAGAAAGAGAAAAGCACACTGAGACTCAGAGGATGTGCGGAAGTAAAGTGTAGAGGTATGGAGGCGGGCGTGGAAAGGGCTGGCAACCGAGGACACGGTTGTCTTTTTCAATCAGGAGGGAGTCTCAAGCTCCCGACTGCTCTGAACTCCAGTTCCAGGTGAGTCTCTGGGGACCCATACTCCTACAGGGAGAAACTGGACTGTCTGGGATTAGTCGTAACTTGAGGGCAGCTTTCTCTCAGAGGTGCTTGCAGGGATTACCAGGACACTGAGACTGAGGGCCTCTTAGAGTAGGACTGAGGAGCAGCCATAGTTGCTTGCTCCGCCCTATTGATCCCCTGAGACCCCACCCCACCCAAGCTGTGCCCAAAGGCTTTTGCATATGAAAGGCCTGGCCTTTTCAATCTGAAAATTACCTAACAAACTGCAGCTGGTTCAGAGAGGCCCAGAACTCCCAAAAGAAGGCCCAAGGCCCCAGAGCAGCTTGCATTGCTTCAAAGCTGGGCCTCATTTGGGCACCTCCAAACCCCAAACAAAGAAAAGGAATCTGCAGATCTTTCCATAGCTCCTGCTGGGTAGCCCCAGGCAGAGGCTAAATTAGCACCTCCTTAGAGATCCAAGAGCCAGTGTACCCAGTGGTCAGAGTGGGACCATCCAGATTACAACTCCTCAGATCCATAAGGGACACATTCAGGGGGCAGACTCGGTGAGCACCAAAGCCCCACTGAAGCAAGTCTTGCCCCAGAAGGGTGTCTCCCACACAGAAGTTCTCCCACTGCAGACACAGCTGATTCTCACAGCCAATTTGCCTGGAGGTCAATTCCTCCCAGTGATACCTACAACAATCAAGGCTTAACTACAAGACTGTGCACAAAGCCCACAAAGGGGTGCACCAAGAGTGTCCACCTCAGGTAACTGGGGAGGCTGAGCCACTGGGCCCTATAGGACACCTAGCACAGAAAGCCACTCTATTAACACAGGTAAGCAGCCAAAATGCAAAGACAAAAAAACAGGTCACAAATGACAGAAATGGAGGAAAGCAAACTATAGGATATAGAGTTCAAAACCACACTTATAAGGTTTTTCAAGAATTTTCTAGAAACCACCAATAAATTTAGTGAGACCATCAAGAAATCTAGTGAGACCCTCGAGGTTGTGATAAAGGACCAACTAGAAATTAAGCATACACTGACTGAAATAAAGATATTATACAGAGTTCCAACAGCAGACTAGAGGATCGCAAGAATCAAGTCAAAGATTTGAAATACGAAGAAGCAAAAAACACCCAAATGGAAAAACAAAAAGAAAAAAGAATCCAAAAATATGAAGATAGTGTAAGGAGCCTCTGGGACAGCTTCAAGCATACCAACATCTGAATTATGGAGGTGCCAGAAGAAGAGAGAGAGCAAGATATTGAAAACCTATTTAAAGAAATAATGACAGAAAACTTCCCCTACTTGCTGAAAGAAATAGACTTACAAGTCCAGGAAGCGCAGAGAACCCCAAACAAAAGGAATCCAAAGAGGACCACACCAAGACACATCATAATTAAAATGCCAAGAGCAAAAGACAAAGAGAGAATCTTAAAAGCAGCAAGAGAAAAACAGTCAGTTACCTACAAGGGAGTACCCATATGACTGTCAGCTGATTTCTCAACAGAAACTATGCAGTCCTGAAGGGAGTGGCAAGAAATATTCAAAGTGATGAATGCCAAGAACCTACAACCAAGATTACTTTATCCAGCAAAGCTATCATTCAGAATTGAAGGTCAGATAAAGAGCTTCACAGATAAGGAAAAGCTAAAGGAGTTCATCACCACCAAACCAGTATTATATGAAATGCTAAAAGGTATCCTTTACAAAGAGAAAGGTAAAGATACAAATTATGAACAACAAATACACAAGTGAATCTAAAAATCAAGTGAATAAAGAATCTTATGAACAGAATAAACTGGTGAATATAATAGAATCAAGGGCATAGAAAGGGCGTGTACTGACTATTCTCCAGGTGGGGAAGGGGTTTTGGGGGCGCGGGAAGAGACTGGACAAAAATCGTACACCTATGGATGAGGACAGTGGGGGGGGGGGTGAGGGCAGAAGGGGGGGTGGGAACTGGGTGGAGGGGAGCTATGGGGGGAAAAAGAGGAACAACTGTAATAATCTGAATAATAAAGATTAAATTTTAAAAAAAATTATGTTGTTTTTTAGTCTTCATTTTCACTTCTTTTTAAAATATCCTTCCTATTAAGTGTCCATCCCCCCTCCCATCCCCCGCATAACTCTTTCCATTACTCTTTTAAATTAAAGTCCTAGCCCTGTGGTTTTCCAATCTGTGTGCTAAGGTGCCCCAAAATGCCTTAGCAAACTCACAGGGGCACCATGAGATATTTTCAATTGTCAAGAGAAATATGACAACACCTGTTAGATACCATGCAAACTACTAGCTTGTGGGAGTTCAGAGTTTCAGCATTAGGTAACTGCATTTCTTTCAAAAATGTCATATCTTTGTGAAGCTCAGTTTTCAACAGTGACTATGGTAAAAAAAAAAAAAAAAAAAAAAAAAGGAAGCATCAAGTGGAAATCAATATAGTATAAAAATTAGGGTAGAGGTGCCCAATTTGATTCCAAGTTTGAAAAGATATGTGATGCCCAATGGGTAGCAAGTTGTTAGAACATAAATACTCATTAAGTTGGTTGTGTTAGGTTGCCCAAGGAGGAACACACAGGTCAGAATGGTAAGGGATTACGAATTTATTCGATCATCCGAACACTAGATGGCTGAGCCTGGATGGCTCCAGCACCCAGTGATGGGAGTCAGTGGCTTTTAAAGGACTTTTGGTAGGCTTTTTCTGGGCGGAGAATTCCTTTTGCATAGCCAGAGGGGAGATAATGGAATGTGGCCGCAGCAAGTGAAATGTGGTCTCAGCAAAGGGAATGTCCATATTGAAATGGCCTGAAAAGCCAGTTCCCAGGGGAGGGGTATCAAGTCAATTGCTTGATCAAACCTAACAGGTTGGATCTAATTACTTAATAAGTAAAACCTGTAAGTATTTTCTTGGGCCTACAGGCACTATGAAAAAATTACTGAGATAATAAAGAAACAGAGAAAGTGTGGGAACCTCTGTTCCTGTCAATTTTTAATTTTCCTTTATGTGGACTCCTCCCACCTTACTGTCTTATTTTTGTTTATATTCCCACTCCAGTTGCTTTTTATGATTTCTTTTAGTATCTTCTTTTTGGTAATAGTGATATATCTATTTACTACCATTGGTTTTAATTCTTTTTGCCTGATTTCTATCATAATTTCTCTCTTCTCCTCTGCAATGATTTTTAAATACCCATATTGTTATTTATTTTTTGTACTAAAATATTACATGGTAAAGAAAAGAAAATGGACTTTGTGAATCACTATGTGCAGACACGACAGTATCTGATTTACATGTTTTGGGTGTGGTGGTGTGTGTGTGTGTGTGTGTGTGTGTGTGTGTGTGTGTGTGTGTGTGTGTGAAGCCAATTGTGTGCCTCAGCCTCCTCCTAAAAGGAAGGTGTTACAGTGACATGACCTCACACAGTGTGGAGGCTGGTAGAGGAGTGTCTGTAAAGCAGTCATCTTCACATACGATGCTTGAGTTTAAAGTTCACAGACAGGTGGTCAGGAAGGGAAGGTAGATGTATGTATGGTGGGGAAAGCAAAATAAAGCTGGGACTCATAGAACAAAGGACTTAAACCTGTCAGTTCTCTTGCCTCTGACCTTAGTGGTACGGTGTCCTGCAGAAGCTGGGTCCCTTCCTCCTGGAGTTAAACACACAGCAAAACCTGAGGGAAGATTAGGGTGGAGCAACTGCAGGCCCAATCAGCATTTCATGGCAACCGGGTGAGGCAACAGATCGCCAGCAGCCTGTGTGAGCTACCAAATAGCTGCTGCTTCACTTCTGACCTCCAAATCTCACACAAGCATCTCTCTTCTGGCCACTCACTGGAAACATCGCAGAAAGGGAATTCTGGGAAACATAAATCAGCCTAACGCAGTGGCTACATTACACAGCCACTACAAGCATAGCACCCATTCCCTTTACCAAAGTAGCCTACATTATAGTTAAAGGCAAAATACATGTTCATTGAAAGGCAAGTATCAGAGCTCTAGCCAGTTTGGCTCAGTGGAAGGAGCATCGGCTCAGTGGATAGAGCATTGCCCTGTGGACTGAAGGGGGCTGGGTTTGATTCCAGTCAAGGGCATGTGCCAGGTTGCAGCTCAATCTCTAGTAAGGGCCATGCAGGAGGCAACCGATCAATGATTCTCTCTCATCCTTGATGTTTCTATCTCTCTCTTCATTTCTCTTCCTCTCTGAAGTCAATAAAAATCCTATATAATAAAAGCCTAATTTGCAAACTGTCTCCGTGGGTGGTCGTTTGACTCCGGGAGTTTGACTGGGAAACTGGGAGTTCAACCCGCTCGCTATGATGTGCGCTGATCACCAGGGGGTGGCGCAGAACATGGCATCGGAAATGTGCTGCGACCTCTCACTGGCTACCTGGGGGTGGGGTGACAGGGACAGAGATGCAGTGAGAATGTGGGGTGTCTGCCGAGCTCACTCTCTCACTCTCACTCCCCCTGCTACCCTCCCCTGGGACACCAGGGCTCATGTGCCAGGAAAGACCCTCCGCCATGCTCAGGTGCTGGGCACCCGCAAGGAGCCCACCCCGCACCCATACAGCTTCTTCCAGGTGAGCCGGGCCGCAGCCACCAGGACTGCAGGGGCTGGTCGGGCTCCCAATGGGTTTGCACAAGAGCCAGTCTGCGAGACTGGCTGGGAGAGTGCAGTGCCTGCCCAACTTCCATGCAGTGCTGCTGGGCAGTCCAGAGGCCCATGCTGTGCCCCAGCCCACAGTGTCTGGCTGCACTCACCACATCTCTGCACGGGAACTTGGGCGCCATGACTCAGGCTGAGGGGGGTGCGTGAGGGCCCAGGGGCCCAGTTGCTGCCCAGGGTCCAGAGGTCAGCTTGGACCTGCCCTTCTATGCCAAATGCTTGCGCTCCAATCGCAGGCCAGGCCTAGGGACCGCACCTGTGCACAAATTTCATGCACTGGGCCTCTAGTATATTAATAAAAAGGAAAGCATCCGAAATTCAATATATAATAAATGTTAAATGAGTGGTTCCAGAGGAAGTGGAGAGAAGTGCAGGTAGTGGTTAATAGGATTGGCACAATGGATAGATTTCAAGTAGATGATGGAAAGTAGTGTTCCAGTGAGGGACAATGGCAATGTCTCAGAAACAGGAGCACCCAGGCATTCCAAGACAATGGCAGATCAATCTAACCAGAGCAAAGGGCCTGTGAAGCAAGAATTGGGTGAATGAGTCTGGAAGAGAAGGCTGGAACCAGATCACGGTCTCTAATGCCAAACCTGTTTCTAGTTTTATTCTGCAGGCAGACAAGGAGTCCTCATGATTTATTTAATTCACTGCTATTCGTCCTGATTCTTTCTCCCTGGTTTCCATCTTTATTTCTCTCCATTCTACTCTCTGAAATTATTCTTCATCCTTGATCCTTCATCTCTTGGTTGTAATAAAACATTATGTCATATAAAAAAGCAGGTGGTTGTTATAAGGCAAATGGGATACAGGATGTAAAAGGGACTTTAAGGCAGCCCTGCTGTCATGTGCAAAAGGAATTGAAAGGGGCAAAGGAACCGAAGACATAAGTTCTCTCCCAGAAGCAGCCCTCAGAAACTAAAACTGAAGGACGGACGACAATTTGGACTGTGACTCAAGTTCTTCCCATACTTTGTAGGACTCAAGCCTGTCAATGTCCTGATAAGCCATTGTTACTCTTTCCATCCAGAAGATGGGTAAACACCTTCCATCCTCTATCTTAAGACCCATTGATAAGAAAGGCTGACCCCACAAAGACTCATACAAGGGTTGGTGGGAAGCTCAATAGCATCCAAGTGAATTTTCCTCAATTCAGTGTCCTCTCCTTAACAGCCTTCCCTATGGGAAGAGCATCTGAAGGACACAGGGTCCACTAATTGCTCCTATAGGCTGCAATCAGTGACAAACAGTATTTTATTGGACACAACCCCACTCTCTCCTCCCCAATCTTATGCTCCATTGCCTCCAGATAGAGAGCTGCAGCAGGAGCCCTGATGAGCTTGCTTCAGTGGGAAGAGCCTGGGCTGAGATCCAGGAGAACTGGACCTTATCCCTGCTCTGCAGCTCACTAGCTGTAAGATTTTTGGGTACAACCCAAAACGGCCTCTGTGAGCTTTGTTAAATGCGTAGGTTAAATTAGATGCTCCCTACAGTTTCTTCCGGATTTAATTTTTTTTATTTTAAGACATGCTAATTAAAATGAGATCCAAATTTTACTTATCAAATTGGCAAAAATGAAAAGAAGCAGCTATTCACTCTTGGCAAGTCCTCTTAGCACTGCAGATAAGAGATCAAATTAGTAAGAAAGAAACTGAATGTTCCCACTATGTAGAAAAGTTGTTAAAATGCATATAGTCTCAGGAATTCTCTCTCTCTCACTCCCAAAATAATTAATTTCAAGGACATGTCCAGCATTTATGCAATGATACATCACAACATTGCTTATAACAACAAAAACTTAGAGATAATATAATAAGCCATTGATTAAATAAGTTACATGTGATGGTATAGCATAAAGCAACTTAAAAATGACGCTGTAGAAAAACAGTAAAATTGAAAAGTTCTCTATATTAATATGTGAAAGTTCTCTATTTTAATATGTAAAAGGAAGTGATGTACTTAATATTTCATTGTCATTTAGTATTGTCATCTAGTATCTCAAGTTAGTTATATATGTAACCATATTTCTCCAGAGCTGACTTGCCTGTGACTGCTAAATAAAGGCACATACTCTTTAACATACTCTTTTGAGCCCCCATTCTGCAGAAATCCATGCTACTAACAGGTTTTCCATTCAGGAATGTCTAGGACTCTCAAAGGAACTCTGACTTCCTCCACAGATCCACTGCTGGTCCATAGAGCTAAAGGTGGGTCTATGCCCTAACATAATTGACTTGCATGCTCCTCCCTTTTACAATACAATTAGTTCAGAGTGCAAAATCTATAGAAATCAGAAGTTTAATCTTTTCAAAAACCAAACCTGACCATCCCCATCTCTCTTCTCCTTCTTACAATTATGGCTTGCCTTTACTCCAAGGGTAAAGATAAAATTCCTTAAGAAGCCTACAAACTCCTATAGTCTTGCCTGGTATATTGCTCTTCCATGCTTCTCTAGCCTCAACATGTACCAGCCTTTCTCTCCTTTCTAGCTGCATGAGTCCTTTCTCAGCCCTTCATATTCTTCACACGCCCCCCACCCCCATCCATCCACCACAGGGCCTTTGCACTTACTATTTAATTCTCTTTGGGCAATGATCTTGCCCTACTCTTTCCAGTTAATTCTTTCTCAGCTTGTAATTTTTTCAGAGAAGGGTCCTCAAGGTTATCAGACTTGGTATAATATTCATATTATACATTCACATAGCTTTGTATAACTTCCTTATAGCCCTTGATCACAGTCATAAATTTACCTTTTAATCATATGACTTGCAGGGTAAAGATGAGCTGTGTCTATTTTTTTCTTTCTCCCTTTTCTTCCTCAACATTTCATTTATATCTCACACAGTGACTGTTACATCTTTTTCAAATATGTAACCACAGTCTCCTTCAGGCTTCCTCTTTTTGAAGATGGGGGTTCAGAATGGCCCCCACAATTGAGAACCCCCACCCATCCCCACATCTTGAGTCCAGGACCCTGACTCTCCTTTTATCCCTGAAGATACCTTCAGTCTATTGTAAAAAACCCCACCAAAACAAACAAACAAAAACTTAGTGAAAGCTTCTGAATTAGTAGTAGAAATTACATATCCATATGTATTTTTAAATTTCTTAAGCAAAAGAGAAAAGTGCCTTAAAGAAATTAGAGGATTCAGGTAGCCGAAGGGGCTAAACCAGGGGTGGGCAAACTTTTTGACTCAAGGGCCACAATGGGTTCTTAAACTGGACTGGAGGGCCGTAACAAAAGCATGGATGGAGTGTTTGTGTGAACTAATATAAATTCAAAGTAAACATCATTACATAAAAGGGTACGGTCTTTTTTTTCAATAGTTTTATTCATTTCAAGTGGGCCGGATCCAGCCCACGGGCCATAGTTTGCCCACGGCTGGGCTAAACTATAGATGAGACATTAATATGTAAATCTTTTTTTTAACTTTGATAGGTGATGGTTAGCAAAATGCTGAAAGACTGAGATTGCTGTTTATTAAAAGAAGGACCTTGAGGGGAAAAACACAAAACAAAACTTAAATCTGTGCAAGAAGTTTGTATTTTTAACATAGCATCATATTTAGAATGTTGATAATATCATATTATACAGGGGTGGGGCAAAAGTAGATTTATAGTTGTTTGTAAGGAAAAATAATAAATAATAATACAAGAATAAACTTTCTTTGCACACTCACAACTGTAAATCTACTTTTGCCAACCCTATTTGCAAGGATTTAGTGGAAAACTAGATTAAATTATAATGGATCACCTTAACAGTCCAGTGTAGGGTGGGCCTCCTCTCCCAAGTCCAAGACATATTCTCATCCACTATAAGATGATTAAAGTGTTTAACAAATTTCTAAAAGAACATCCATTCATAAGAAGTGCTATGGACACATGGTCCTTACATGGAAACCCACCCAGAAATGTGGAAGCTATCCCCTGACACATACATGCCTACTGTACATATCACTCATAGTTCTGGGATTTAAGGATTTTTATAAAAACTTTAAACCTCTATCCTCAGAATATAACTACTTTTCTGTATGCAGAAGTATTTCTACTTTTAATAAAAGTCATCTTAATTTCCCTCAAGAATATGAGAGTATATCCTTCTAAATAGTGAGAGTAACAAAATCCAAATAGGTAATTGCCCAATGCAAATATAATCAAGGGAGACATTTCTTAGGAAATGAAATTTTGCTAGCAAAAACTAATAGAGACTCACTAAGAAAGCAAGCCTGAAGAAAATGAATTCTTATATGAACTTCAAAAGATAAAGAGTATTAACATAAAAGAATACACTGACAGTTTAGCATTAATTTGTGAAATTTATCCCTATAGAACCACAACACAATTTGTCTTGCATAAACTATATACATACATACCCTCCTCCATTAAAAAAAAAAAAGGAGACAACTAATTAAAACAACCTATCTTCTCTCAAAAATTTTACAGAAATAAAATTCTGCCCTGGCTGGTGTGGCTCAGTTGGTTGGGTATCATCCAGTGCTCCAAAAGGTTGCCGATTCGATTCCTGGTGAGGGCACAAGCCCAGGTTGCCAGCTTTAACCCTGACAAGCAGTGTACAGGAGGCAGCCAATTCATGTTGCCCTCTCACATTGATGTTTCTCTCTCCCTCTCCCATCCTCTGTCTCTAAGAATCAATACAAAATCTTTAAAAAGAAAATTCTATGGTCTATAGTCTTAAGACCATCTTAGTACTTTCTCACAGTAACAATCTTTCAGTACTTAGACATGTTGGTGTCAAATTTATATATGTAACTTCTTCTATCCCCATGTCCACAGAATGTTTTCCTTTGCCATGTGGTATACACAGTCAAAAATATTCCCAGGTGCCCTCTTATGGCTGTGGTGGAATTTGGCAGGTAGTCAAAGTAACTCGTTAGTAGTTTATAACAGTGATTCCATCTCCATCCACTTCGAAATAATTTTGAGCACTATTATGTTCAATACACCATACTAAGAGCATTTTGGGGAAAGGATATAAACAAAATCAGCCAAGCTCGTCCTTTCAATAATTTACAGCCTCTAACAGAAAAGAAATGTAGAACTATAGTTCTATGATACCTGAGAGCAAAGTAGAGAAGAACAAATTATTTCCATTTGGTAAGTGGGAAGGAGTAGGTCAGGGAACATGCCCTAAAGAAGTGCTCTTTGAGTCAGATTTGGAAGGAGAGGTAGACTTTAACAGAGAGTAAGGAAAAGGCATTCCAGGCTGAGGGGACAGCTTGAAGAATGGCAGACAATGAGCAGGAGGGAGCAGGATGTATTAGAGAAGGCGACTTCTTCCACTGACAGGAGATGAAGGTGTACAAGGAAGAGAAAGGAAGTCATGGAAATAAGCATGGAGAGCTATCAGGACCAGATTATGGAGGAAATTCAAATACCATATCAAGTCATGTATATTTTAGTTGGCTAAATAGAGAGCCATAGATAGTTTTGTTTTGTTTTTAACAGAGTAATGTAATACCTTTACCTTAGGAACAGTTGGGAGAGTTTGGGGAAAGGAGCAATACTATATATAAATGGCTTTATAGGCCTAAACTCAGAAATAGCAGTTGTGGTGGAACTGAAAAGGGACCACTATCACAAAACTGAAATGAGAAAAGAGATTTCAAATGGCCAATCAATGTATGAGAAGATATTGAAGTGCATTCACCATTAGAATATTCAAACTAGCACAAGAAGGGGATACTTTTTCTCATCTCATCAAATACGCAAAAATAAAAAATACTGATAATATGCAACTACTATTATTGATAATAAAAAGGAACTCCCCATGATGTCAAAGGAGAGTTAAAATTGATAAAACATTTTAGGCAATAACTATCCACACTTAAGATGTACATTCCCTTTGACCTACCAGTTATTCAAGTGTTAAATTACACACACACACACACACACACACACACACAAGAAATTATAAGACAACACTGGAAAACTTGGAAACAGGCAACAACAAGAAACTGATTAATAAATTATGGTATACATCTTCAATATAATTCTGTATAACACTTTAAAAGAATGAGATAAATTCATATGCAAAAAAATTAAAAACTTTTCATAATATTAGTTATTAATATAGTAAGAGGAGATACAGTGGCAAAAGGATGTGATAATGCTCCTAAAACTGAATATGTGTGCGTGTGAGTGTGTGTGTGTGTGTGTGCGCGCGTGCATGCACGCGCGCACATAAAAAGAGGCTTATAGATAAGGCTGAAATGATATAAAGCAGACTATCTATTTAGAAAGTGGATTTGGGAGACATAAAGGGAAAACCTGTACTTTTTACTTCATACAATTTTGGGCTCTTCAAATTTTTTTTGCAAAGAAAAAGAATTAAGTTTATAATTTAAAACTTTTTTTAAAAATATATTTTGTTGATTTTTTACAGAGAGGAAGGGAGAGAGATAGAGAGTTAGAAACATCGATGAGAGAGAAACATCGATCAGCTGCCTCCTGCACATCTCCTACTGGGGATGTGCCCGCAACCCAGGTACATGCCCTTGACCGGAATCGAACCTGGGACCTTTCAGTCCGCAGGCCGACGCTCTATCCACTGAGCCAAACCAGTTTTGGCAATTTAAAATTTTTTAAAGAAGCAAAAGAAATGGTTATACAGAGGGATAATAAAGCACTAGGAGTCTTTCAGAAGGCCTTCAAATAATATGCCAACATGACTAAATCACATTGGTAAGTGAAGTTTGTGAGAATATTTATTCAAAAAGAAGAAATTAATAAATTATATAATAATTTAACAGATACTACCCATGATGGTTGAATGGTGTTCGTTTATTTGTTTGTGGTTTGGTGACAATTCTATCCCCTGAAGAATCTTGGTCCATAGAAATGCCAAACTGAGACAATCCATAGCCCTTCCTTGTCAGCATTCTATACATCTCTGTCTTTACTAGTTCAACTTTTGAGATTCCATAGGTAAGTGATATCAAATAATATTTGTCTTTCTTTGCCTGACTTATTTTACGTAGCATAATGCCCTCAAGGTCTGTGTGTGAGTGTGTGTGTGTGTGTGTGTGTGTGTGTGTGTGTGTAAATAAAAATGATATGCATTATAGCCCTTATACCAGGGGCTGGGGATGGGGGAATTGGGGAGATATTTAAGGGTACAAACTTCCAACTAGTACACAAAAGTCCTAGCGATCTAATGCACATCATAGTGATTACAGACAATACTGTATTATAAAATTCAAAGTTTCTTAAAGACTAGATCTTAATTGTTCCCACCACAAAAAGAAAAATTATATTTATGCTATGTGATAGGTGTTAGCTAATACTATGGTGGTAATCATATTGCAATCTATAAATGTACCAAATCAATACACCTTAAATATATACAATGTTATGTCAATTATATATCAACTAGGGGCACGGTGCACGAAATTCGTGCACTGGGTGTGTGTGTGTGTGTGTGTGTGTGTGTGTGTGTGTGTGTGTAGTGTCCCTCAGCCCAGCCTGCCCCCTCTCACATACTGGGAGCCCTCAGGCGTTGACCCCCATCACCCTCCAATCGCAGGATCGGCCCCTTGCCCAGGCCTGACGCCTCTTACAGAGGTGTCAGGCTTGGACAGGGGACCCCCATCTCCCCCGATCACTGGCTCTGGCCCCCGCCCAAGCCTGAGGCCTCTGGCCCAGGAATCATGCCTGGGCAGGGGACCCCCATCTCCCTCTGATCGCTTGCTCCACCCCCCGCCCAAGCCTGACGCCTCTGACCCAGGCTTCAGGCCTGGGCAAGGGGACCATCATATCCCTCCAATCCCCGGCTCCGCCTCCCACCCAGGTCTGATGCCTCGGCCAGAGGAGTTGACCCTCATCACCCTCCGATCACCAATCACCGGATCGGCCCCTTGACCAGGCCTGAGGCCTCCGGCAGAGGTGTCAGGCCTGGGCAGGGGACCCCCAGCTCCCCGTGGTTGCAGGCTCCACCCCTGCCCAGGCCTAACGCCTCTGGCTGAGGCGTCCGGCCCGGGCAGCGGGGACCCGCAGCTGCAGCGGCCCCGCGATCGTGGGCTCCGCTTTAGGCCCAGGCAAGGGGCCCCTAGCTCCTGGGACTGCCAGCTTCGACTGTGCCCAGCTCCCATCGCTGGCTCCACCCCTACTTCCTGCTATCACTGGCCAGGGTGGAAAAGGCACCTGATTCTCTGATCATGGCTGGGGGGCAGGGCAAAGGCGGCCCCAGGGCCGCCTTTGCCCTGCCCCCCAGCTCTTAGCTCCCCCCTGGGTTTCTGATCACTGTCAGTGGCAGGGGGCTTCTTCCTGCTTTCCCTTTTGCCTCCCTGCATTGTGCCTACATATGCAAATTAACCGCCATCTTGTTGGCAGTTAACTGCCAATCTTAGTTGGCAGTTAATTTGCATATAGCCCTGATTAGCCAATGAAAAGGGTATCGTCGTACGCCAATTACCATTTTTCTCTTTTATTAGATAGGATAAATATAAAATAATAAAATAAAATAAATATCCCTAGAAAAACATTGTCCTTCCTAACATCAAATCAGAATCTGAACCCTGGCTTTATCTGAGGTAGGATTTCTAGTTTCAAATCAGGAATTGGTTGGCATCTGAAGCATACTTCTACCTATATTCTAAGTTCATTCTCAGCAGCACCATTGTTCACAATGTGTCATAAAAGATAAACAGGATATTTATCTTCTGTGCATCTGTAATGAAGAAAGTATAACTAGAGTATGTGAAAGAGAAGAAGAAAATCAATGATGAAAACCATGTCAGAAGCAGTTACTGGTAAATGTCAGATTTCCTGTCTTGATATAACAGCTCAGGTTTTCAAACAGAAGATAATTACTTTCCACATGGCTACCTGAAAATAAATCTAAGCTGTATCAGAAACCTTCACAAATTCAGACTAATTGTGTGGAAATTAGGAGAGTAAACTGTATAATATCTATCTATATCTATATATCTATATATCTATATATCTATATCTATATCTATATCTATATCATCTATATCTATATCTATAAAAGCCTAAGTGACTGTTATGACTGAACGACTGGAATGAACAGACGACCAGCCGGTAGCTATGACACACACTGACCCAGACCTTACTGCTGGGGCCCTGATAGCCCCAAATCTGGTTCACCTGCACCCCGGACCCAGACAGGAGGAAGGAGGGAGCCCAATTCCTTGCAGAATTGGCCATGCCTTAGCTTGCTACTGGGGCCAACCTCCTGCGGTCCCTCCCCCCCTGACAGGCCAGGCCCCCCATGGGCCCCGATTGGGGGTCTGGCTGGCCAACTTCCCGCAGTTCCTGTCCCTGGCAGGCCAGCCCCCCTGATAGGCACCTATCTCCGAGGGGCCCCACCTGTGCACGAATTTGTGTACCGGGCCTCTAGTATTCAAATATAAAAGAAATTCAAAATATAAAATGCTAATCTTGTTAGATTATTAATTTAGTTTGCTTCCAAGAAAGCAAAATTGTAAAACAAATCCTAGATAAAAGTAATGATATGGTGCCCTGGCCAGTGTGGCTCAGTTGGTTGAGTGTCCTCAGGCGCACTAAAAAGTTAGTGGTTTGATGCCCAGTCAAGGCACATGACCAGGTTGCGGGCTCAATACCTGGTGGGGACATTCAGGAGGCAGCTGATCAATGTTGTGTTCTCACAATGATGTTTCTCTCTTCTCCCTTCTTCTCACTCTAGAAATCAATACACTAAAAAAAGAAATGATATGGTGAGAAGATTGCTTAGAGGAAATTATAATCAAGTTAGACCTCTGGAAAACCATCTTTTTGAAAACAGTAGCCTAATTATCACTGTCTCTTAATAATACAATTTTTGTTTTTATTAAGTATCATTAAAATATAGATATATAACCTGCCTTAAAATTCAATGTAAAAATAGTGAGGCAATTACCCATTACATTACTCGACATCAATTTTTGTTTTGTTTTTTAGTCTTAATAATACAAAGCATTGCCAGTTTATTGCACACAGAAGGCACTTAATAAATGCTAATACTTATGAGGACAATAAATTTGTATTTATAATTACACTTGTGAATTATAAACAAATTTTCATAGGACATATATGCTCTAAAATATATATTCTCTTGGGTAAAATAAGTATATATCTTGCAATCTATTTTTTAGAACTTGGATTTTATTTTATTTTTATTTTCAATCCTCACCCATATATATTTTTCCATTGATTTTTAGAGAAAGTGGAAGAGAGAGGGAAAGACAGAAATATCAATGTGAGAGAAACACATCGATTGGTTGACCAAGGCCCAGGCTGGGAAGGAGCCTCCAACTGAGATACGTGCCCTTGACCAAAATCGAACCCTTCGGTCCACAGGCCGACGTTCTATCCACTGAGCCAAACAGGCTAGGGCTCCAATCTTGTTTACAAGTGCTAATTTGCTTAGTTTAGTGTGAAACAAAAATTAAATGTCAACAAAATCTCAAATAGATTTACAAAAATTTCTAAATTTGTGTGTTGCTGCTTAATGCTGTATTGCATATGCACTATAAGCAGGCTAATGGGTAGATTCTCTTCCTTGAGCTATAAAAGTTACAAATTCAAACAAGGACTAGTGTATTCTTTTCATGATAAATTGGTTAAAAATATAAATTACCTCACATATAAAAAAGAAAAACAATAAATTAAAACTGAGAAAAGATAAAACTAGAATGCCTTCCATAGTAATGTATAAAAATTTTGCATGATTTTATTTTAAAACATACATTTACCCAAGTCAAAGACATACTTCAAAGTATGGACTGATTCTGAATTATATCCACCAATGGCTTTTGGAGCATCTAATTAAGATAATTTATTCATTCCTAACTTTTCATTCACTCTGGAATCAGGTGCCCCAAAGGACAGCTCCAGACCCTAGGCAGTGATCCCTTTAAGCAGGAAGTTAACACTAATTATTACTGAAATCAGAAATTTTCTACATCTCATAGCTAATAAAAACTAAAATTGACTAAACTGTCAATAAGTACCAAGACATAGGACAAATGGTTTACATGCATTGTCACTCGAATCCTCCCAATGTGAAAATATTAGTTTTATGAGGTCAAAACTCTTATTTTCATTTTAAGTGAACTTGAGGATCACACAGATTTAGAGTATACCTAAGTACATAAAATTAGAAATTGGCAAAATAGTATTCAAAACCAGAATTTTTGGCTCCAAAATCAGTCTTAGTGCTTAGTCAATATTATAAGAAAATTTTCCCCAACTTTCCAGATAAACAGTGCAAAAACAGAATAGGTGTTAAAAAAAAAAAGTTTATCTAAATATTTCTAAATAACAGCAGAATAAATAAGAATTAGCTATATTTTATCATTTTTATCTTGACATTGAATTCATATTTGAGGACTTATATAAAAATAATTTGGCTAGCTAGAAAATATTAGTTATGGGAAGGAAATGTTTAAAGATTTAATAAAAATTTAATCTTCACAGTTCATTCTTATAGCAATTTCTGTTGCCTGGTTACCATGAGGCAGAGCAAACTAACTACATAAGAATTATCACAACTATACTAAAAATAATGAACATTTCTTATCTCCCTGTTCTATTCTTAAATACTTCATTACAAAATAGAGTGAAAAATTATATGCTTAATAATAGGCATTGAATATATAAACTGTTTTCTTCATTCTTTGTTGAGTCTTCTAACCTCCTAGGTATATAACTGATGAATATATCTTTAGTTTTATAGAGAAAAATACCTTATAGCATCTGACCAGTGAGTCATCCAAAGTGTTCTGTTGTTGACAACAGACTTGTTTTTGATAAGCACTACGGAGATAAGAAATGAATAATGTACAGTCAAGATAAGGAATGTATAAAATGAACATCTGTTGTTTTTGCTGTCTAAAGGTCCTCACACCTTTTTTCTAGTAATAAAATCCCTCTGACATGGGGGAACCCATTCCTTGTAGTTTAAGCAAAGTTGAACTTAACACATTTCAGACCACAGAGGTTGGTATAGGACCCCTAACTGAACAGTTTTGCATCTCATAGGCCACAGCAATTGGGCACATTATCTAAGAAGTCTAACATACTTTTCAGTGAAGTTTACTATCTGTACTGTAAGAGAGAGCTTTGGGGTCTCCTTTCTGGATTGTGATCTGTAAGAATATAGGCTTGTGGTTATCATAGGCTATATTTACCACCTTTGGGGGAGATCCTGTTTGAGAATCCTATATAATAAAAGCCTAATATGCTAAGTGTCCGGTCGTCCAGTTGTCTGTTCAATCAAAGAGTAATATGCTAATGATATGCTAAGGCCACTCAAACGCTCACTATGACATGCACTGACCATCAGGGGGCAGACAGTCGACCGGTCGACCATTTGCTATGATGTGCACTGACCATCAGGGGGCAGATGCTCCAACCGGTATATCAGCTTGCTGCTGGGGTCCGGCTGATCGAGACTAAGCAAGACAGGCTGGACACGCCCTGGAGCCCTCCTACATTCCCTCCCCGGCTGGCCAACCTCCCACGTGCCTCCCCAGCCTGGATCATGCACCGGTGGGGTCCATTGGCCTGGTCTGTGCCTTCTTGCAATCTTGGCTAAAGGGACCCTCCCTCTAGTAAAGTCAATAAAAAGAAGAAGCAAAGCTGAGTGATAGTCATTTGGAACCAGCTCTTCCTTTGGCATTTATGGTTACAGTAGCCAATATACTCCCTTTTTTGCCTAAATTGATTTGATCTAAGTTTCTATTATAAGCAAAAAAACTGACAGATACAATTCTCTCAACCACGGAGTTACTTAATTCCCTCTTGAATATAGTTATATTTAGGAACCTAGGATTTAAAAATGAGTTTGTTAAGATAACTACCAGCTGTATAAAGTCATATTTCCTTTCATTTTTCTTTAAAATATCTCAAATGTTAAGTAGTGATAGCAAATTGAAATTCTGTGGTTATAGATCAGAGATTTTTCAACTGGTATATCGCAAAAATTTTTTAAACATGAAATACCTCACTATTTAGTCAGGGGTACTAACCTCTTTTCTCTGTGATTGTTTAAAAAAAATGACAACAGCCAATACAATAGCTGTTTAGTGTGAATGAATCAAAATTATTGATTCATTTAATAATTTAAAAAGATATCAGATTTGTATGAATGAATCAAAATTATACTTATTTTTGGTCAGATAAGCAAAAAATATATCTGTTGGTGTGCCACAGAATTTTAGCAATTAGTTTATGTGTGCCATGAGATTTTAAAAAGGTTAATAGTTGAGCAGAATGATTTTTTAAAATCTCTTTCAAAAACTATCTCACTTCAATAATATGAGGCCTTAAATTTTATCACTGAAGGTTTATGTTCAGCCTTACCACCTCCCTGCAGTCCTCTTTTAAGAAATACATAACACTGAGGCACTTATATCTTAGCGTGAATTATTCAGACAGTTTTTCGCCATGACAGGAAAAGATATGTGCCAAAAGTTGCAAAAGGAAGACAAAAACTAAAAGGATCAAGAGAATGAGAAAAGCCACTGACTAAGAGAAAATATTTTCAAAAGACATATCTCCTATTTCACTATGTCAAAGAGATATCTGCACCCCCATATTCATAGCAGCATTGTTACAATAGCCAAAACAGGGAAGCAACCTGAGTTCCACTAACAGGTGAATGGATAAAGAGAATGTGGTATAAGTGGAATAAAAAAGGAAAGTCATAAAAAGAAGGAAATCCTGCCATTTGCAACAGCTTGGATGAAACTTGAGGGCATTATGCTAAGTGAAATAAGTCAGAAAGAGAAAGAAGTACTGTATGATTTCACTTATATGTAGAATCTAAAAAAATAATCTCATAGAAAAAGATATCAGATTTGTGTGCCATGGCAGAGTGTGGGGGGTGAGAGAATTGGATGAAGGTGGCCAAAAGGTAAAAACTATAAACTTTAAGATGAATAAGTACTGAGAATGTAATATACAACATGGTGACTGTAGTTAAAGCTTCTGTATGGTATATTTGAAAGTTGCTAAGAGAGTAAATCCTAAAAGTTCACAAGGAAAAAAATACTTTTTGTATCTATATGAGATGATGAATGTTAACTAAACTTACCAGGGCAGTCGTTTCTCATTGTATGCAAGTCAAGTCATTCTATTGTGCACCTTAAGTGTATAGTGCTGTTCATCATTTATATCTCAGTAAAACTGAAAGAAAAAAATGTTTTAATGTTAACATTAAGAATATACTTCCTAAATCCTTTCAGGCATTTTAAGCAATGAAAACTGTTCAAGTATATATATATTATTCCTGAGTCAGATTATATTTTCATTCAAGTCAGTCTTGGAACCATTAAAACTATAAAGCATTTAACCAATTTTATTGAGATCTATTTCTACCTAGAAGACAGCCTTTCCAGAATTTTTAAAAAGCCTCTTACAATATTCTTATCTACATATTATCTTTATGTTTTTAATATCATGGGTAAATTAATGATAGCAATGTGTTGTGATAAAATTGCTTCTTTTTTTTAAAAGCCTCATCTGAGGATATGTTTTTAATGATTTTGAGAGAGAGGTCGTGCACAAAAGAAAAAGGTAAGAGAGAGAGAGAAAGATAGATTAGTTGTCTCCTGCAGGAGGCGCCTAGACCGGGGATGGAAACTGAAACCACAGGTATGTACCTTGATCTGGAATTGAACTCACAATCTTTTGGTGTATGGGATGATGTGCCAACCAATTGAGCTATCCAACCAGGAAGAAATTGCTTCTATTTGAAATAGGAAAAAAAAATGGATTTTTGGATTTCCAGTGGGATTTTGTGTTTATTTGTTTTCTGGCTTATCTAAAATTTCACCATGCTGTACCAGGTCCTCATATTTTAATATGATCAGAATCACACCTCAGATGCATTTTAATAACTTAAGTTCTGAGGCCTTAACCCCAGAGCATCTGATTCTTTAGGTCTGAATGAAACCAAGGAATATGCACTTTTCACCAACATCTTAGGTAATATTAATGCAGGTGGTCCTTAATTTTCATTTTGAGGAACACTAGGAACACTAGACAAAATTTACTTTCCCTTTAGAAAAATTATTTGTTTTTATTATGTGGAAATGTAAAAAAATATATATATTTATTTTCATATATAAACAACACTCAATTCACTTATGAAATATAAGAGAAAAATCCTCCCTTAATTTGAATTCTTGTTCACTTTGTGCATTACACATTATTAATATATTTTACATAGAGTTTGAACTATTAACCCTATAATATTTTTATGATAAAAGTCCATATGATTCATATATTTGTTTCACTAGAGACTTTGACAACTGTTTAAGTTATCACTTGACAGTACAATAGCAGTATTTTTACATTTTCCTTCGCCTATGAAAATATTTACTCTTAAGCCCCCAGAATTAACAACACTTTCCTATCTTAAGGATCTGTATATCAAAACGAAGGAATTTCTGAAATTTTCTTGGGAATTTCCCCCAAAGATATTTACTAACTACATCTTGTCTAATCTTTTCCATTGCTCCTATAAGAAGTTACATTTCTTTACGCATCGTAACAGAGAACATTACAAACACAAACTTGAAAGCTCATGTAGGATTTAAGCCAGATAAAACTTAAAAAACAACTATATGTCTTCCAGAGAATTGCCTTTCAGCAGCATTGAAAATGCATAGTTCGATACCAAACAGCAAATATATGCAATGTTTTCCAAGATGGAACATAAGGTCTCAGTCTATTTTAAGAGGAAGAAAAGATTGGAAAATATCCCAGAAATGTCATTGTGGGAGCAGGCTGAACAACCCACTAGTATAAAAAGAATTTTTTAAAAAAGCAATCACATCACACATTTATTAAATTTAGGGAAGACAGTAGGATAAAAAGTGTTAGATTTCCTTAGGGAAAATATTCAAGTGAAACTAAGTTAGTTCTAAACTATAATTGACCATTACAGTTTAGTAGAAGCTGGTCTTAATCATGGGACCAGAAGAGATCACAGACATTTAAGTGGTCATTTTCCCACCTTCAGTAGAGTTGTACCTAAGACACCTAAGATTAATAAATAATATATCTCAGTTTAAATCCCTGCAGAGGAAAACATTTTATAAATCATTCATTTTTTCTGTTAAATAACCAATGCACAGGTTGAATCTATTTCATTCCTTCGTTTATTCAATCCAAAACTATTAAGACCCCACTATGTGTTGGTTCACAAACTGACCTGTCCTGACCCGCGGGACAACAACGGGGGAACGAAGAGATACCCTAGGAGAATGAGACAAACAAGGGACACGAGAGAATGGAGGCAAGACAAGATTCTGATCAAGCCTCAAATTTTATTTTTTACAGCAGCAGATTATATTTGCTCCAGGGGCGACGGTGGGTAACAGGGGTGGGTAGCGATTAGCCTATCAGCAAGTGGAAGCTGTTTGTTTGTGATGTGACAAATGGTGTGTGACGGTTATTCTTTATTGTTAGCTACAGGACACGCGTGGCTTCCAGCAACTGGGAACTGGAACTTTTAGTTTCTAGCAACTGGGAACTAGAGACTTCTAGTTTCTAAGATGGAGTTGCTTGTGCCATGGCTCCCAACACTGGCCACCATACACGAAGAGCAAGGAGAGACTGAGGAAAGAGGCAGACCACTCCAGATTGGTAGGTGGCAGTTTTAATAAACAAGGAAACTTAAGAGGCTCATCCTAAGTAGTTGCAAGATGAGTAGATTTCTGTATCCACCCTCCAGAATCTTAAAGTTTACATAAAGGCCTTAACTGGGTTCAGTCATGTATATTGTCCATATAGTCTCAGCAACATGTTGCTCTCTCAAGGTTGTGCCCTTGAACACAGCTCCTGCTGTGGGAATGGTGGGGGAGAGCATGCATTCTAAGCACAGTGATGAGGTGAGGAGTGCCCCATTGCTCAGGTCTAGCTCACGGGTCAACCAGTGGCCACAGCCTCTCAATGACCTCACCCAATATCAAGTACAAGATATATCACTGCTAGAAGCTCCAGACAAAACTAGGAAATTTATTCAAACTAAGTTGTGCATTTTCCACTTTAATATCTAGAAAACTCGGGGGGAAATAACAGCCTTTCAACACAGAAGACTAAACTGTGTAAACTCCCATCTCATTATGGAAACAGAAAAAGGATTGATAAAGTATAACCCATTATTTAATATATAAAGATTAACTCAAAAGAAAAGGAAAAGGAAAATTCCAAGGTATAAGGAAAAAATAGTAAGAAAACTGGTAGCCATAGTGGAGAACGCAGGAGTCAATGCATCAGGTGCTCAGGGATAGAATGCCTGGGCATAAGTCCTATGGACTCAGGACTGCAAATACCAAACAAGGCTGGGAGATGTGCCCGGATAAGGCGAAGAGCTGGAATTGAATTTCTTGCAAAGCAAGGAAGCTTTGAATTGATAAAACTCTATGAAAATAAGAATAGAATAGTTTCACCAACTCAAGAAGCAGCAAGCAAACAGCCCATGAAAAATGAAACACCAGCCTTATACCTGCACATGAGTAAGTAGTCCAAATTTATACCACTCACACATTATTGAAACCTAAAACCCAGAATTTAACATAGAAAATTGTGAAATTCTAGGACTTTCGCAGAAACAAACCTAAAAATGTTTTGCAGATTCACACAGAATAAACACACTCATTGAAAATGCGCTCATAATAAAAATTTCTAAAGCATATAAAGGAATAATGCATCATGATAAATAGTACTGAGACAGGATGAACAGGAAGATTAGAAACCCAAGAAACTTGAGATACTACATCAGTCCTAAGATAATTTTTTAAGTATTTTAAAAAAGAATGAAAAATATAATGAAAGTACAGGAATAAAAATCATAGATTTTAAAATGTAATATTTGGTACTAAAATTTCAATAGACTAAACAATTGGTTAAACACAGAAAGAAGCTGAACATCTGGCTAAGCTGAAGGAAGAAATGATAAACTGGAGGATAAGTCTAAGGAAATTACCCAGAAGTAGCACTAATTTTAAAAGGAGATGAAAAACATAGAAGACTGGTTAAGAGGGAGTTTAGAATGAAAAATTTTATCATGCATTCAATATGTGTCCCAGTAAGATGGAATAAAGAAAATTGGGGAGAGGCAAGAGTCAGTGAGTAAAAATATTTCCTTAACTGAAAGAAGCAGAGGGTTCACAGAGGCAAATAACAATAATTACCTAAACACATTAAAGTAATATTGAAAATTATCTGAGATAAAGAGAAAAGTATTACAAGCAACCAGAGGGAAAAAATCCTCAAAGGAATAACAATTAGATAAACAACAGACTCTCCATTAAGAGCAAAAGAAGCCAAGTAGAATTACCTCCTTCAAAGTGTTGAAGGAAAACAGTCAAACAGAATTAGGAACTCAGGTAAAATAGCATTCAAGAGTAAAGCAAAAATAAATATATTTGTATAAAAACAGGGAATGAGATAGTTTGCCACCCAGAGATTCTTGGATGTTGGCTGCCCAGCCACCCAGGGCCGGCCCGAGGCACAGGCAAGCCTTGGATGGTGGCTGTCCAGCCACCCAGGGCCTCCCAAGGCTCAGGTAACCAGGGCCAGCCAAGGTGCGCTGCCGGCAGTGGCAGCAGCAGAGGTGTGATGAGAGTGTCACCTTTCCCTGATCGCCAGGTTGCCTCCCACCCCTGAGGGCTCCCAGACTGTGAGAAAGGCAAGCCAGGATGAGGGACCTCCCCTCCAGTGCATGAATTTTCATGCACTGGGCCTCTAGTATAATATAAGCTTAATATGCAAATTGACCAAATGGCAGAATAACCAGCAGAATGACTGGTTGCTATGATGCACACGACCACTAGGGGGCAGATGCTCAACACAGCCTGAAGGCCCCAGGCCAGCCAAGGCAGGTGCCAGCGGGGGCCCCCCCCCCGACTGCCCTGCCAGTTGCCCTGGAGATAGGCCCTAATTGTCGGCGAGGCCTAGGGACATTACCCATACATGAATTCTGTGCACCGGACCTCTAGTTGAAATATAAAGAAGATGCTTAAAAACTTCTTGGTCCCAAACAAGCTTATCATTTCTCTCCCTTGTATGTAAGCTGATTCAAATAGCCTTACCTTCTCTACTTATAACACTGTTTCATCTTTAGCTCCTGAACAAGGAAAAAACAGGGTTTATTCTCCTTGTGGCATTCATGAACTAAACTGAAATTTTATCATTTGTGCCAATCTCTTGTATCTAATGCTTCTCCTATATTTTACTGAGATTGAGATTACCCAGGAGATGGAGAGGGTACCATCATTATTTATTTCAAGTTTTACTTGATTCTTTGAAGCAGGTCCGATAACCTGGGAATAATATTAATATTTAAGAAAACAATATAGGCTGCAGTCTCTAAAGGTAAGATTAAGAGAGGAATTCTCTTATAGTCAATATTGCACCAGAAACTTAACCAGAATGATAAGAAGAAGAAAAAAGACATAAGGACAAAAAGGAAGAAAAAATTATTTTATAATTACTCATCTAGAAAATATACAGCCCTACCTGGTTTTGTTCAGCCTGTGGAGTGAAGGTTCCCAGGTTCGATTCCTGTAAAGGGCACATGCCCAGGTTGTGGGCTCGATCCCCAGTAGGGGGTGTGCAGCCAACCAATGATTCTCTCTCATCCTTGATGTTTCTATCTCTCTCTCCCTCTGCCTTCCTCTCTAAAATCAATAAAAATATATTTAAAAAAAGAAAATCTACAAACTACTAGTAATAAGAGTATTTAATAAACTTGTTAAAAATAAGTCTAATATATGAATATCAGTGTTTCCATATCAGCAATATACTGTTAGAGAATGTGATTTTCAAAAGTTCCCATTTTCATTACCTATAAAAGTTATAGGGGGCCTAGTAAAAACTTAACCAAAGATGTTCAAGACCCAGGAGGGCAATTTTAAAACTTTGTGAAAGAAATAAGACAGACCTAAATAAATGAGCAGATATGTCATACCCAAAACCAAAACAGGTTTTTATGGACTGCCGGGAGCCCGTCCATCCTTGCTGTTTCAAAGGACCTGGCATATATGGCATACTGTTCTTAAAATGTTTGCTCACCTTCTTGACACTATGTGTTTTAACCAAGGTCTCCTCTCTGAGAAAGGTTGTTTCCCCAGGTAGGGATTTTCCCCTGAAGTTAGGGAGGGAATAAAACCCCTCAACTAAGTGCCAGGCGGGTAATTAATCACTTTAACTACGACCAATCATGCTTAAGCTACATAATCTTTACCCCCTGGAATGGAGATAAGAAACGCCCTAACCTTTGGAATAGAGATTGATAGGATTGGAATCAACTGGTATAAATACAGATGCAACAAGACAGCAAGAGACAGAACTTAGAAGACAGAACCAAGAGGCACAGAACCTAGACACAGAACCTAGAGAAGAACCTAGAGACAGAACATGGCAAAAGATCCTGGACAGAAACTGGCCTCAGAACCTAGAGACAGAACCTAGTGAGAGAACATGGCAAAAGATCCTGGACTGAACCTGACTACAGAAATTGGCAAGAGAACCTGACTAGAACCTGGTGACTGAACCTCGCTGGAGAACCTGGACAGAACCTGGCTGGAGAACCTAGCGAGGGAACATGGCTACAGAACCTGGCTGGAGAACCTGGAGAACCTAGCAAGAGAACATGGACACAGAACCTGGCTGGAGATCCGAACCAGAACTTCGCTGGAGATCCAGACCAGAACTTGGCTGGAGATCCTGGCTAGAGATCCTGGCTAGGCTGCTGATCAACTGAACGCTGTCTCCGTGTCATTCCTTCTTCACCGACTCCATCCACACCTTTGGGGACCCCTGGACCTGCTGGGGTTGGACCCCAGCAATGGACCTTGGCAAGTGGACACTAAACGTTAAATGTACCCCAGGGGGCCTGAGGCTTCCTTCTCTCAGTGGCCCTGGCCCCTTGGGAACTCACCCACACAAAAGCACAACTCTCACACATCATCGCCACTGACACCACACCACCCTGCCACTGTTACTGTCCTCACTTGTGCTACTTCTCATTGCCTGTCCCCACATGTTGGCCACCTTTGTGACTACCACCATGGAGGTCATGGGCACCTGCTGGGAAGGACTGGAGCAAAGGAGGGTGGGCTTCCTTACTCTGGTGCCCATCCTCAGCCTCATTCCACACCCCATCCCCTGCCCTACAGGCCTGGCCCACAGCCTCTCAGATTCTCGGGTTAAGGCTTGGTTTCTGACAAGGGTCCTACCCACCTTGTGGACAGGGCTCTTCTTTTCTCTCCCTCCTGGTGGACCCCTTGCAGGACTGGACTTTGGCATGGGCCCTGGGAAGGGAACTGCTAGGTCTTCTGTCAGAGAAGCCCCTAGACCAGAGGTGGGCAAACTTTTTGACTCGAGGGCCACAATGGGTTCTTAAACTGGACCGGAGGGCCAGAACAAAAGCATGGATGGAGTGTTTGTGTGAACTAATATAAAGTCAAAGTAAACATGATTACATAAAAGGGTATGGTCTTTTTTTTTTTTAGTTTTATTCATTTCAAATGGGCCGGTTCCGGCCCGCGGGCCGTAGTTTGCCCACGGCTGCCCTAGACACAGGCCAAGGAGAGGCCCAGGAGCAGCTATAACCTTAGTGGAGAGACAGAGGCAAGAGCACAGGCTGTCTTGTCCTGGCCCCTGCCTTCGTGAAGTGGCCCTGACACATGAAGCTCTGGAGCAGGTCCAAGGCCAGCACAGAGCCTGCACGCGGTTTCCTCCTGCTCTGCTGCTGCCCCTCCAGTGGCCAAGCCTTTCTCCTCACTCCCCAGACTGGTCCCAGGCCCAGAGAGGCCACTGGGAGAGGTGAGGACAGACTGCCTGGCTCCATCTCTGCCTCAGAGGCCCTGCAGTCCCTGGTTATGGGGTGACCTTTGGGGACGAGCTGGCCATGGGGGAGCAAGGCAGGGGACTGCTCTCCAACCCGGCCAGTATTGCTGTGCCTTCAAGGACCGACCTGTCATGAGGTCATCAGCTAGCCACTCTCTCCACTCTGGCTGGCCCATTTGTCACCTTGAGTTTTCACTCTTTGATATCCAACAGCAATACTTACAGGGGTACATGGTACCCCAGAGTTTCTCTAGTCCTGCTTTTTATAAAAATAAAGAGGCAGGACCCCAAGCAGAGCATCCTGGGGCCTGGGGCTCCCCATGACACTTTGTGCGGCCCCAGGCCCATATGCAGCATTGATAAGCAGCTGGACCCTGGGCTCAGTGGGGAGGGAGTTCTGTCTTCATACCCCCACCCAGACCAAAGCTAGGGATCTGGGTTTTTATTGTTGTTGTTGTTTTAACAACTAAGCATTTCTCTTCTGTACAGACCCAATAAAACCTCCTATGATTTGCACCTAAAAAACAAAACAAAAACATTAAATGTAAAAGCAAAGAGCCAAGAATAGCCAAAATATACTTGAAGATCAAAAGGGTACCTAGTCCTTTAAGATATCAAGACATTATAAAGCTATAAGAATTGATACTGTGTGATATTCATGTAGAGAAAGGCAAATAGACTGATTGAATGAAGAACTCAGACACAGGCCCATCTATACATTGGGGCATTTGGTATAGGATAGGCAACATTACAAATCAATAGATAAATGATAAAATGACAATGAGGAAATATGTTCTCCATATGAATAAAAAACAAATGAGACTCTTATGTATACTATATTAAAATTTGTTGCTAAGTTGACTAAAGACCTAAATGTGAAAAGTAAACTTTAAAATTTTTGAAATAAATATAGGTCTTTTAATTAATTCAGTGTGAGGAATAATTTACTAAAAAAGATGCACAAGTTATTTAAAAATGGATACATCTGACTAATTTAAAATTAAATACTGTGCCAAATAAAAGATTTGTCTTTTTAATTATATAAGACAGTCTGGGAGAAAATATTTCATATTTATATAATAATTTACATATATTATATAATTTTACATAATAATTTACATTTAAAATATGTATAATTTACATTATATATTATACTAATTACATTACATGTTGCATTAAATTATGTTATTTACATATTTAATATTATATAAATACATATAGTGCATATCATTTATAGCATATATATATACTTCAAATTTTTCAATTAAAAATGAAAGACAATAAAATATTAAATTGCATAGGATATGAGTAATTAACAGACTAAGATATCCAAATACTTAACAAATATGTGAAATGCTCCCTGTTCCAACTAATTAGGGAAATAAATATTAAAATAAGTTGACCTTCCATATTAATCAAATTTTCAAAACTTAAGTTGAGCTTAAGTATTTTACAAACACAGGAAAATAGTAATTTTCATTATAGTACCTATGGGAGTACATATTGATACACTCTCTTTGAAGTTATATTTAACAATATCTAGGAGACTTTAAAATGTGCTTAGTCTACCATCTGTAATTCTCCTCCTAAGAATATACAAGAAACTAAAGAATTCTAGGGGGATCCTTAGAAAAACTCTGTTGCATATATACAAAAATGTTTATTATAGCAAAAGACTGGAAGCAATCTAACATCATATAAATTGTGAGACATTATATTATATAATACTATATAACAGTAAAAATGAATTATAGTTACCTGTATCATCTAGATACATCTCAAAAATTAATGTTACGTGAGAGAAGCAAGTTAGAGAATGTTAAATATATTATGATACTGTCCAGGTATAAAGTTAAAACCTTAAACAATAAGTGGCTAAATTTATATGCAAACTTATGATAATGTTGCCAATAAGCTAGCTAAAAAACTATATTTCCATTTTATTATTGATTTATTTTTAATAAAGGTAATTTCTACTTCATGAGTAAAGAGGGTTTGGGCTTTATAAGTCATTTGTTGCTGATTTTTATTTTATTTCTATTTTATGGAATAAAAAGAAAACACTTTAGAAGATTTCATATCAAATTCTTACTACCAAAGAAGTTTAAATAAATAAGTCACTAAAAAACACATTTTAAAGATCACAAAAGTTTAGTGAACCAAATATTTGATATTATTATCTATCCTCATATTAAGTAATCTTGAAAATCATCCAAGTATGTATAATATCCCAAATTGAAGTAAGATAGCTGACTCACCTAATGATTTCTATATTTTGCATAATTCCATGGAAAATGAATTATTTACCATTTTAACATTGTAAGAGCATATGTTTAATAGAAACAGATATCCTTTAGCCGTCTTTATTATTTACTCCATGCATAAACATGCCAACATTTCTACTGGACAGAGAAGTATTTTCTCTACTTCCAAAACCATGAGTATATTCAAAGCTGAGAGCAAATTGGTGAGAAAAATGGCAGTCTGTAGCCTTTTCTAAAGTCTGAAATGTAAGCTTCACTAATTGCAGTTTCCTTGGAAGCATAGAGATCTATATTAAATCTTATCACATTTTAATCTACATTTAATTATCATAGATCACTCTTCAAATGCCTACTGATGAGAAAGAAAATTGCACAGCATATGGTAACCAAGGAGCACAGGAAAAGTTGCAAGACTTCTCTTCCTCTGCTTATGAGGTAAAAACTAATCAATATGCTTATGCAGTCTCCCAAAATAGGTAAACTCACAACACATTATAACCATCCCTTCAGTGTGGGTCACCATCGGAGGACCTCCACTGATGATTAACATCTACAGGTTGCATGGAAGCTTTTGTTGTCTTTGGGAATCACATTCCAGCAGCCAAGGTCTCCCCTGGAATGTTCATATAGCTGTGTGAGTCTCCTGAGACTACTGCCTCCCATAACATACAGAGTGAGGGCTCAGCTCCTCCTTACAAACCACAGAAGTCTGTGGCATGCTGCCACATCAATCATAGTGCCTACCACCCCTTCCAAGGAACTGCCTTTGCAGAATTCCTGCTGAAGAAATTAGAAATGGCTTTACCTTCTGCAGGGAAACCATGTTCTGTATTACACAACCCACCTCCTCTCCCTCCTTTGGGCCACAAGCGATTGGAATATGGGTGGTGTCTGGCCCAAGATGAGACCATCCTCCCGCTGTCCATAAACTGGCTTGTTGTGAAAAGCCTACTGAGTTCATTAAACATCTTGCTCTAATAAATGAGATATATAGTGAGAATCAGTATCAGCAGCGGAACCCAAAAGTAAAAGAATCTCAAATATTAGACGAGGTAAAGGAGAGGACATCAGAGGCCAGATTAAGTCATGAAGAAGGAAATAGGGGTGGTGGAGGACGATCAGGAGAAGAACCCTAGTAAAGGCTGTAGGTTTCAGTTGAAAGAGCAGGAACATCAGAGAGAAGCTGAGTATATTGGCTGCAGAGCTTTGGCACAAAGCTCTAACTTTCAGAGAAAGCCTTACCTAACTAAAACTGAATATCTTACACTTTGAGCCTCCATTCTTGTTACAGATATCCATAAAATAACACCCTCTTGACCTAGATTGTTTTTGCACAGTGTTTTGGCCTGTGGATGGAAAGTTCTCGGGTTCAATTCTGGTCAAGGGTATATACCAGGGGTCCTCAAACTTTTTAAGCAGGGGGCCAGTTCACTGTCCCTCAGACCGTTGGAGGGCCGGACTATAGTTTAAAAAAAAACTATGAACAAATTCCTATGCACACTGCACATATCTTATTTTGAAGTAAAAAAACAAAACGGGAACAAATACAATATTTGTATTTGCATGTGGCCCGCGCGCCGTAGTTTAAGGACCCCTGGTATATACCTCTGTTGCAGACTCCATTTCACAGGGCTGCATGTGGGAGGCAACCACTGACGTGTCTCTCTCTCAAATTGATGTTTCTGTCTCTCCCCTCCCTTCCATTTTCTCTAAAAAATCAATGGAAAAAATATCCTCTGCTGAGGATTAACAATAATAATAATAACATCCTCTTACTCGAACTAAACTGAGTGATTTAGAAACGGATATAGTTATCTTTATTGCATTTTAAAGTATGGCAGTATTGCAAAGTTGACCAAACTGTATTGTAGTCTCACAATTAACTTTTCTTTAAGCTCTTACTTTGCTTACAGGATCTCCAAATGTACCTTTATAATAAATTTCATTTTTAACACTACGTTTCTGGCTAACTTGCTAACTCGAACCAAGTGGAAAATACAAAGATAAGCCAGAAATTTGAGAAGTTAGTGTAATATTTATGATATTCTCATTCATACCTCATCATTCATACATGACTTGGATCTTTATCCTGGCAGACTATTGTAAGGAGAAGCAGATAATGGAGACCAAGAGGACAACAGCCCTTCATTTTAAGTGCCAGACAATTGTGCCATGTCATTTACAAAAAAGAGAAAGAAAGAAGCACTCAGGTTCTATTTTCTGAACTCACTAAATATTTCCATTTCTCACATCTGAACCACTCCTGTGTTTAACATAATGTCAAATGAAAAAGACAAAAAAGAAAACCTCAGAATTTTTTAAATGTAGCTGCACTTACAGGAAAAATAAGGAGAAGGCAGTTGAACAACAACAACAAAAATCCCAATTAGTGATACAGAATTCCCCAAAGAAGTTACTTGTAGTTGGCTCCAGAATCACATATTCAATTTTTATAGATTTTAATTTTTTTGTTGGAAAAAAGTTTTTTTTTATTGAGGGAGAGGGACAGATAGAAGAGAGGGAGAGGGGAAGAGAAACAGAAACATTAATGATGAAAGAGAATCACTAATCAGCTGCCTCTTTGCCTCTTGCACATCTCCCACTGGGGACTGAGCCCAAAACCTGGGCATATTCCCTGACCGGTAATCGAACTGTGACCTCCTGGTTCATAGGTTGACATTCAACCACTGAGCTAAACTGGTTGCGCCGATGTTTATAGTTTTAAAAAGAAATGCCATTAGAGTTTTCACAAACAACTTTTTGTTTTTAAGTTTCAGATATCAGAGAGAAAATAATAAATAGATTCTCTTTTTCTGAGATATACATAATGCTCACTTTGACTTGTTATCTCTAAGTCTGTCGTATCTAGCATGTTTTAGACTTTTTAATTCTTCCTCTTACAATATTACAGTCTTTGTAATCATCCATAAAATTATTAATTGGCTTTATATTACAAATGAAACTGTACAGAATTGTTTCTTTCCCTCTTCTTCAAATAAAAAGCTTCAAGAATTCTCCATGATCCTCTCTATTAACTCGCAACACACTCATAAACAATGGTTACACTGATCAAGCATTTGTAACTATAAAACCATAGTAAACCAAACCAAAACAGTAACAGAATACTGTTATCTAAAAATGGTTTCCTGTCATTCAAACAAGTGTACCCTTTCTCTTCTTAACATTTAGATTTTTCTTTATTAATTAAATCCAGCACAATCAAAACTTTAAAGCTTTACTTTTTTGCCAAAATATAAACAAATAGCCATCTTGAAATTATTTTTATCAGTACCAATGGTGAATAGTTTTGTCCTAAGAAGAATTGTTTATGATTAAATTTTCATGTTTGCCACATATAATTTATATTGAATTAACTATTCAACTGTGTCAAAAATTAGAATGTTTAAGCAAGCGTGCTTGAGAACAAAAGTGGGAAGCAAATTAGATCAATGATCTTTATTAACCATAAGTGGCCAAGCTCATGAAAAAATTCTCTTTTATGTCTGCCTGCAGAACCCATTATGATTTACACCCAAAAACCCTGAAGAGATGTTCTCAATAGTGCTAAAATCACTTGATAAACAGCAACAGAAATTTCTTATTATAGAACATACCACCAAGTATTAAGAATAAATTAAAACTTCCTAACCATAATAAATACATATTACACTTACTAGAGAAAATTTCAAGTATATACCCTTCAAGTTCCAGAAAAAGACAGAAATACCCACAATTAAAGGTACTATTAATACAGTACAAGATGTCCTACAAAATAAGTAGTTAATTTATTATCATAAAATACAGATAAGAATGTAAAAAACTAAATTTGTCTTAGCAGGTAACTAAAAAAAATCAACAAACTATTAAAATTAATGAGAAAGTAAAAGTTTAATTTCAATTTAACAAACATTACAGGGTACCTGGGGATTAATTTAGAAAAAAATTTATGAAACATTTATGGAGAAAATTTCAAAACTATATTAAAGGACACTATAAAAAGACCTGCAGCGATGGCATAAGATAGCATGCTTGTGGATAAGATGACAAACTATCCTAAAGATACCAATTTTCCCCAAATTAATGCATGTATTTAACAAAATTCCTATTGAAATCCCAAAAAGAGTAATTTTAAAATATAGCATGATGATTAAATTTACATAAGATTATAAATATCCATGAATGGCTACAAAACATTTTAAAAGAACAAATCTGGAGAATTTACCTCTTCTAGAACTTTAGCCCTGAAACTAGTATAATATTGGTGCAGGGACAGATAAGGGCAGTAATGAAATATAATAGAAAGCCCAGATACACACAGTATAAGTGCAAAGTTAGCATATGAAAGTAATGTGATCACAAATCAAGGGAAAATGGACTAATAATTTAGTAGATAGTATTGAGAAAGTCTGCTTATTATGTGGAGAAAAATAAATTTGGATACCTTTCTATATCATATTAGTAGATGAACTCCAGATTAATAAAAGACTTAAATATGAAAGTAAATATGAAGAGCTAAATAAAATAATAGGGAATGATTTTTTTGTTTTTAAAAAAGGAAGGCTTCTTCTGCACATATCACAAGGGAAAAATAACAGATATGTATTCTGTATAAAAATTAAAGACTCTCTTCAACAAAATACCATACTCAAAGCAGAATGGTTCCATACTAGAAGAAAACATGAAATACTTAAATATGACAAGTGATTAATTGCTATGATATACAATGAAGTAATATAACCTTTTAAAAAAACAGGAAACACAATAGAAAACACGGTCTCAATGTAAATAGGAAACTCACTAATGGGGAAACCCAAATGACTAATTAGAATATGAAGAGATGTTCAACCTCTCTAAGGATCAGAGAGAAAGAGCAAATAAAAACTACTTTGAAACATGTCAGATGTCATACAGTCATCTGAATGGTAAAAATTGGAATGTGAAAATGTCAAGTGCTAGCAGGGTTGTAAGACAATGTTAACACCCATTGCTAGGGCAGACATTCTGGGTTACATAAAATTGTGTACTATGGCCATTTCTAAATACAACCCTCAGAGAAACTCAGACAGAATATTCATCACAGCTTTGCTTTGGGTAGCAAGTATTTGAAGGTATCCTAAACATTCATCTCTAGGAGAAAGGATAATTTAGTATGGTATAGGTAGATGATGTATGAAACAGTCATAAATACCGAGCCACATGTGCATGTGATAACATAGATGGATACGAAAGGATGCAGTTGTCCACAAGAAAAGTAAAATGTAAAATAACCATATGATTTATGTAAGCAAAAAATACACAAAGCAATAGCACTTATATAGGGTTTCCCCCAAAAAATATATACACATTTTACAGCTGATAGCTCAATTGATATTTCTTTCTTTTCAGATTTAACCCATTGGAATTAATAATTATTTAAAGTGTGTACACATTTTTGGGACACCCTGTATTTTTTAAGATAGGCACATATCTAAATAAATACATGGATAGTGTATCAGGAGGTTATATCTTAAATACAGTAGAAAGGGTGAATGTGTGTTGGGGAGAAATAAGAGTGAATATGGTGAATGAAAAAAATAAACAAATTAAGGATCTAATGACAGCATTCTCTAAACAGAGAATATGATTAACTCAATGTTCTGCACTGAGTTCCATGTATAGAAAAGAAGAGGTTTTCAAGGAAGAAGGAGTTGGCAATACAGTGGGGCCTTGACTTACGAGTGTCCCGACTAACGAGTTTTTCGAGATACGAGCCGTCTCTCGGCCAATCTTTTGCTTTGAGTTGCGAGCTAGAATTCGGGTTATGAGCCAGCTTCAGATACCCCACCACTAGTTGGCGCAGCGAACGTCACAGTGAACACCACAACATCAGCCCAGCATCAGGTGTCTCACTCGTTCACTTTTTGATTTGACATACAAGTAATTTGAGTTACGAGCTCCGTCACAGAACGAATTAAACTCTCCTCACTGTAGTATCAAATGCTGCAAATAGTTCGTGTAAAAAAAGGAGTTGAAAAAACACTATGTTTTCTTTTCTACAAGTGGTGAAAATAATTTAACTGAATCATCTTTAATTTCTTCATATTCCTTAACTTGTGGAACTAGGTTCAGTTTTTTTTTTTCTTAAGTATTTGGCCACTACACCAAGAAAATTACCTTGTTGCTTTTTCTAATTGTATCCCAATTTCTGGTTTTATTTTACCAGCAGCTTCATACCACCTCTTATGTTCCATTACAACCTATGACCAACGGATCCTTTTTTTTTTTTTTAATCTCATTGTTATCATTTGAGTGATAATTGGTTCATCATTTTTATTAATTTCATATTGATTAGCCTTTTATAATAGGTATGCTCTATGAACTCTCCTTAGTAAAAAAATACTTCTGGCTTTAGTCGGTTTGCCTCAGTGGATAGAGCATCGGCCTGCGGACCAAACGGTCCAAGTTCAATTCTGGTCAAGGGCATGTACCTCAGTTGCAGGCTCCTCCCTGGCCCAGACCCTGATTGGGTCATGTAGAGGAGGCAACCAATTGATGTTTCTCTCACATCGATGTTTCTCTCTCTCTTTCCCTCTCTCTTCCACTCTCCCTAAAAATCAATGGAAAAATATTCTCAAGTGAAGATTGACAAAAAAACATATAATAAAAATTAAAAGATACTTCTGTAATCTATTCCCATATTCTCTGGCTTATTTATTTTACCACTTCATATTATAAGTGTCTTCTCTCCAGATTATCCCAAATTTGGACAATGCTGGGATTAGTAGAGACAAGAATGTCCCACTTCTGTGCCAACCTTTGTGATTTTGACACTGACTCAAATCTGCTTGTCCTCAGTCTTTCAAAGTCTTCTCTGAGTCGTTCTTGTCAGCAAAGAATCTCACAGTATACTCATAGAAACAGTTCTATAAATTCTGCCCTTTATTTTTCTATGCATAAGAGTTCAAATTAGAAACTTCCAAAGGGGGACAGATACCATATCATTGCCATCTGTGGTTCTCAATGCTATTTTTTAATACAGGAAATAAAATTCATAGATAAGATAAATATACAATGTCAAATTGTATATTATACATTCAAGTTATAATATATGCAAAGCTTTAACTATACTTAAAAAGAAAAATAAATGGAAGTCAATTTATAATAAAATATTATCTTTTTCAATATGAAAACGCTTAAACAAAACTACACTAAAAAATCCGGTGCAGTAATCTGATACTTATCTCTGTGTATACAATCACAATGAATGAGACTATTCCAGAGAAAATCTAATACTGGTATTTTGCATTAGCATTTCTATCAATATTTGATTTCCCAAAATAATTATTAATTCTTGGTAAGATGATGAACCAAACAAAGTGTAATCTTCACTTGATTTACTCAATAATTTCATTCTGGAAAAATTCAGTATATTTAACATCATGCAAAAAAAAAATTGTGCTTATATGTAAACATTTTTTTTTGCACCTAGACTTATTTATAAACAGGTGTTTTTTTATATACATGAATGTCTGGTTGGATAATAAATATTCACAGGAGTCACATGACAAGTCTTCATGGTGTGGGAATGCCCCATGCATTGCAGAAAATCTAGCATCCTTGACAGCCATGAGTTGTATTCCTCCTCCATCACTGTGAGAACATAAAAAGTCTCACAGACTTTCAAAATGCCCTCACAAATAGATAAACACTCGGGCTGGTACACATCTTTTAGGAATCACTAATCAGCACTACAGTTTCACCCATTCTCTGGGCTCTTCTCACCAAACCAAACCCAAACCTTCCTCCTCAATGATTTACAAAACAAGAATTCCCATACATAGCAAGGACATTAAAGAGATGCTTTAGAAAAGGAGGAGGAAGAGTAATATTTGTGCTAATAACACTGGGTCTCATTTAGCTAGACAAATGTACATTGTTATAATAGAATACAAACAAAGTGGAATACTCTTCAGTAATCAAAGAGAAAATAGTGTCTTTAAAAAAAAATCTCTTCAGTGTCTTGATCACCTTGGATCTTTAGCATTTAGCACAGTGTACATAGTAGGTAGGTATGTCACAAATACTAACTGAATAAATGATATCACTGTCTTCTACCAACATACACTGTAATAGGTTTCCTTTTTCTCCTATTTCTAGTTTTTCTAAGCAGAAAAATATGGTTCTATAATGTAGCTGTTGACATTTCACATTAAATTTTTTAAATTTATATTTCTTTTTTAAATATATTTTTATTGATTTCAGAGAGGAAAGGAGAGGGCTAGAGAGATAGAAACATCAGTGACGAGAGAGAATCATTTATTGGCTGCCTCCAGCACACCCCACACTGGGGATCGATCCTGTAACCTGGGCATATGCCCTGACAGAACTGTGACTTCCTGATTCATAGGTTGACACTTGACCACTAAGGCACACCAGCCGGGCTAAGTTTATATTTCTGCTTTAGCTGAAGTTCATATAAAGACACTCCTCTCATGGTACACAAAAGTAATCATCCTTGTTAACTCTTCCAATGAGTAACATCCCATGATAAACATTCCATGAATTTAATTCACTGTACTATTTTAATCATTAAATTATACTTTTTGTTCATATCTTGTGCCAATAGCTAACTGGTTTAATGGCGTATAATAAATGAGCTCGTAGTTGATTGTTGTGCACATTAATCACTGTATTTCACAAAGAAGGTCTGTGAAACACACAGACGTAATGTGATGCCCCAGAACACAAAGAATGGATGCCAAGCATAGAAAAAGAATTTTGAAAAACTCATGAAAAATAAGCCCTAGAGCATCACATATTAGAATCATATTGATAGTGGGAATTTTTTTAACCCAGACTGCACCACAAAGTATAATTTGGTTTTATGAAATGTCTATAATAAAAAAATAGTTCTCCAAGGTATAATATCCTGATCAAAACAGGTTTTTACCCACACATAGAACAATGTTTCAAAACATCTTAGGTGTTTTAACTGATGGCCACTGATATTTCCAACTGTGACTGTGCACTGCACTGCTATTTCTGCAAGAGACAGTAATGGCTATTTGGTCTGGTGCAGGCATAAGGTACTCCATAAAGGAAGTAATAGCTTCTGGAAACAGTCAGCTGTAAGTTCCACTATCACTACTAAATAACCAATGACAAAGAGATATTCACCAACCCTTCTAAAATGCATTTTATTTGAAATGTTCTTGTAGGGGAGTAAAAAGCAACTCCTTTCATTCTGAGCAATTGATAAGAACAGAGGAGATTTTATATACATACTAGAGGCCTGGTGCACAAAAATTTGTGCACTGGCAGGGGAGGGGAGGTTGGGGGGGGGTGTCCCTCAGCCCCACTTATGCCCTCTCACAGTCTGGGACCCCTCGGGAGATAACCACCTGCTGGCTTAAGCCCGCTCCCCGGGTGGCAGATGGCAGGCCCGATCCCTCAGTGCCTGCCCCGCCTCCCCGGGGAGCACACACGGCATGGCCAATCTGGGGGTTGGGGCGCCACCCCGGGTCGGGTCACACACGGGACGCCTGGGTGGGCCAGCTGATCACTGCTGCACCGCCCGGCTGCCCCGGGTCGGGTTGCACATGAATGCCCGCTGCCCCGGGTCGCAGATAGCAGGCCCGGATGGTGGCAGGGCAGGCTGGATGGTGCTGTCCCAGCCCACCACCCCAGGTCGCAAATGGCAGGCCCAGATGCCGGTGGGGCAGGCAGGATGGCACTGTCCCACTCTGCCTGCAGTATGCAAATTAGCTGCCATCTTTGTTGGCAGTTAATTTGCATATCACCCTGATTAGCCAATGGGAGGCATAGCGAAGGTATGGTCAATTACCATGTTTATCTATTATTAGATAGGAGATATATAGATATAGATAGATATAGATATAGATATAGATATAGATATTTAAATGTACTTATCTCTTCTAAATAGTAAATCAATTATTTCATCTTACCTTTCTCTGTCTTAACACTCACAGTTACTGTGGGTACCTATTTTAAAAGAATTTTTTATTAATCTGCTATATCACTGGGGAAATCAAAGGTTAGAAAGTTATAATCTAACTAAAGTCAAAAGGCCATACAGAGCAAATATAGTACTTAAGTCCTGATGTTTTGGTCCATAATGACATGCTCTTTGCATTATACCCTAGCACAAGCATGTCAAACTCGCAGCCCGTAGGACACATGCCTTGTTTATTTGGCGTGTGTTAGCCTTTGAGTTTGACATGCTTGCCCTAGCAGATTCTTTACTATGAATGCAAAGTACCCTATAATGTAATCCTCCTCTCTCAAAACTATACCTTCCTCTTTGTTCTCAAAGCCTGAAACCCTTAAAGGACATATGAACTAAATTAATGGCTGAGAAAACAGAGAGTCACTATACTTCCTTTTTGACCCTTGTCTTCAGGACCTTTAGAAAATGCTTGATAAAATATATTTTCATGTCCTGACTGGTATTTGTACACAGAAAGGTGGTGGGTTTGGTCCCTGGATGGGATTTGTGTGGGAGGCAACTAATTGATGTTCCTTTCCCACATCGATGTTTCTCTATCAATCTATCTATCTATCTATCTATCTATCTATCTATCTATCATCTATCTCTATCCTCCCTTCCTCTCTACTAGTAAAATCAATGAAAAGCATATCCTCTGGTGAGGATTAAAAAACAACTTTGCTCTTATTGCATATAAAGGGATTAATAGCATATCACAGAAGTTCACAGGACATGACAGGTGAACAAGCTCAGACTATACTGGTGGCTTCATCCAAACTTGTCCCCTGTAAGTGCTTTGTGGTCCTAGGATTTGGAGCTTCAATTAAAAAAAAAAATCTGCCAGTGGTATTTTTCTACTGATAAAACAGGCTTTGTTTATATAGAGCTCCACAATGCTGCTAAATGAAGTCACTTAGGACTTAGATGTCAAATAAGAGCCCCAATAAAGCGACAGAACTGATTCAAATGTCTCTTCTCTCTATTCCTCATTCCCCACCTCTCTGGCTCTCCATCTCTAGCTATAGTAATAGGGGAAAAGGAGAGGGTAAAATATCCTCAAAATGTTGTTATGAACGCAAAATAAAACCTGGTTAAAATAAACTCTTAAAAATGAATTCAGTAAGTTTTTCATTACTCTTTTAACTAATTGATCTTGAAACCCCCACTCCCAATTATAGTAATGCACCCCACCCTGTGTGCATGTAACAAAGCCTTGGTCAATCAGTATCTTATTCCCTAAGCATATTTAAGATATATGACCCATTCTGGGAAGATTGTTAGAACTGTGGGTAAATATGCTATTTCTTCCTTTTGTATTTAAGCTATAAGGCCCATAAAGGCCTAGAGTCGTCAGTGGCCACCTTGCCACCTTATAGAGAGTCTCTGAGAATGAAGTTAACCCAGAGGAAATCAGAGCCAAGGTATGGACAGAAACAAAACCCTAATCATATAGTTGAAAATACATAACAAGCTATTCGTGAGGCCTCTAGACTTTTCAGCAATATGAGACAATACAGTATCTTTTTGAGATAGAGCTCTTTTGAGTAAAATTTCTGCCATTTACAAACAGAGTAAACTAAAAAATTATGGCAAAGCACTGGGAACACTTTAAAGTACTATACAAATGTAAGGAATTATTATTGTTGTCTAATATATGCAATTACTTTCTCCAAAATAGTTTATCTGGTCTGTTTCAAGTCCAGTAACTCCATCATTCTTTATACAACTTTCAACTCAGTTCTCACTACCTTTATGTTGGATAAGCCAGTATGACTTAAAATAAAGTTTAAATGAAAACAATATAAAATTATCCAAGCTTAACTGCAAAGGCCATGGAAGAAATAAAAAGGTGTTATGAAATCAGTGTTTTTGTGAATTGGAAAAACATTATTCTGACTGCCAAATGGAAATGTATTAAATTCATCATGAAAAATATTCAGTTATTGTGACTAATAAGTACTATTATGTATGTCTATGAATAGAGCTTGATTTCAGGGACTTTGTGTTAATCAGCATACAAATTTAAGGATGACTAGTCTTTATTAACAAAAAATGCTTTTACCTCAAACAATAGGTAGTATTATCTAATAGCTCTTTTTCTGAAAATGATTCTCCCAAAAACTATTTTTTCACCTTTAACTCATCAATCTGGAACCATGCCAATGTTCCAAATCATATTAAAAGATTATTTTCATAGAAAAGCTCAATATCATGAATTTCAGTCCTTTGAATAATCTTTTTATACTCAAACTCTACTTTAAAATTTTTGAATCATAAGAAAATTATTTTCAGGTTATGTTCATTTGACTTAGAATGGATGACAGTATGTATTTCAGTACCTCATTGTGCATTCAAATCTCTATTAAGCAGGGATATAAAGATTCTCTTTTTGCTCAGATCAATTTCTTTGGTCCCACCATTAAGCAGCTTACATGAGAGAAAGTGAGTTTTAAACATTACAAATATTGAATCTGATTTTCCTTCCTCCCCTACCAATGGCAGTCTAGCCTGGCAAAACTACAAAAAGAAAGATGCTGCTGGCCGTAAGAGAAAGAGTGCAGTTTAGGATGAAATCTTGGCAGAGTTCTTCCAGCTGAACACAGATACAAACAGAGAGTGATATGTAGAGTCAGTTGGCATAATTAAGGGACTTTACGGGGGGGGGGGGAGGATATTTCTTCCCCATTGGTGTTTCACTGCAGTGATGTTGTTTTGTTGTTGTTATTTACAATAGAGATAATGGTAACTTCTACTTAAAGTAGACTCTTGCACTCTTCCTGGTCTCAATTTTCATGTCTGACTCCACCAATTCTCAGTGATGCATTTTAACTTTTAGGTCCATTCCAGCCCCCACATCTGGCTTTCCCTCCATATAAGTGCCTGTGCTGGACACTTTCCTTCCCTATCAAAATATGACTTTCCTCTGTCCCTGGGATCCTGCTCTCTGCTTCTAAATATTTTAGTTCTACCAAATGAATCTATTGAAAGGGTTGTGTGGCTGCCAATACATTAAGGCTCTATCTCTCAAAGGTAAGGTGTTTTCATTAACACAAATGTGTACTTGGCAAAATGTTTTAAGAGAACAGTAGAAACTTCATTTCTGTTGAGAACCACTGACCCACATGAGCCAGTCCACAAGATTAAAGCACAGAAATAAAGAAACCTTGAAGTAGGCTCTGATACCTAATAACATTAAGTAACTACTTTCTAAATATGAATGACAGCTAAGTTTGCAAAATTTAGAAAAATATAAATGTAATTTGTCATATAATACAGGATACTTTTAAGAGGAAAAGGAACACTATTAGTAATTTCTCTGGGACAAAAGTCATATATCGTGACTGTTCCAGCCAAACCCGAGTGGATAATCACCTACATATAAAATAATTAATCCACTACTACAATGAAAAAGATAAAATAGGAATTGTACCAAAATAAATTGAATATGCCTTTATTGCTTAATATGCCTAGCAAATGAAGGATAACCCAAGAGTGAAAGAAGGGAGTTACGGAGAAGTATGATAAAAGAGGAAAAAGAGAAAGCAAGGGCAAGGGGTGGTAAGGAACTGAGATAGAACTTGAAGGTAGAGCATGCATAGATATTGAAGGTAAAAGAGGTTGACAGTCACATGGAAAAGTTCTTCTGCTCTATAGTCCTCATCACCACCCTTCCCCTTTTCAATTCTCTGAAAATCATCTCCTGCTACAAAATAATTTTGTTACAGATGGATGCATTGCTGATTTCCACCTTGGGTCTAATATTTTATACATCTACACAGATTCATTTCCTTGGAATTTATTCACAATCTTATTTTTTCATTGCTTATATTTTTTAAAACATCATAGATTTTTCACATAGCACTTAACCACACCTGTAATTTGATTATTTTGAAACAAATCATGTAATTTCTTCTGTAATTATTTCCATGTGAATTTCTAAAGTCTAAGGTCTCTGATAATATACATTATCCCATATAAAATGACAATCTTTAAAAATACTTTAATGTTAGCAAATATCCAAATACCCTCCATACAATGTTTTGGGTTTCTCTCATTGTTGGTGTTTTTTTGTCTATTTATTTTTACAGTTATTGTGTTCAAATAAGTTCCACATATGCATTTAACTGATTAGCTTCTTAAATTTTTTTTAGTATTTATAATTTATTTGTTAAGGACACCAGCTCATTTGACCTATAGACTTTTCCACTCTTTGGGTTGTTCTGGTTGTACCTTTGTATTATAACCTAACCTGTTTCTCTGATTAGCATTCATATTCCTTCAATTTTTAATTTAAATTTTCTTTTATGTATTTAATAAATAAATTTTAAAATGACAAGATTAGGCATCCTTCATACACATTCACACCAGGACCAAGCCCAACGTTCTCTTTGCCAGATCCCTCCAGCTTCTTCACATAAGTAAATTTTTTATTCATTTTTTTGTATACTTGTTTTTTTAAACATAAGCAATAAACACATGCACATACATGTTCTTATTTTCTACATTTTAGGTAAAAGGTATTTGCTAAATACTGTTCTAGTGATTATTTTCTTAATGATTCCTATCAGGTTCATTCCATGCAGATATATATATATTTATATAGTTTATCTCTCTTCTTCATAGCTTCACAGTACTCCACTGTGTGCATAAACCACAGAACACTAGATTGTTTCCAGTCTTAAAAATGCTGCCATGAGTAGAATGGGGTTTGCTTCTTTCTCCATTGCTAATTTGTTTCCAATGCCCTCTCTAACCTAACAGTCAACTAAACTTTTCTGAGGTAACTAAAACACAATACAGTACTTGACACATCTGACATTCCTACTAACTCTCTCAGCCCTTTGAACATCCTCATCTTGTTTAATATGCTAACAGACTGCAATAAGTACCCTATCCTCTAACACAACTATTATTCTAGAACTTGATCCTGAAAGCAAATTGAGAGGTTATCTACTTCCATTCCTTTATCTTCAAGATAAGGAAACTGCAAGGAGATCACATGACTGCAACCAAGGTCACATAATGCCCGAGGCTCACCTAAGACCAGGAGATGCTTCATGAAGTTAAGGAAGCTCAAAGATCAACTTCCTTTGCAAGGGCCACTTCCAGGGCCCAGGGACAACTCCTAGTTATATTACCATATGTTTCTGTGAACTATTTGGAAATAGATTATTTTAGCTTAAATCTGTTAAGAGCACTATATCTTTCCACTCTAACTTCTGTGTCATGTTTGTGTCAGGTGGCATTGGAATAGCAGTGGGCATTTTGGGGGATCTGGCTAAGGGAACATTAAGTCAGGAATAAACCACGCCTAATGTGGATAGATATGAAACATGCTTTCTCTTGTCATATTTAGGTTTGCTATTAGATAAATTAGATAAAATTTAAATGAGAAGAAAAGAATATGAAATGAAAGTGATATAAATGAATGATTAAAACAATAGAACTTGGAAATTAAGAAGAAAATTCTAACAAATTTTTGTCAAGTTCTATGAAAAGCAATAATTCATTAAAAAGATAACATTAAGCTCTAAATTTAATTTAAAATGGATTCATGGGGTAATAGATAAATAATTTAATGAAGAGTGAATCACATGAATAGAATAGAAAAATTAATTTCTTGCTGATTTCACATGAAATGCTGGCACCAACCAAGATAACAAAAAACAATACACCAGCATTACAAGGACATTGTGAAAAACCATTAATTCAAGAATTATTTAAAATTAGTCACTGCCAAGAACTTTAAATGCCCTGAAATGATAAAACTCATAGAAAGAAACTTAATAACAGTTCCCAGTTTACTAATATGACTTGACCTTACCAACAATGAATTGAGAACTGAAAGAAAATTTGCTAACTCTAACAAAAGAAATCAATCTTGATCAATTATGGGAATTCTATTCACAACAGTTCACATGATTAATGCTTGTTATCTTTTTCCATCTTATTGAATGTATTGAGGTGATACTGGTTAATAAAATTATACAGGTTTCAGGTGCACAATTCTACAACACATCAGCTGTACAGTATATTGTATGTTCACTACCCCATCAAGTCTCCTTCCATGACATTTATCCTCCCATACCCTCCTCCACCCTCTCCCACCCCACCTTTTCCCCAGCAATCACCACACTAAGCTAAAGAGAACTTCACAATAATTCAGAGTCGCTCTTGCCATTCTTATAACAATAGAAGTCTACTCTTTCTTAGGTGGAATAAACAAAAATGAGTAAGACAAGTTTCTGCTGCTGATTTAGGAGAATGGGATTATGAAAACAAATAATGTTTGCTGAAAACAAATGTACTAAGCAAGTGCAATTCACATCCACTCAGAAAGCCACTGATAGTTTTAAAAGAGTTGATGTAGGTGCTGGTTCTGGGAATACGGGGATGATTTCAATAAATAATGGTGAAAGATAGGGCATTCCAAGTAGAAATGACAGAATGACAATAAAAATGGGAGCAAAAAATTAGTTTGTGTTAAAGAACAGCAAGAAATTCAGTATAACTAGAATACAGACTGTGCATTAGAAAGACATTTTAGAGACAGAATTATTTGAGATCATGAACATTTGAACTTTATTTGGCATTTCTGTAAGCAGAAAAGTCCATGATGTAACAGTGCTTACGAATGCAGCATGGAGGATGGATTTGGGAAGAAAGACTCACAGCAGAAAGCAGGCCAGGAGTAATGAAGTTTAACTTATAGTTGTTCATAGAAACAGATTTACGATGCGCTGTGAGGTAGAACTTGAACATGGATTGGATAATGAAGATGTGGAAGAGTAAATAGTCAAGAATGTCAAATCTAGATACGAACTGCCAGAGGCAAAATAAAAAATTCAGGCATTCCTTGTAGCCTTTTTCTCTTTTAAAGCAATGTAACAGCAAATTGCATGGTTTTTACCCCAACGGTCTTTTTCAAAATTCTACTATTCATGCCCTACCTTCTCTCAAGAAAACATAAAGATTGGAGGGAAGTGACTGGCTTCCTAAAACTGATTAAATCAGAAAGCTACTGAATAGAATGTAATATTATTTATTCTTAGAAATTCTGTGCTCCATTTCATCCTAAACCTCTTGAGTTAGAATTTCACTGTCTTTTCTCAATCCTTAGGCTCTTATTTTGCAATGTATTCATAAACTGCAAGACGAGTCGTCTGACTATAAGGGTACATATATGCATGCAACATATAAAAACTTCAAGAGTTCCCAGCACAACTCTACACTAGATTTTCCCGAAGCAGTACTTCAAACAGTGTTTGAAAACAGACAGGAAAACTTTTTAGACAGTTACAGGAACGATGGGATGGCAATATTCAGATGATAACAATGATTTAGATGACGAATCTTTCCTAATTCATCTATCAATCAATGTACCATTATGCTAGGCCTCATAAATGACACAAGTCTGAAAAATAATTCCTACTTTTTAGGAACTTTGGGATGAGAAGAAATATTGTCGTACTGTTTAAGGTAAGCATTTACATAAATACCAGTGATTCAAACTTAATCAAATGCAGTTAATTTTTTTAAAAAATATCATGTTCACAAACTGGAGTAAAAGGGGAAGGCTTCATATAGAAGAAAAAGTTCACTGGTCCTTGAAAGATTGGTCAGCTTAGGACTAGCAAAGAAGAAGGAGAGGAAAACAGAGGTTTGGAGGAAAGCAAAGTCATAGCACTGAAGTGAGCCTGGTAGAGACACGAAATAGAAAAGATGTTGATTTGGGAGAAATAGAGGGTAAACATTTTTTTAAAAAGAAAATGAGATAACTAGGATGTAAAAATCTTATAGTGGGAGGTTTATTAGACATAATTCTATGGGCACAAAAAGTTATTGAAATTAATAACTAGGAGAGTAATATAACTGAAGTAGAATATTTCGGAAGATTTTTATTTTTATGTTTCTATCTCTCCCTCTCCCTTTCTTTCTCTGAAATCAATAAAAAAATATATATATTTTAAAAAGATAGAAATGTAAAGTTTCAGGAGGGAAAAAGTTTCTAGTTTTTTTCTAGAGAAAGAGTAGTTGCCTTAAAGTTAATAAAATAGAATTATGAGGAAAGGAAGCATGATAAATTAAAAGCTTCTCCAAAAGATAATAGAAAGAAAATTTATACTTATTGAACACGTTAGATACTTCATCTCATTTAATTTCTTTTTCAACCCAAGAAATTAGTTTTCACATTTGTTGTTGTTGTTGTTGTTAATCCTCACCTGAGGATATTTTTCCATTGATTTTTAGAGAAAGTAGAAAGGAAGGGGAGATTCAGAGAGAAACATTGATGGTGAGAGAGACACATGGATTGGTTGCCTCTTGCATGCAATCCGACCAGGGCCAAGGATTAAGCCTGCAACCAGTATGTGCCCTTGACTGGAATTGGCCTCTCAGCCTGAATTCTCCATGAAGTGCTCCATGAAACAATTTCATTTCCTTTCCTGCTTGCAATCTTCTTCTGTGTGAACACTGGTGAATAGGAGCCTTCCCAGATGTTAAGAGGAATTTGAGAAGTGAGGAGAGTCCTATGTTCAGGGTTTTAAAGTGTTAATCAAACCTTTAACATGTTAATATGCAGAGACTATCTAAAGCATAGATGTTGAATGGAATATGTTCCAAAGTTTTTATCCCTAAAGCCTTTTTCTCCTGGTGCATCTAATCGAAGGGATTAGTGTACCTTATTAGACTAGAAAATACGATCTTGTACTTCTGATAAAGCCTTAAAGGATGGGAAGTGGGAAGACTACTGGTATACATTTATTTGTTTAAAAGTAGAAATATGAGTAATGAGTATATATTCCCACTGAATTCTATCTAATAAAAGAGAAACATGGTAATTAGCCATACCTCCGGTACCCTTCCCATTGGCTAATCAGGGCGATATGCAAATTAACTGCCAGCCAAGATGGCGGCCGGCAGCCAGGCAGCTTGAAGCAAACATGAGGCTTGCTTGCTTCAGTGATGGAGGAATCCAACGTTCCCCGCCTGCCGCTGCCGGCCTCTGAGCTTGCAGTTTGAAACATTGTTACAAATATAGAAGCTAAACAAAACCCCAGAAACTTGCTTTCAGCCCGACGGGATCTCAGAGCTGGAGTTGATACAGTGTTTCGATTATAGAACCCAAACAAACCAGATACCTGCTTTCAGCAGCCGAGGCCTAAGAGCTGGAGCCAAGCCTCAGAGCTAAAGCTGGCCCAGAATAAAAAAGAAAAAAAGGAGCGGTTGGGAGCTTCAGTCACCCGCCAGCCTGAAAACAGCCCTCAGCCCCTCACTCAGACTGGCCAGGCACCCCAGTGGGGACCCCCACCCTGAAGGGGGTGTGACCAGCTGCAAACAGCCATCATCCCGGCTGGCCAGGCACCCCAGTGGGGACCCCCACCCTGATCGAGGACACCCTTCAGGGCAAACCAGCTGGCCCCCACCTGTGCACCAGACCTCTATCCTATAGAGTAAAAGGGTAATATGCCTCCCAGCATCGGGATCAGCGTGACAGGGGGCAGCGCCCAAACCCCCTGATCGCCCTGCAGCTCTGTGTGTGACAGGGGGTGGGCCACAACCTCCCTATCCACCCTGCTCTGTTCGTGACAGGGGAAGGCACCCCAAACCCCTGATCACCCTGTGGCTCTGTGTGTGACAGGGTGCGGCACCCCAACGCCCCCCACCATGGGCCCTGATCTGTGTGTGATGGGATAGAGCCATAACCTACCTATCGGACCTGCCCTGAGTGTGACAGTGGCGGCGCCCCAACCCCCTGATCAGCCCTGCTCTGTGGGTGATAGAGGGCTGCGCCCCAACCGCCCCCCACGGGCCCTGCTCTGTGTGTGACGGGGTAGAGCCATAACCTCCCCATTGGCCCTGCCCTGAGTGTGACAGGGTGCGGCGCCCCAACCCCCTGATCCGCCCTACTCTGTGTGTGACAGGGGCAGTGCCCCAACTCCCCTATCGGCCCTACTCTGTGAGTGACAGGGGGGAGCTCCTCAACCCCCTGATGGGCCCTGCTCTGTGCGTGACAGGGGCAGCGCCCCCAGCCCGATTGGCCCTGCTCTGTGCATGACAGGGGGGAGCTCCCCAACCCCCTGATCGGCCCTGCTCTGTGCGTGACAGGGTACAGAGCCCCAACCCCCTGATTGGCCCTGCTCTGTGCGTGACAGGGGGTGGCACCACAACCTCCCCATCGACCCTGCCTTGAGTGTGACAGGGGGCGGTGCCCTAACCCCCCAATTGGCCCTACCCTGAGCATGACTGAGGGTGGCATCGCAACCTCCCAATCCACCCTACTCTGTGCATGACAGGGGGCAGCGCCCCAACTCCCCAATCAGCCCTGATCTGAGCCCAACCAGGGGCTGCACCTAGGGATTGGGCCTGCCCTCTGCCACCCGGGAGCAGGCCTAAGCCAGCAGGTCGTTATCTCTCGAGGGGTCCCAGACTGCGAGAGGGCACAGGCAGGGCTGAGGGACCCCCCTCTCCCCCGAGTGCACAAATTTTTGTTCACCCGGCCTCTAGTTATTATATAAGAAACCAAACAACATAGTTACGAATTAATCACTGTGAGAAAGGCTCTTTCAAATGTTACACAGCTGCAAATTTGAGGGCAGGAAGCCATCCGAACTTTTAATAAGCAAAGCTTTCCCATGGCACCATGACAAAGCCTTTGCTAAACACAGACTGATTCATCATACCTGTTCCTGTTTCGGATGACTTCACCTCTGGCAAAAGTGAAAGTGGTCAGCATTAGGAAATACACAGTCAAAACACAAATGTAAGTCAAAGGGGACAGCACAAATTACAAATTTTGTAAAGGAGCTTTCCTCAATTAGATAAACTTCAAACTTTTATGATAAATGTGGAATCATATGGTTTCCTAAAAGAAAGGTATTTAATTCATTTTCTTATATTTTTCTCTGAATGTTTAAATTAGAAACGTTTTGAAAAGTTTCAAAAATCTAAAATTAAAGTAATATACGATCTTTTAAGAATAAATCCATGGCCCTGGCCAACTAGCTAGGTTCCAGGTTCAATCCCTGGTCAGGACACATAGAAGAATAAACCAGTGAATGCATAAATAAGTAGAACAAAAACATTGATGTTTCTTTTTTCTTTCTCTTTCCCTTCCTCTCTCTAAAAATCAATAAGTTTTAAAAAGAAAACAAGTGAATAAATTCATGTATAGGTATTATATAATTATAGTCACAGAGATAGAAAAGAAAATGTTAAACCTTCTCTGAAGAATGACAAAAGAAGTATATAGTAATAAAATTTTGTTTGTTTTTACTTTCTACCCTTCTGCACTGACAAAATATTTTATAGCAGGAATATATTGCACCTTTAATTTTAAAAGAAAAATTAAAGAAGCTCATTGGATGGCTTTATTTAAAAATATATATGAACTTCATCTCTGTCATAGGCTGAAATATGTGGCTTAAAACTCTTTGACTAATAATGAATTGCCAACCATTATGGCTATAAGGTGTTACTTGGTACACAAAGTTTTGTGATAGCTATATATTTATTGTGAGTTTTATCCTTCAACAATAGACTGATAATTGCAATTGCCTTCCTAACACCAACCAATACCTACCCAGTTATATAGAAGCTATGTCATTTAGGTTAAGTTAATTCATCATCCATCTCCATGGATGATTCCTGGTTAATCTAAAACAGTGGTTCTCAAAATTTATAGCATTGGGTCCTCTTTAAACTCTTAAAAATTATCTAGGATTCCAAGAATCTTTTTTTTATATGGGTTATATCTATCAATGTTTACCATTAGAAATATGTTTAAGTCATTTAAAAATAGCAATACAATAAATGTATTTTATTTTACCACAGCTACCATCTTTTTATGGAAAATAACTATATTTACCAAACTTAAATGTGGGAAGAAGAAAGGCATTATTTTTTGTTTTTGCAAATCTCTTTAACATCTGGCTTAATAGAAGATAGTTGGAATCTAATATCTGCTTTTGCATTCAATTTTGTTATATGTTGTTTGATTTAATTATGTGAAGAAAAACCAGCCATACACAGATAGGTACTTGGAAAAGGGAAGAATATTTCAATGGCTTTTTCAGGTAATTATAGATATTCCTTTTGATATTACCTGGTACACTCCATCAACAACTGATAATGATCTTAAATCTTAGTTGCTTAAATGTTAGTATTATTTAAACACGTTGTTGCATTAAAAACTATTGCTCTATTTTGTACATTGAATGGATCTTTTAGCAAGCATAAATTTGTAACAATATGGTCATTTTGGTAAAACAACATGGTCATTTGGAAAATACTGATTCTCTAAGTTATGTAAACCTTCTAAATGCTAACACATTTTATTATACAATATCAAAAATACCATTTGTGCCTGGCCAGTGTGGCTCAGTGATTGAGTGTGGATCCATGCATCAAGAGGTCACTGGTCTGATTCCAGGTCAGGGCACATGCCGAGGTTGCAGGCTTGATCCCCTGTAAGGGGTGTGCAGGAGGCAGTCAATCAATGACTCATCATTGATGTTTCTATTTCCCTCTCTCCCTTCCTCTTTCTGAAATCAATAAAAACATTTTTTTTAAAAAAAAAATCACATTTGCAATGTCACTATCAATATAAACAGAAAAGTACTTTAATAATGGAAAGTTGTTGAGCCTAACTCATGGTGGCAAATTCAAGTTCTCCAAAATTCAAAATTCTGCATGAAAGTCTGAATTTCATCTTTGGAGGTAAAAAAAAAAAAATACTATTAGTGGTTTCCTTAAAGTGACAGATTCACTTCACTTGTTTTTTAAAAAAATGTCTGTCAAATACACAAGTCTAAATGACAGTCTGGCTCTAGCTGATTTGTCTCAGTGGATAGAGCATCGGCCTCCGGACTGAAGGGCCCCGGATTTGATTCTGATCAAGGTCACATGCCCAGGTTGTGGGCTTGATCCCCAGTAGGGGGCATGCAAGAGGCAGCTGATCAATGGTTCTCTCTCATCATTGATGTTTCTATCTCTCTCTCCCTCTCTCTTCCTCTCTGAAATCAATAACAATATATTTTTAAAAGTAAAATAAATAAATGACAGTTTGTGAGTTCTTTGAAATAAAATGGTCTACGTGGGGGGGAAAAGGCAGCTAATTCAGTTGCAACTCAAACATTCTCAAAATGTTTTCCTGTAGACAACCAGAGACTGTACTTCAAGATATTCATAAGTGCTTCATGCTTACTTCTCATTTCATCCCACAAAACACTGAAAAACTTATCTTCAAGGGTCAAGATTTAACAAAATTAATAGTTTTTACTACTTTGTCAATAGCATTATAAGTGAAACTGGCATTTTTGGCTATGAGTGACTGGCAGTGAAGAATGTAGTGATGACTAGTGCAGATTGGAGACTTTGCCTTGAATCATGCGGAGGCAACAGTAGTTTTACATCAGCTTTTGAATCATGGCAAATGTCAATAGAGTGAAAAGGGCAAATCACCTGTTAGTATTATTATTAAAATAGTTTTAACCTTGCAAACCTCTTAGAAGGATCTTGGGGATCTCTGGCAATCTATGATTCACACTTTGAGAATTCTGATATAAACCAACCAGGAAGCAATCCTATCTGCCTTTTCACTATGATTGGTTTAGAGCAGGGGTGGGTGGGGAAACTTTTTATTGCCAAGGGCCTTTTGGATATTTATTACATCATTTTTGGGCTATACGAAATTATCAACTTAAAAATTAGCCTGCTCTATTTGGTCAAACATTTATTGAACTCACCCTTAATACCTTGGCAGTAATGATTGTGGATGAAGAACCACATTTCCACAGTGTCTTATGACCAAGAGGAAAGCAAGCCTGAGAACAAGCCACACCGAATAGACTGCATACCAAGGACCTTCTCAGAAAAACAAGGGCATAGACCTCATGGCACCCACTATTTTACTGAACTTTTTGGCTGTGTGTGTTAAAAGCAAGACATCAAGCCCAAAATGGAGCTACTTATGATTAAGTCCTACATTACCAAACTAAGATTTAACTTCATTACAGTTTTGGCTTTTCAATAAATGAAATCCTAAAGCAATCCATCAGGAATTGCCTGATCGGCACTAGTTAGGTAATCTGCTTGATAGAGCCCTGCCACCCCTCAGACAAAAGTAACCTTGAATAAACAATCCACTTTTTTACCTAGAGTAATTTCCTTGTTCCTGATCTCCTCTGCCTGTAAGAAGTCTTTCATTTTGTACAGCTCCTTGGAGCTCCTTTCTGTCTGCTAAATAGGATGCTGCCCAATTCATGAATCATTGAAATAAAGCCAATAAGATCCTGAAAATGTATTCAGTTCAATTTGTTAACACATGAGCCAAATAGTTACTTCATTTTCAAGCCATTTCAACTTTATGTCTGTTCTAAGCACAAAAGGTACCCCAGAGAACTAAACAGACAAAAATTACTGTTCTCATGGAAACTAATCTGAGAATCTCTCTTGTTACAGGTAATTTTTCTCATTTACCTTCATTTTTTAAAAACATGCTTTGTTCTTATTCCTGATATTTTATTTATATATTTCGATTTTAGTACTTTTTTTTTACAAAGTTGTCTCTGCCATCTTATATTTCCTTTTTTTAAGTTTAAATGGTACACTTAAACTCTATTTCTTGAAGTGTCCCCTTTAGCATATATTTTCTTACTCCCTCATAAAAAAACAACACACAATTACATTTCTTCCTATCGCATATTTATTCTCACTATCTTCTATTATTTTGCTTTTTAGATTATTATTTTTACATTGTCTACATTTATAACACTTAGATATTGCCTAATAATCATAATTCCCATAATTGTTGCTCCCTAATTCTAATATAAGCATATTAATATTCACTGCAAGTCTTCTAATACCAATTTCCCTATTTCTAAGACCCTTATTATGACTCACTTATTTATGACTGATTTATATCAGGTAATTGCTTTTCAAGGGCTAATTTGTATTATATTCTTTTTGCATATTTGACAATATAGTATCTGTCTTTGAACTTTATCTTGGATAGAATAAAAAATTTGAGTCATACTTTTTCCTCCTAGACATATGATATATATGATATATGATACTCTATCATTGAAAGTCACTGTGTCTTATGTGGTCTAAATGTGTTAACTTTTTCTTTTTTTCTTTTTTTGCCCTAAGAATTGTTTCTAGATCCCTGAAATTCAGTAACTTCTCTAGGCTATCGTTTGATATTGGCCCACTCTACTATTTTTTCCCTAGCACACACCATGCCCTTCTATCTTCAGATTTCTTTATTTTAAAAGATTTCTTCTATTCTGTCTTTAAGTACCATTTATCTGATTTATTTATTTTGTTCTCATCATGAGCACCAACTGTTATTTATTGGCTAGTAACAGGAATTTTTCCTATTGTCTGGAAATTAGGACTAAGAAACCAAGCTGAGAACAAAAGATGCTGCATATCCCACATTCTAAGTTCTAATAACCACCAGGGTTGGTACAAGCCATCTCCCTATGGTGCTCTTGGAAAGGACTGACTAGCCAAACCAGCTCTACTACCAGCACAACATCAATTTATGCGCAAGACTAGGGAGTGAATGCATTACCTTTAAGAGTCTAGTGTTCAGCGAAAGGACTTGTATGCATGCATATAAGCATAACCAATGGACATAAGACACTGGGTGATAGGGGAGGCTAGGGGACTGTCTAGGGCAGGGGGATAAAATGGATACATATGTAATACCCTTTGTAATACTTTAAGCAATAAAAAAAAAAAAGAGTCTAGTGTTCAGAAAGAAAAGCTATTTCCACCCCTTTCCTTCTTGTGGGTTAGGGGAGAGGAACATGTACCTTGTCTGCCCAAAGTCTTTAAATCGCTGAATTTGACAGAGCTGCACCTCTACAACATCCAGGATGGTACACGTGTCTACTAAGATGTTCATTACAGCCCAAGTTTTACAGCTACACAGGTATAGCTCACCATATACATGCACATACATAAAATAGCTTGATTTTACTCCTTTACTTGTTTCAGTTTTTTTAAAAGCTACTCTAGGGTATTTGTTATTATTATCTACTCAGTATCTAACTTCCTTCATAACATAGGGGAGACTCCAGTCTGTGAGACTTGGTGGGAACTTGCTTCCCACCCACTAAGGCATCTAAGAGGGAGCAGGTAGTTCAGCTCCACACACCTGCAGCCTGGGCACAAGCATGTGGCCCAGGCTCAGACAGCTGGCTCCTTGGCCAGGACTTTGAATCTGGATTGAGTGATTCAAGGAAAAGGGAATGGCTAGAATCATTTGTAGCGGCCTCGGCCATCAGCATGCTGTCCAATGCTGACATCAAGCAGAGCTGACTTTTTCATTAATAAAAAAACTAGGGTCAATTTCTATTACTTGCGATCAAGATTCTGACTGTTCCACACACAATTAGGATCTTCAACATTTTACATTGTTTGTAATATACAATATGTAATGTCAGATTAACTAAACTCTACCTTTTTAAATTAAGATCAAAACACAATTAACAATAAAGCTGTAAAGTTTATATAGCTTGCTCGTTTTTCTCATGCATGCTTCTTGGCAAAAAGAGAATAAACATATTTGTGTTCTTATGATGTAGAAAAACAAAGTAACACAAATTCTTCTCCCAAACCATTTAAATTACTAATCATCTAATTATAAATGAGGTTATGTGTTCCCAAATTAGATTATTTTCCTAGATTTGTGTTATTATTATTAACCTTTGGCTTAGCATGTGAGAGAGCTAGTTCCAGAATTTGGATAGAAATGCTAGTTGAAAGGATTATATTAATATACTCTTTGTACAGCTATTCTGTCAAATCCCTTTATATATCACTTTCCCCAATGATAACTCAGTGAAAACTTCTGCTATTTTACACCATTTTTCAAGGGAAAAAATCTTTACCAGCTTCTCATGTTTTCACTCTCAAAAGCTCTGCCTCATTATTGTAGGGGTATTAAATGCCAAGCTCTTGTTTGAAAATACAGGTTACCTCAATAAGGCAACTGAACTGCAGAGGAATAAATTATATGCCTTCAGTGAGATTTAGACACTTTTGCTTCAATAAAAGTTTATAAGTCATATCCCTTTCTAAAGTATTTTCCGGTGCTATTTTTTTAATGATTCTCATTCTCATTTTACAAAACCTTCTTGAATCCTGTTTCCTTGACAACAGGTAACATATTGTGTACTTCATGAAGACCAAGAACTAAAGACAGCAGAGTGGAAGCCAGCCCTTCTCATCATTTAAGAGCTCATGGATGGAAGATTTGTGACATAATGATAAAATAATGTTTTCCAGGAGTTTCAAGAAGAGTTAATATTATTGCTTCATTAGCATTTTTCAAAAATGTCCAACAATTTTATTTGGCTATACATATAGAGTGCTTATATGCATCAGGCAGTGTTATAATCTATAAAATTAAAATCTAAATTCTCCTAGCCTTCTAAATGATGGACTCTTACTATCCTCATTTTACATGTGAGGAAATAAAGCAGAGAAAATTCAACTTGCTCCAAGTCACATGGCTAGTAAATGTCAGGCGCTGTTTCACCTCCTGGTAGTTTGGGTCCTCTGTCTATTATTGAATTACTTGGTGTTCGCATATGACTAAAAACTATGTGACATTGAACTTGAAATTTAAACCATATTTAATGTTTTGTGGCAAGATGTCAGAAATACTGCACATAAAAAATACATCACAAAGTGTATATTATCACACCTTAGGCAAGGCAAACACCCCCACCTGCATTATTCAGTCCCAGTTAGTTTATCTTCTTACTCTACCACATGTTAAAGAAAGCCAAATAGAAGGAAAATGGTTAACATTTCTTGAAAGAACTATGTTCTTGAGAGCCTTCGTATACCTTGTCTCATCTAGTACTTATAACAGCATAGGTATTTTTATCTCTGCTTAATGATTAGGAACTGAAACCCAGTAAGGTTAAGCAACCTAAAACCACCCAGAGGCAGGGCCAGGAATCAAATGTTCAAATGTAGCCTGACTCTTTCTGCCATACATGGCCACAGTTTTTACCAAACTTCGTACCACTGGAAACTCAAAAGTTCAAACAGAAGATGGAACTCTCGCCTGATTATAAAATTAGCTCCCTCTGAGCAAAAATATCATTTCTTCTACTCTACGGTTCAGACACTATATTAATGATATCTTCAGCCTATTGCCATTGGAGGAGCCGGGGGGGGGGGGTGTTTTTCTCTACCTTTTTAGGGTCCCTGACTGGGTCTGAAAATTAAACTAACAAAAATAGATTAACAGGAAAAAACATACAAATTTAATTGTTTTCCTTAATTGTTATTTAATTGTTTTACATGACATAGGAACATTTATAAGGAAACAAAGGCCAGAGCAAACAGTGAAATCTGAGTATTTTATGCTAGATTTAATGAAGAGTAGGCAGTTGCGGTGGAATATGAGAGGCTAAGGAGTATGTGGTAAGTGTAGTAAACTGGGGAAACTTTGCAAGGTCTGTTTGTTAGGATTCTTCGTGGCGTCCCCTTGTCTTTGGAGATGAGGATGCACCTTTCCTCCAGGAGGGTTTCATGACTGATTCAAGGGACAGGGCTTAGGGGTGGGGAAGGTCAGAGTGACCTTCCTGTTTCTGCTGCTTTCTCAAACTCCTTCAGCTTAAAATAATCAATATGCCAGGTACCATATTTTAAGGTAGCATATCCTAAACCCCATCACCGTCTCACTGTGGACCAGGCAGTAAACTCACACTTTGGGTCTATTTGATTTCCAAACATTGTATTGTTTCCAATTTATCTTTATTATTAATGGTATTGATATTACTTCCTCATAATAGATTCCCCAAAGTTAAATTTTGGATTTAAAGAAATACACATTATTATGGTCCTTGAAATATATTTTAAACTTAATTTCTTGAAACATCTCTACCAAATTACATTGCTACCACAAATTTATAAATGTAATATGTTATAATGTTATTGCATTTTTGCAGAATTGGACATTTGAAAACCTTAAAAAGATTTCACTAACATAGCAGGGGGCGGGGAAAGGCATCCTATCATCATTCACTTTTTAAATTCATATCCATTCTCAGCAACCCTAAAATAAAAACAAGATACTACAACTTCAGAAAAATACATAAAGTGTTTCCTTAATAAAAATAGTACTTTCTAGAAAAAAAATTCTCCCAAATTTCTACTAAAATATCTATAATAAAAAGGTGAAAACTCACAATTGATCTCAAGTTTTCTAAAAGCACAATTGGTTGCCAAGCCTTCATTCCTAACCCTCAACTATTGCCTCATCGCTAGCTTTGCCTATACTAGTTAAATAAAACTCAAGCAAGTCACCAGCCTCTCTGTGCCACCACTGTCACATCTGTGCGATGGGAAAGACAGCAGAACCTATTTCAGGGCTTGTTGTGAGGACTGAGTTTTCTGTGCAGAGCTCTGAGAAGAGTGCCTGGCAAAGAGTAAGTTCTAAGTACCCGTCACCATTGTTGTTGCTTATCTAGTGTTTCTGGCAGCATAGGATATGTATCCCTGCAAATATGCAAGATTAGGGGCGACACTCAAAGTTACTGTAGCAGGTACTCAGAAGTGTCATTAAATGGCATGAATCACTTGAAGGAGAAAATTATGCCTGCCTTTTTCAATTTTCACTGAATCCTTCTAATTAAGACAAGATTAAAGTTTTCATTTTGGTGTCAATAATGTTTAAATCCCTCCAAACAATTGAAAACCTCCTTTATTACCTAAGAGAGTAGGTTTCAGATTAGCAGAAAACAGAATTCAGCTAGAATTTAATAACAAATTAACTTTAAGCCTATTTATTTTCATAAATATCTTCATAAAAATCATTTTCATTTACATAATATAAAGCTTCTTATAAAATAACTTTTAAAATGATGGATCTATTTTAAGAAAACATTAAGTAACTAATAGGCAATAAGCAGAGTCACAAAAACTAAAAATATACATAAAAGATTTCCTTTAAAAGACTAACCATACTGAAAACCAGAGGTTGGCAAATTTTTTCAGTAAAGAGCAAGGTAGTTAATACTTCAGGCTTTGCAGAACATGCCATCTCTGTCACAATGACTCAACTCTACTGTAGACAATATGTAAATGAATGAACTTGGCTGTGCTCCAATACAACTTTTATCTATAAAAATGGGTGACAGCTGGGTGAGGGCCATAGGCCATAGTTTGTGACCTCTGCTCTAAAACTATGAGAGTAATTAGAATCCTGAAATAAATGTTTGATTATAGTCAAAGTATTATTTCCAAGATTTCACTACTAAAAAGTAAAATAATTCATTTGAAGTTGGTAGATGTTTTTAAATAGTAATTCCATATTAATTTTTTTAAAGGCAGTGGCAAAGATTTCAGATTTAAAACACAACTTCAGAACTTTATGAGGAACCAGGATGGATAAAGAGCACCTAAGTATCCTTTCATAATTCATATAAAAATTACAGTTATAATAAATATGTGAGGTAATGGATTTGATAACTAACAAGATGGGGGAATTCTTTCAATCATCATGTACATCACCATGTACACTTTAAATATCTTACAATTTTGCTTTTCAATTGTACCTCAATAAAGCTGGAGAAAATCCCACAATGTAATTACTGGTCTCCTAAAAGTATACACTAGCTAAATCATTTCTCTTGTGATATGAATGTGAGTGTATATGTGTATTTTTTTTTAAAAAGACACAATGATAGCTTTGCCTTTAATGATAAAAGATAACCTAACTATGTTTTCATAGACTTTTAATTTTGTGGCAAGTCCACCTTTACTATAAATGATGTAATTAAATAAAAAAAATAAAACAAGAAATATACATATAGCACTTACTGGCCACCATGCACTATTGTAGCAGTTTACATATCTTAACTCATATATTCCTCCTAAAAAATCCCCTGAGGTTGACAGTATTATGTTCCCATTTTCATATAAGGAAAGAGAGGTACCTAATAAAAAGCAAAGCTAGGATTTGAGCATAAACAGTAAACTCAGAGCCCATGTCCTTACCCTGTTGCTGCTGCTACCACTCAACTCAAGACATGGTGATTGGCTGTGTTTGCCTGAAAAGTTCAGCTCAGCTTAAAATCTGCAGAATATAGCCAGAATTTTCTTGCTGGTGCAACAGAAAGAAGCTCATGAACTTGAACAAGGAGGAACACTCCTTGAGCAAGAATGAGAGTAAATGAGAACAAGCTCCCGTAATAGTTTATGAAAACTTTGTAGGCTTCAAGTAACTAGTTTCATGGTAGGTTCTGAAATCCAAAGGCTCAGACAGCGAGGCCATGGAGAATCTGGCACGCTGTTCACAGTGGTTGCACAAAGGCGGAAGCACATGGAGGCTTCATCGTAAGTGCTTGTTAGGCCAGACATCACACTATAGTTAAATTAAATGTTGATTTTAAAATTTAAAATAATACTTCCCTTCCAAATTCAGATGCTATTGTTTACATTAAACATTGATCTTAATGTTATATATCAACATGAATGTTAGTTCATCGTCATGAATTTTACTGATTTTATTTATTTAGTTAGTTAGTTAATCCTCACCTGAGGATATTTTAATCACTGATTTTTAACAACATTTTGTGTGTGTGTGTGTGTGTGTGCGCACTTACATACATACATACAGATAGATAGATAGATAGATAGATAGATAGATAGATAGATAGATAGATAGATAGATAGATAGAATTGATTTCAGAGAGGAAGGGAGAAGGAGAGATAGATAGAAACATCAATAATGAGAGAGAATCATTGATTGGCTGCCTCCTGCATGCCCCCCACTGGCAAGCCCGCTACCTGGATGTGTGCCCTGACCGGGAATGGAACTGTGACCTTCTGATTTGTAGGTCAGCGCTCAACCACTGAGCCATGCTGGTTGGGTTCCATTGATTTTTAGGGAGAGTGGAAGGGAGAGAGGGAGAAACATGGATGTAGAGAGACACATCAATTGGTTGCCTCCTGTACATGCCCCCACCAGGGCTGGGGATTGAGCCTACCACCAAGGTACATACTCTTGACCAGAATCCAACCTGGGACCCTTCAGGCAAAGCCTGCCACTCTATCCACTGAGCAAAGCTGACTAGGGCTAAATTTTCTTATAGTTATGTTTCTGTAGAATCAATTTAAGAATGTGTGAAAGTTATTTCTGATGCGTCCCATATATGTCCCACTGGCTATAAGCATGAAGGACAATGCCTAGTAGAGATTATGGGGGCGGGGAGGGAGAAAGAATTATAGCCTAAAATAAAGAATGTATAGCTTAACTCAGCATGAAAAAGTCATGCCTCACAGTACAGCTCCCTACTACAAATATAGCAAATATTCCATGGGATGAAGATAATGGAATGCAAAAGCAGTTTACAAGGCTATAAATACAAATTATTTAAAAATATAAGTTGTATTTTCATTTGGAAATTAAAATGTCAGTGTTTTTTGAAATTAGGATATCATTAAGCAACAAATTTGGATTTAACAGACTTTTCTTATTGGTTTTTTTTCCATTTAATTTCAGCAATCATGTGAATAGTGGGGGAAAAAACAGAGGAAATTTGGGGTTATTTATCCATCACCCACTGATTACTATCCAGTTGAACCTAAAAACAGCTGTTAGAGTGGCATTTGGACATACTCTGCTAGCACCAAAAATAACATCAAGTCTTGGTCCTCTACACCCTTCACTCTCTGCTTTCTGACTCCCTTTTTAAATTATTACTTTTCATTCCATCTTCCCACTCTCAGAACCTCTGTCTTTCCACAGGAATGATTGTAGTTGTCATACCCGGGACATTTACAAGAGAGCAAAAAGGAGAGAAATTGGGAATTTCTACTCCATCACTAGATCTTTCTCTTTCTCACCTAACAAAGTGAATCCTCTTACTGGAGTTGCTCACTGTGTTTGTTAAGAGTTGTACCCTCTTAACAAACAGAACTTTAGAAAACAGAGAAAAATTGTTAATGAGTATTAAGTATAAAAATAACCTGTAAAATTTACATTTTAAAATAACCACCTTTTTCTAAAAATGATTTAAGGAGGCTTTCAGAAATATATTCAAATTAATATTATTAAATTAAAATAAATGACGGATCTTTAGGACAAAGGATAAATACAGGGGTGGGGAAAAGTAGGTTTACAGTTGTTTGCATGGAAAATAATAATTAATAAACAAGAATACAAGAATAAACTGTTTCACATACTCACAACTGTAAGCCTACCTTTGCTCACCCCTGTATAAGGAAAAAAAAAGAGATAAAAGATAAAACTGGAGTGAGTCAACATAAAACACCTCTCATAAGGTCCCATCTTTTTATAGATGGGCCACAAATTCAGAATTATAGGAGTCAATTCAAAGAGGAAAAAGCAATATGGTAGGTAATAAAAATTATATCATCTTCTCAGAAGTCCAAGCATTTCTAGAGACCTTGGATAGAAGACAATGTCCTCAACATTGTTACAGAAAGCACAGTAGAAAGTTTCACAATACACATCTCATACTGTCCCCCAAATCATAACAAGCTATTCTACAAAGAAGTTCAGGTATGTTGAACAAAATGCTATGGCTATTTGAGTGGTGAAACATACCAAAAAAATGTAGAAATTACATAGGAGCTGATGATGAGAAAGATTCTAATTATCTTTATAAACTTTTCTTATAAGAAGGAATTAGCATTACGTAGAGCACCTATGTGTTAGCCAGGCCTCTGATAAGAAAGGTGGATCCTACATCCATGACCCTAGCCAGTAGTTCTCAACCTTCCTAATGCCGCGACGCTTTAATACAGTTCCTCATGTTGTGGTGACCCCCAATTTCACTGTTACAAACTGAACATAATTAAAGCATAGTGATTAATCACAAAAACAATATGAAATTATACATGTGTTTTCCGATGGTCTTAGGCGACCCCTGTGAAAGGGCCGTTCAACCCCCAAAGGGGTCACGACCCACAGGTTGAGAACCGCTGCAGACCAATCCCCCCTTGTCCCTGCAGGTCTCACTACATACCTCTACACAAAGGACATTTTTTGGAAAATGATATTTTCACTATTCACTGGGGCTTAGACCCACATTCCTAAGTGCTATCCTATCCAGTGAAGCAGGCTGGCCACCTATGAGCCACTCACACTTGCGCGCACAAAAAATGTAAATGCCAAAGCATACTTGCTTTCCCAACTTTTTTCTCCTAATATAGTATCAGTATTGTATCCCTTAACAGATGAGAGAACAGAGTGTTGGCAATATTTAATCTGTATTATTCATTACACCTTTAAATTAGCTTTTATAAATATCAGACACTACACCATACCACACCACTAAAAATGAATCACGGCTAAGAACAAGAACTGAACCAATTAAACACAGCATCACAGTTTGCTTTGCTAAAGGACAAATCCCAACCAAGAAGATAATCCTAGGGATAGAGTCAGAATGAGATTGAGGAAGCAGTTCATTATAACCACCTGGAATTCTGCTATTTGTAATGATAGTGACAAAAATTTCCTTTCAGTATGATACATCATAACCAAGTGCTTACCACAGGGAGAGTATACATTAATACAATTTTATTTGATTATTTAACTACTATTTGCAGATAAATAATTCAGAGAGAGAGAGAGAGAGAGAGAGAGAGAGAGAGAGAGAGAGAGAGAGAGAAAGAAATGTCCTTTAGGGATGATGATGAAAAGTATGAGAGTATTCACATCAAGATTGCTCTGTCAAAACTTGCAACAAAGCCAATTCTTAGACAAGAGATTTTAACAGGTAACAAAGAAATGCATTCAAAATTAGTGCAAAAATGTCACAATATGTGTAAGTCAAATCATTATGCTGTTAACCCTAAACTGTATGTCAATTGTCTCTCAATAAAACTGGGGAGGGGGATTAGTGAAAGAAAAATATGAAAAAGCAAGCAAAAAATCAGTATGTGATGAGATGATAAGAAGCTGAATCTGTACAGTGTCCTAGTTCAGGCACTAAAATAAGCACATTAAATGCATTTCATCAACTTTATCTCAAATTTATTCTACCTTTCAATCTATAGCACACTCAGGCAGGCCAGAATGCATAAGGAGTAAATGAAAGAAGCCAAAAATGTTTATAATTCTGCATATAACTACAGTCTCTAGAATTTTCTTTCAGGAATCTGTCTCTAAAAAAGCAAGGTTTTTCTCAGCTGCTTTCAGTGTCATGCTACTTTGATTGATCTTAGGTGATTCTTTTTTTCACTTTCTTTAGAGTTTTGTTAATCAGTGCTGAGCTAACTTCAGTAGACTGTACAGATATGCTGACAAATGACCGAAAACATGTTAACAGAGGATTGCTCAAAAATCCCTTGCCACCAGTCAGAAATAATTGGTACCTTCCTTCAAGCTTTCTTAGGAGGAAGACAAATGAAGAGACAATGCCTTTATTTCTAAGTATTTTCATCAGCTCTGGAAATTGAATCATTTCACCATTTTAACTTCCAAAGAGCTAAAAAAAAATACAGTAAATTTTAAATATGTCTTTTAATTGATTTTGAGAGAGAAAGGGATAGAGAGATAGAAACATCAATGAGAAAGGAACATCATCAATCAGCTACCTCCTGCATGGTCCCTACTGGGGTAACAAGCCCGCAATCAAGGCATGTGCCCTGAACGGGAATTGAACTGACGACCTCTTGGACACTCAACCACTGAACTACACCAGCTGGAAAAATATACAGTAAATTTTAATTTAAAAAATTATAGGACTAATATATAAAATGAAAATGAAGACTTATTTCCAAATATCTATATCTAATTCAAGAAGTAGTTTTGGCTAGTTGAGCATTTTTATGCGTAGAAAATTATTTAAACTATCTCAGTTTGGAAATTGAAAGTTAGCTACTAACATTTATCATGCCTCTATTGAGTAGTGAGGTTTTTGTTTTAAAGACATCCAAAATCTCCTTTACAGAAATGAGCTTATCAGTTTGCTACTCTGCCAAAGAGACTACATATGATCCTTATTTTAAATTTCACCAAATTATTTCTGGTTTTCTTGAAAAAAAATTATGCCTTGCAGCCTTGCTCTTTAAAGCTACATTTTTTTTTTTTACATCAAAGAGTGAAAGAACTGTTAGAGGAAGATATAAACAGATGGAAGAACATACCGTGTTCATGGATTGGTAGAATCAACATCATTAAAATGTCCATACTACCCAAAGCAATCTATAAATTCAACGCACTTCCCATTAAAATACCAACGGCATACTTCAGAGATCTAGAACGAACTTTCCAAAAATTCATCTGGAATAAAAAAAGACCCCGAATAGCTGCAGCAATCCTGAAAAAGAACAAAGTAGGTGGGGTCTCAATACCAGATATCAAGTTGTATTACAAAGCCACTGTTCTCAAAACTGCCTGGTACTGGCACAAGAATAGGCATATAGATCAATGGAATAGAATAGAGAGCCCAGAAATCGGCCCGAACCAATATGCTCAATTAATATTTGACAAAGGAGGCAAGAACATACAATGGAGCCAAGATAGTCTCTTCAATAAATGGTGTTGGGAAAATTGGACAGATATATGCAAGAAAATGAAACTAGACCACCAACTTACACCATACACAAAAATAAACTCAAAATGGATAAAGGACTTAAATGTAAGACAGGAAACCATAAAAATTCTAGAAGAATCCAAAGGCAACAAAATCTCAGACATATGCCGAAGCAATTTCTTCACTGATACAGCTCCTAGGGCACTTGAAACTAAAGAAAAAATGAACAAATGGGACTACATCAAAATAAAAAGCTTCTGCACAGCAAAAGAAACCATCAACAAAACAATGAGAAAACCCACTGTGTGGGAAAACATATTTGCCAATGACATATCTGATAAGGGCCTAATCTCCAAAATTTATAGGGAACTCATACAACTTAACAAAAGGAAGATAAACAATCCAATCAAAAAATGGGCAAAGGACCTAAATAGACACCTTTCAAAAGAGGACATTCAGAAAGCCAAGAGACATATGAAAACATGCTCAAAGTCACTAATCATCCGAGAGATGCAAATCAAAACAGCAATGAGGTACCATCTCACACCTGTCAGACTGGCTATCATCAACAAATCAACAAACGACAAGTGCTGGAGAGGATGTGGAGAAAAAGGAACACTTGTGCACTGCTGGTGGGAATGCAGACTGGTGCAGCCACTATGGAAGACAGTATGGAGTTTCCTCAAAAAACTGAAAATGGAACTCCCATTTGACCCTGTGATCCCACTTCTAGGAATATATCCCAAGAAACCAGAAACACCAATCAGAAAGGATATATGCACCCCTATGTTCATAGCAGCACAATTCACCATAGCTAAGATCTGGAAACAGCCTAAGTGCTCATCAGTAGATGAATGGATTAGAAAACTGTGGTACATCTACACGATGGAATACTATGCTGCTGTAAAAAGGAAGGAACTCTTACCATTTGCAACGTCATGGATGGAACTGGAGAGCATTATGCTAAGTGAAATAAGCCAGTCAATAAAGGAAAAATACCACATGATCTCACTCATTCATGGACAATAGAGACCATTATAAACTTTTGAACAATAATAGATACAGAGGCAGAGCTGCCTCAAACAGATTGTCAAACTGCAGCGGGAAGGCCGGGGAGGTTTGGGGGGCAGGAGGTAGGGGGGTAAGAGATCAACTAAAGGACTTGTATGCATGCATATAAGCATAACCAATGGACATAAGACACTGGGGGATAGGGGAGGCTAGGGGACTGTCTAGGGCAGGGGGATAAAATGGATACATATGTAATACCCTTTGTAATACTTTAAGCAATAAAAAAAAATAAAGTGTTGAAAATCAAAAAAATAAATAAATAAATAAATAAAATTTAAAAAAAAGAAAATATTATGTTTGAAAAAAAAAAGAGTGAAAGAACTGTTTTATTTTTTTGGTTTCAACAAATAAGTGTGTGGGGAGCGGGGGATGCAATAACAGAAGCTCATGCAATTTTTTATTACAATGTCTGATCTTATCCACTTTTAATGAAATTTCATAAATGTTACGTTTTCTTAAATAACTTTTATAGATACACAGTAATTTCTGAACATTTGTTAGAATCCATCCACTTTGCACATAGACAATCCATAGACAATACTCTACTAGGGTGCTGGCTGTAGGAGGTGAAAGGCAGGGAGATATAAACCTTACTTTAAAGGAACCTTGTTAATCAGTATCCAAGTTTATAAAACAGATAATGTGTAGAATGATTATTAGATTCACTGAAAGATTTCCCCAGAGTTTCCTTCAGTAGCAAATTCCCTACAGGTTTTTATATCATTGATTTAACCAGCATTTTTTAATTCCCTATGTGACAATTGTTCTAGTGAGCATGGAGGAAGAAAAGATGAGAATATCCAAATATCTGCCCTCCAGAATTTGAAGTGTAATGGTTGAGACAAATCAATATGCAAATAATGTTATAACATTTTACATATTTAGACTCTTACTTTGTTCCCAAAATAATTTAGATCACTAAATTAAGTTATAATAACTGTGTGATAAGTGCAACATTAGAAGTGCAAACAAAGCACAAAAGAGAAAATAATGAAGACTATTCATTTTATAGCCAAACTAAAGGCCTGCTGCACAAAATTTGTGAAAGAGTAGGCCTTTGCAGCCTCAGCAGCTGCCTCAATCCCTCCCTCAGCCACAGCAGGTGCCTCAATCCCACAGCTGCGGCCCCGGCTTCACCCGGAAAGTTGTCTGGAAGGATGTCCAGAAGGACATCTGGTTTAATTAGCATATTACGCTTTATTGTTATAGATATGTAAGAACTTCAATGATAAATAAAAAATGGGATTCCTATGCAGACACCATACATGGAATCTTGGCACAATGCCAAATCACAACTTTGAATACATTTATATAACTAAATTTTATAAATGAATTTATATCTATCAATAATTGGCAGATAAGTAGATTATGCTATTTTGCCATTTCTATTCTCGATTTAAAGGGTTGTTGAATTCATAGATAGCCACACAAATGTTTATTTGAAGCAAATAAACCAAAATATTGTTTTATGGGAGAGCCCAGAAAAAAACTGATAAATTTATTTGTGTCTTTTCTGCTTCCTTGTCTAATTGTTTGGGTTTTAAATCTGTTGGGAATTATTAAATTTCTAAATTAATTTTAAAAATAAAGCATTAGCCCTTTAAAGTTTTGCTGGAGTCATTATAATTCAAAACATGAGCTCCACGATTCAATCTATATATAAAACTAAGGGAAAAAGTTATGCTTTGTGTTTCATTTTAGTTTCTACAAAGTAGTTACAGGCTGTCTTTTAGGAACTTGTACATAATAGGTACTTGTAGTGGACATGTGCCTTTGGTCTGCAGTGAATCAGAATCTCTTTGGAGAAGCACCGCTGCTGTCCTTGGTCCTGACAGCTCTAGAAGTGAGCATGTAACTCAGGCCTGGCCACAGTCATTAGATCAGGAAGGCCATGCAATCCAAGTCAGGCCAATCAAGGTCATTGGCAAAGACTTTAATACGTCAGTATAAATATGTAACTTTTGAAATAAGTTTTGGGAGCTGCAACTGAGAGAGTCTTGATTAATGCAGTGTTCAACAAATGTTCTCTTCCTTTTCTCCGCATTTATGTATGACTTAGAAGACTGCCAAAATGGGTACATTCAAAATAGACTCTTAGACTGTAAAATAAACTATTTTGTATCAGAAAGACAAAAAATTTTAAGGAATAAATATTGCATGTGAGAAAATTTTAATTACTAATTTTATGTCTGATTTTTCATTTAAAGATAGAAAAATAACCACAAATCTCTAGTTTCTCTCTGAATAAAAAGTAAAATAAGCATCATAAACTAAAAGAAAAATTTATTGTGGTACAAGAAAACAAATATACTCTTTAATGCTTCATAAGAATTCTGGAAACTCACAGAGAACTTCAGAGAGCATAGACTATATTGTGTTATGTGAGTATTTAATGAAAGTTCTACTGTTACTGAAAGAACTTATTCCAAGATGTGGCCATTCTTCAACCCCTTTTTGGCTTGAAAAGTACTAATATGCCATCTTACTCTATTACTCAGTAAGGCAGAGAAAATATCAGTGATGTTTCTTCGCTAAATTTAATAGTGCATTAGGTAGACCATGTATAAAATAAAAGAACCAGAGGGGTAAAATAGAAAATGGCCTGGTTGTCACATAATATTCTAAGGAGAAAATACAAAATCATGCTTTTCTACTAATGTTTCTTTAGTTGAAAGACAGTGCGTGAAAAATCAGGGAACAGGCTAAGTTGTTGGGAAACTATACCTTCATACTGTCAACACTTTACACTAGGAAGAGAAAGTAAAGGGAACTTGCCTCTTTTCTGGCTCAAGTAGGATTTGAAGGTGCCATTTAAGAGAAAACAAATTACTCTGTTTTTCAAACCCCTTTACTTTCTGTGAATTTCTCCCTTTGACAGAATTGGATGTCTTTCCAGAAACATGCAATGCATATTGTTTGTATACACTTAAGTCATTTCTCTTCATTTGGTTTTATACCTCTTCCAGGTGCAACCACCATTTCTTGCATGCCTACCTACGTGAAGGAAATGAATGATTTGTCAGACCTACTATTTGGCATAGGCAATATAAGCTCTAAATGATGGTATCAGTATTCCCATAAGAAGCAAGATGTGTCTTCAAACACTGTTATACAAGTAAACAACATGAGCAGACAGCATGAGCAATGCCACACGTAAATAAACAGTACGAGCATTGCCACCTCCTCTTTAAGCTAATTTCTGTCCTCTTTTTAAGTCATTTGCTCAATATGTTTCCTTCTTCTCTTTTTGTAATTGCTACATCAACCACCAACATCAGAAAATACCATGTGCAGCCAATCTGCTGCCCAACTTAAGGCTCTGTTCAATACTTCAGTGTTTCCAAAAATGATGCACCACTTGTTTGGCTCTGCCTGTATGTAATCTTGTTTTCGATTTCTGTCTGCCTGGAGCATCTTCCCCCTGCCATATATTCATATGAGCCTAACTGCACCACATGCAGTGCCAGATGCTAGAAATGCCACAATACCAAAGCATGTGACACAAGGATGCTCTGCTCATTCCCTTATAATTAAATGAGGAAACTGGGAGTGTATTGTCTCCCACTTGGTCCCATCACAAATGCAGCCAACAGATGCCACCACATGCGACTTATGTAAGTACAAAGGAAAGATGTAAATATGCCCTTTAATTTTTTTTGCACCAGGAACTGGAGCCCCATGAGGTTGGCTACCTTGTGAAGAAAAGCAGGTGTTAAAGAACCCAAGGTAAACAGCACTGTGGCCTCTGTCCAAAACCATGTCACACATTTGCCTCATGCTTTAACACATCTGTCATTTCCTATTGGGAGCTGCCTAGGCACTGGGTTGGCAACAAGCTGGGATTAAACCCACTGGCAACGATCCACCCCATGTCCATCAGCATGTGCTCTGAAAACCCCGCAGCCTCCTCAGGCTTCCCAGCAGCAGCCAATATTGCCTTTGATAATTGCTACCTCCCAGCAAATGGCATTCAGAACAGACACCCCACCTGAGAATGCTCACTTTCATCTCTGCATCCCCTAACTACTAACAAGCTTCCCTCTAATAACCGTATAAAACCAAACTATCACACACTGAAAAAAAGGCTTTAAAACACACAAACACAAAAAAACCCAAGTGGTTCAAATAAGGTTGGCAGCATAAATTACAGACACCCGAGGACACTGAATAAATTACTGCTGATGCTAGGTACAAAGTGTAACAGTTTGGCTTAAAAGATTAAATACAAGAAATCATGAATTTTACAACTTTGCCCCAAATTCAGTCTTCGCTTAGACCTTTGGCCTGGATTCTATTGATTTATCTTTAATAATAACATTTAACCCTCTCCAAAATTATCTTTTCTCCTAGAATTGATGTAAACACCAAATAATTATAATTTAATGCTGCATTATATTTGGTGCTAATGGCTCGACATTAGATGCTGAAGAAGTGATCAGAAAGAATTGCGCAGCTACTAATAATTTTCCTAGATGTATACATTCCCTATAAGAAGACTTCAAATGCTTAGGTATGAATTCACATTTTCAGGCAATTTCCTGCAGCAGTTAGTATCTCAAGTAATAATGTAATGGTATCATTATTAGCCAGACCCACTTCCTCTCATAAATGTATATGTGACTCCCCTGAAAATGTATATCATCTGCCATGGGTTCCCATGAGGTTCTGACATTCCTATCCTCTACTAAATAAACCCAAAGTAATGCAATTTTAAAGGGACGCAATCGTAACTGTCCTGTACGTTGGTGATGTACAGCATTCTTATTTCTCTTCAGTCCCATTCCTCACTTCTGCACTCAACCTTCAGCACTTACAGTGATGACCATCTGGCACGTGGACCTTACAGCCTGTATCTCCTTGACCTCAGTGGACTCCTTCCCGAACCAGCCACAAACATTTCTAAACAACCTCCTCATAAAGTTCTATTCCTACTAAACTGCAAGTTCTATGAGAACAGAAGCTACAGCTTGCTCATTTCTGCAGCTCCCACAGTATCTGGCAAAATTACCAGCACGTAATACACCATTGAGGCTCAAAAATCTTTTTGTTTGAATACAATGTATCCAAAATCTTTTCCTCATCATTCTCTCCTTCTTGGTCACAAGGCTGTCATCTGTCTTCCTCTCCATCTCCAATCACATCTGCACTTCATTACAAAAACATTTAAAAACCAAGTATTTTACACTTATTTCAGTCCACCATAATCTCTCCACTGATAATGCAATCCCTACTCAATCCTGGGCTGCTGTTGAGTCACTTCCCTGCCAGCCTCATCACCACCATCCACTGGCAAGTTTATCCCCACATTAGTTTCCCACATATACATGCACTTCCCATCTATTTCTTGGTTTAATAGAGTGTCTAGAAAAAGATTCAAAGGTGAATCAATGCAGTTTCATACTGGGAAACTGCAAGTAGACTTATTTGCTATAATTCATTAACTCTTAGTGTACTCCTCAGAATTTCCCAGAACTTTTCTTCCCTTAAGCCTTGAACTAGTCACACTTTAAGCATGTCAGATGTGTTAGCGGTCTACTTCAAGAGACTGATGTCACATGCAGGTTATATAAAACTAGAGGCCCGGTGCATGAAATTTGTGCAAGGGGGGGGGCTCAGCCTAGTTTGCACCCGCTCCAATCCAGGACCCCTCGGGGGATGTCCCAGGGATCAGGCTTAAACCAGCAGTCGGACATCCCTCTCACAATCCTGGACCACTGGCTCCTAATTGCTCACCTGCTTGCCTGCCTGGTCACCCCTTACAGCTCCCTCCCCCCACCGCAGACCAGGTCACCCTCAACTGTCCCCCTCTGCCGGCCTGGTTGCCCCTAACTGCCCCCCTGATGGCCTAGTCATCCCCAACTGCCCCTCCACCAGTCTGGTCACCCCTCACTGCCCCCCGCCCCCACCGGCCTAGTTGCCCCACACAGCCTGCTGTTCAGTTGTTTGGTCATCCCTCACTAAACCCCACTGCTGGCCTGGTCGTAGGCAGCCATCTTGTGAGGGCGTGAAATTTAATTTGCATATTACCTCTTTATTATATAGAATGGATGCTATACATCAATAAAGTACATTCTGCACAGTTAAAATGTAAAATATTTGCTTATTAATATGATAGCTCAATGAAATCGATTTTTTCACAGGGAAGGTTCAGTCATGTAGCCACCCCACACTTTGGTATGTGACTTTTTCCCCAACAAATAATTCATTTCAGAAGTTGAGCAAACATGTTATCTTTACTGAAAAAAAATTAATTAATTAATTAATTAATTAAAGCGTTGAGAGAAACCAAGATGGCGGCATAGGTTAACGCCAGAGTTTGCTGCCTTGAACAACCACTTCAAAAATACAACTAAAAGACAGAACGGACATCATCCAGAACCACAAGAAGGCTGGCTGAGTGGAAGTTCTACAACTAGGAGGAAAGAGAATAGCATACCGAGACTCAGAGGAGGCGCAGTGCTGAAGTCAAATACTAAGGTGCGGAGTGCATGCGGAGCGGGCTGGCGGCTGAGGGCGCGGTTGTCTGTTTCAATCGGGAGGGAGTCTCAGACTCTGAGCTCCAGATCCGGGCGAGTCTCTAGGGACCCAGACTCAAACGGGAGAAGCGGGACTGTCTGGCTTCGGTCGGAACTCGAAGGCAGCTTTCTCTCCGAGGTTTGCAGCCATTGCTGGGACTCTGAGAGGCAGAGCCCCTGGGGAAGGAACTGAGAGCAGCCATAACTGCTCGCTCAGCCCGCCCTATAGATCTCCTGGGACCTGCCCCGCCCAAGCCCTGCACAGAGGCATTTGCCGGATAGCCTCAGGCAAAGGCTAGATTAGCACCTCCCTAGAGGACAGAAGTTCTCTCACTGCAGACACAGCTGATTCTCACAGCCACTTGGCCTGGAAGCCAAATCCCCCCTCGTATTACCTACAACAATCAAGGCTTAACTACAACAAGACCTCGCACAAAGACCACTAGGGGGTGCACCAAGAAAACATAAAAAAATGCGGAGACAAAGAAACAGGACGCAAATGTCAGAAATGGAAGATATAGAGCTCAAAACCACACTTTTAAGGTCTTTCAATAATTTTCTAGAAACTGCCGATAAATGTAGTGAGATCCTCAAGAAATCTAATGAGACCCTCGATGTTGTGATAAAGAACCAACTAGAAATTAAGCATACACTGACTGAAATAAGAATACTATACAGACTCCCAACAGCAGACCAGAGGAGTGCAAGAATCAAGTCAAAGATTTGAAATGCGAAGAAGCAAAAAACACCCAACCAGAAAAGCAAAATGAAAAAAGAATCCGAAAATACGAAGATAGTGTAAGGAGCCTCTGGGACAGCTTCAAGCGTACCAACATCAGAATTATAGGGGTGCCAGATGATGAGAGAGAGCAAGATATTGAAAACCTATTTGAAGAAATAATGATAGAAAACTTCCCCCACCTGGTGAAAGAAATAGACTTACAGGTCAAAAAAGCGCAGAGAACACCAAACAAAAGGAGGGTGGGGCGGGAACTGGGAGGAGGGGAGTTATGGGGGGAAAAAAGAGGAATGTAATAATCTGAACAATAAAGATTTAATTTTAAAAAAAAGTGTTGATATATACTGTCATCTGTCCAAGGATAAGATCACCATTCAAACTTTGGAACAAAAACCAAAGCTGCAAAGCTTGATTTATTACTCACCTCAATTAGGCACAGTCTCACTGAATTAAGCAAACTGCTGATATTACAAAGCATTTTAAGAAAAGGGGTTGGGAGGAGAGGATTGTGTTACAGAGGCAATAGTGGATTTACATCAGACTTAAAGGGTGACCTATCTATAATAATAAAAGCATAATATGCAAATCGACCAAACGGCCAAACAGCAGAACAACTGTCAGGATGACCACACTATGACACCCACTGGTGCCAGGCCAGCCAAGGCAGGTGCGATGCGATTGGTCAGGGGCCCAGCCATCACCCCATGATTGCCCCACAGAGAGAGGTTTGGGCGACCGGCCGGAAGGGTGATCATTCGGGGGGCTCCATGATCGCCCAAAAGAGGGAGGCCCAGGATACTGACCGGAAGGCTTCAGTGGGTGGGTGGGGCCTTCCTCTGCAGGGGCGATCCATCACAGACCCCCGGCTGGGTGGGCAGGACCTACCTCTTTGGGGCAATCGATCGCCCTGCAGAGGGAGGTCCAGGCTACCTGGCTGGCAATACTGCAGTGGGTGGGCGGGACCTCCCTCTGCAGGTCCATCAATCGTGAGGCTCCTGGACTGTGAGAGGGCACAGGCCAGGCTGAGGGACCCCCCGCCTACCCTGTAGAGTGCATGAATTTGGTGCACTAGGCCTCCAATCCTATCTAATAAAAGAGAAACATGGTAATTAGTGTACATCCGCTACCCTTCCCATAGGCTAATCAGCAAGATATGCAAATTAACTGCCAGCCAAGATGGCGGCTGGCAGCCAGGCAGCTTGAAGCAAACATGAGGCTTGCTTGCTTCAGTGACAGAAGAAACCAACGTTCCCCACCTGCTTTGCCAGCCTCTGAGCTTGCAGTTTGAAACATTGTTACAAATATAGAAGCTAAACAAAACCCCAGAAACTTGCTTTCAGCCCGACGGGATCTCAGAGCTGGAGTTGATACGTTGTTTCGATTATAGAACCCAAACAAACCAGATACCTGCTTTCAGCAGCAGAGGCCTCAGAGTTGGAGTCAGAGCTAAAGCTGGCCCAGAATATAAAAAAAAAGGAAAAAATGAGCAGTTGGGAGCTTCAGTCACCCGTCAGCCGGAAAACAGCCCCCAGCCCCTCACCCAGGCTGGCCAGGCTCCCCAGTGGGGACCCCCAACCTGAAGGGTGTGTGGCCAGCTGCAAACAGCCATCACCCCCTCACCCTGATCCAGGACACCCTTCAGGGCAAACCAGCCGGCCCCCACCCATGCACCAGGCCTCTATCCTATATAGTAAAAGGGTAATATGCCTCCCAGCACCAGGATCAGCGGAGCTGTGAGGCCTCCTGGCACCAGGATCAGCGTGACTGGGGGCACTGCCCAAACCCCCTCATCGCCCTGCAGCTCTGTGTGTGACAGGGGGTGGGGCCACAACCTCCCTATCCGCCCTGCTCTGTTCGTGACAGGGGAAGGCACCCCAACCGACTGATCGGCCCTGCTCTGTGCCTGATAGGGGGGAGCTCCCCAACCCCCTGATTACCCTGCGGCTCTGTGTGTGACAGGGTGTGGGGCCCCAACCCCCCCCCCCAACGTGCCCTGCTCTGTGTGTGACGGGGTAGAGCCATAACCTCCCCATCGACCCTTCCCTGAGTGTGACAGTGGCGGCACCCCAACCCCCTGATTGGCCCTGCTCTGTGCGTGACAGGGGGCGGTGCCTCAACTCCCCTATCGGCCCTACTCTGTGAGTGACAAGGGGGAGCTCCCCAACCCCAATTGACCCTGCTCTGTGCATGACAGGGGGTGGCGCCGCAACCTCCCCATCGACCCAGCCTTGAGTGTGACAGTGGCGGCACCCCAACCCCCCAATTGGCCCTACCCTGAGCATGACTGAGGGTGGCATCACAACTTCCCGATCCGCCCTGCTCTGTGCATGACAGGAGGCGGCTCCCCAACTCCCCTATCGGCCCTGCTCTGAGCCCGACCAGGGGCTGCACCTAGGGATTGGGCCTGCCCTCTGCCACCCGGGAGCAGGCCTAAGCCAGCAGGTTGTTATCTCCTGAGGGGTCCCAGACTGGGAGAGGGCACAGGCCGGGCTGAGGAACCCCCCCTCCCTCACGAGTGCACAAATTTTTGTGCACTGGGCCTCTAGTCCTATATAATAAGAGCCTAATATGCTAAGTGTCCGGTCATCTGGCCAGTCATTCAACCAATCAAAGTATAATATGCTAATGATATGCTAAGGCCACTCAACCACTCTCTATGATGGCACTGACCACCAGGGGGCAGATGCTCCGACTGGTAGGTTAGCTTGCTGCTGGGGTCCAGTTGATCGGGACTGAGCAAGAAGGGCTGGACACACCCTGGAGCAATCCCATGGTCCCTCCCCAGCTGGCCAACCTCCTGTGGCCCTCCCTGGCCCAGATTGTACACTTGCGGGGTCCCTCAGCCTGGCCTGCACCCTCTCACAATCCAGGACCTCTTGGGGGATGTTGGAGAGCCGGTTTGGCCCGATCCTGCAGGCCAGGCCAAGGGATCCCACTTGTGCACGAATTCATGCACCAGGCCTCTGATGTTGAATAAAGAAACATGCTTATGTTTGGTTATAGGAAGAGGAGTTGATTGAGGTCAGTATTAGATGCAAGTTCATAGGTGTGAATCCTCTGCTGATTGGCTGACTCTCAAAGCATGAGGTCACTGACTGGTTGACTTTCAGGGGTAAGTTCACAGAAGCAAACTGTCATTAGACTGGATTAAAACCAGTTCTGGCCCTAGCCAGTTTGGCTCAGTAGATAGAGCACCGGCCTGCGGACTGAAGGGTCCCAGGTTCGATTCCAGTCAAGGGCATGTACCTTGGTTTCTAACTCTCTATCCTTCTCCCTTCCTCTCTGTAAAAAAAAAAATCAATAAAATATATTTAAAAAACAAACAAACAAATAAAAAACAGTTCTGGTGTTTACTGGTTATCATGTCAGTTTTTTCCTGGAAGTATGAGGCCTAAAAAATTTTCATACCTAAATAATGTACCAGCTATAGTAAATTTTGGTGTTGATGGTATTGTTTATTTTCATATATCAAAACATACCATCCCCTCAACTAAAATAAAAGATTTAAGTTGGCACAGAGACATCATCTGATTTGTCAAAGTCTATCAATTGGTATGATAGTCCAGAGCAGCATATTGAGAAAACTATGAAATTCTATCCAGGTCAGAGTAACATCATTCATTACTGATGTTTGTCATGGAGAGAAGAACTGAATTACAACCTCATGTCTTTTCTGATTCTGCCTAAGATCCAAAAGCTATTCAGGATTTACATTGGTGAGGTTGCACTCCATGAATGACTATGGCAGAGATTCATTTTAACAAGAATAAACTGAACTGAGTTCTGAGCAATTTGAACTTAAAAATAACAATGCTCTTGATGGAATAATGGGTATGTATGCTAAAGCAACAAGGACAATAACAAAATCCAGTGTAATCTTAGTAAATTAAAACAGTGAAAGAACAAATATTTATTTACAGGAGAAAGAAAAATTTACTTAGAAAACATGTCATTTTTTTTAATATATTTTATTGATTTTTTACAGAGAGGAAGGGAGAGGGTCAGAGAGCTAGAAACATCGGTGAGAGAGAAACACCAATCAGCTGCCTCCTGCACGCCCCCCACTGGGGATGTGCCCGCAACCAAGGTACATGCCCCTGACCGGAATCAAACCTGGGACCCTTCAGTCCGCAGGCTGACGCTTTATCCATTAAGCCAAACTAGTTAGGGCAACATGTCATTTTTTAATAATAACTTTTTCTCTGAAAACAACTCTACATCAAATTCTGAAATCCTATCTAATAAAAGAGAAACATGGTAATTAGTGTACGACCGCTACCCTTCCCATTAGCTCATCAGGGCGATATGCAAATTAACTGCCAGCCAAGATGGCGGCCGGCAGCCAGGCAGCTTGAAACTAACATGAGGCTTGCTTGCTTCAGTGATGGAGGACTCCAATGTTCCCCGCCTACCGCTGCCGGCCTCTGAGCTGCAACTCTAAGCAACTATGTTACAAACATAGAAGCTAAACAAAACCCCAGAAACCTGCTTTAGTCGCCGGGCTTCAGCCAGAAGGATGGCAACATTGTTTCAAATACAGAAGGTAAACAAAGGCCAGAAACCTGCTTTTAGCAGCGGAGGCCTAAGAGCTGGAGCCTCAGAGCTAAAGCTGGCCCAGAATTAAAAAAAAAGAAAAAAAGGAGTGGTTGGGAGCTTCAGTCACCCGCCAGCCTGAAAACAGCCCTCAGCCCCTCACCCAGACTGGCCAGGCATCCCAGTGGGGACCCCCACCCTGATCCAGGACACCCTTCAGGGCAAACCAGCTGGCCAACACCCGTGCACCAGGCCTCTATCCTATATAGTAAAAGGGTAATATGCCTCCCAGCACCAGGATCAGTGGAGCCGCAAGGCCTCTGGGCACCGGGATCAGCGTGACAGGGGGCAGCGCCTAAACCCCCTGATCGCCCTGCGGCTCTGTGTGTGACAGGGGGCGGGGCCACAACCTCCCTATCCGCCCTGCTCTGTTCGTGACAGGGGAAGGCACCCCAACCCACTGATCGGCCCTGCTCTGTGCCTGATAGGGGGGAGCTCCCCAACCCCCTGATTACCCTGCGGCTCTGTGTGTGACAGGGTGCGGCGCCCCAACCCCCCCCCCCCCCACATGCCCTGCTCTGTGTGTGACGGGGTAGAGCCATAACCTCCCCATCGACCCTTCCCTGAGTGTGACAGTGGCGGCACCCCAACCCCCTGATTGGCCCTGCTCTGTGGGTGATAGAGGGCGATGCCCCAATCGCCCCCCACGGGCCCTGCTCTGTATGTGATGGGGTAGAGCCATAACTTCCCCATCGGCCCTGCCCTGAGTATGACAGGGTGCGGCGCCCCAACCCCTTGATCCGCCCTGCTCTGTGTGTGACAGGGGGCAGTGCCCCAACTCCCTATTGGCCCTACTCTGTGAGTGACAGGGGAGAGCTCCCCAACCACCTGATGGGCCCTGCTCCGTGCGTGACAGGGGGTGGCGCCGCAACCTGCCCATCGACCCTGCCTTGAGTGTGACAGGGGGCGGTGCCCCAACCCCCCAATCAGCCCTACCCTGAGCGTGACTGAGGGTGGCATCGCAACCTCCCAATCCGCCCTGCTCTGTGCATGATAGGGGGCGGCACCCCAACTCCCCAATCGGCCCTGCTCTGAGCCTGACCAGGGATTGCACCTAGGGATTGGGCCTGCCCTCTGCCACCCGGGAGCAGGCCTAAGCCAGCAGGTCGTTATCTCCTGAGTGGTCCCAGACTGCGAGAGGGCACAGGCCGGGCTGAGGGACCTCCCTCCTCCCCCCCTGCCCCGAGTGCACAAATTTTTGTGCACCGGGCCTCTAGTGTTATAATAATGAATAAAATGCTTCCTAAGTTTAATTCTTTAGGATTATTAATTTCATATTTAAATGTAATATTTTATTTTAAAAACAATTTTAGATATAAGACATCTTTGTCTTAAAAAACAGAGGTCTTATTTCAATGATTAATATACCTCTACAAGAAAACTATTATTGCATACAGGAGTATTCCATTTCTCTCAAGAATTGAAATGAGAGAAATTTCTTCACTCTTTGAAAGCAACTCTCAAGATCTAAGGCTTTAATAATTTCCAAATTGAGTGAAACAAAAACCTAATCTGGACACTTGGATAGAGTATAAAAATATGTCACTTTTTAGTGAAAGGATCTGGCAAGAAGCTATATCTTAACTTATTTTTGCCACCCTCAGTTCATCCCCAAAAGGAAAATATTTGCTCTTCATAATAAAAATAAAGTGGAAATAGGGATTTTAATAACTAAGGGAATTCATGATTTTAGAAAGTTGTATAGGTCTCCAGAAGTATTCCTCATGACTGTCAAGGGTCTGCTCAATTCTAATGTCTCCTCAAATATGCAGGATTGACTCATGTTATAAAAATATACATCTCTAGTGTTTTATGTATGACAAAATATCTTAATCTCTCTACTCATTAGGATATAAACCAGAGCTGAGCTCTTGATGATATTTCTAGCACAATGATGATTCTTTATACTCTGAACAGTTAACTTAGGAAACATTAGTAAGCATTTCCCCTATAAAATCTTCCACTAGACACAATGAGGGGAAAATATAAAGACTATTAAAAAATTACAGATGAGCAATAACAAATAAAATTTAATATCAACGTGTAATACAGATTAGAAATGTACTAGTAGAGGTTTAAAAAGGCAACATCATTCACTAATGGTATGACTGAGTAAATTTCTTAACTTCTTTGAAATTTATTCTTCATATTTCTAAAATGGAAACCTCTCTTATTGTACTTTTTTAAAATATATTTTATTGATTTTTTACAGAGAGGAAGGGAGAGAGATAGAGAGTTAGAAACATCGATGAGAGAGAAACATTGATCAGCTGCCTCCTGCACACCTCCCACTGGGGATGTGCCCGCAACCAAGGTACATGCCCTTGACCGGAATCGAACCTGCGACCTTTCAGTCTGCAGGCCGACGCTCTATCCACTGAGCCAAATCAGTTATGGCATCTCATTGTACTTTTTATTATTAATTGTGATCATTAAGGTAAAGTGCTTATTCAATATTTAATACATGACAAGTATTAATAAATATGAGTAAGGTCATAGTGAGACTGAGTGTGGAAACAAGGGGTGACTTCCTCAGCAAAGTGGAATCTGATCCAGCTCCCAAGGTAAAATTCAAAGGGGAACACAGAATCCATTCCAGGTAAAGACATGAGCAAAGAAAAGAACATGAAAATTTTCAAGAAAAAACATTTCATTATGTTCATCTTAGAAATTATATACTATTGTCTAATTCTGCATAAAACCATATTAACTTTCTTTTTCCATAATAACATAGAAACTGAATTGAAAGAGATCTTGAAATGAAAGCTTATCTGTTACCTTGGCTTCAGACAGTTAGGATCATTTTTAAGCTACTCACTTGTTATTTACTTGAGATGACAAAAAGAAAAACCAGAGCAATTTTCAAAATATCAAACCTTTTATTTGGCAGCTAAGCCTATCTTTAACTTAAGGCTAAGAAAACACATCTTGAAGCAGCTGCTGACTGGCTGTACTCTGCAAGGGCACCAGTCCTTCAGACACCTCTTTCCTTTCCCCAGAGCTCTCACTTACCATTAATGTTCCTGACAGTGCTTCATCCAGGGCATTTGCTGAGGCGGAAGGTGTTTCTCTTGAGTGTCTGACTTATGGACAGAGAACAATAATCAATATAAAAACTTCAATCGAGCAAAAGCCTAAAGAAAAATCTCCTGACACAAATAATTTCTATTAATCCATAGATGGAAATACCTAGTGCTTATTAGAATGCATATATTATAAGAATAGACAGGGTCCCTTGTGAAAAAAATGTTTACGTTAATAAAATTTTTAAAATAATCTTCAATAACAAATAGTGTGGTGGTTGGGTCCTCTAGGAATTTGGGGAGTGAAGGCTGGTGCATCAGTCTTGTAGTCATGTTGGCCTCAGTAGTGTCTGTCATCCTGCAGTTCTTAAAAGAGTACTTGAGCCCCACTCCTCAGCATCTGAATTTGTTGCTGGACGCGTACCCCCTGTATATACTTTTGACCTGGGCACCTGGAGTCCAGTTATTGTCTCCTCATGGAATCTTCCCCTTCAAGTCTTCCTTCATCTCTTATGTGGGGAGCTTCATCCTAGCAGTTTGTTTGCGAACACAGATCAACCCACAAAACAAAGCTGTTCTCCCATGCACTGGATTCCCTTTTCAATTTGATGCTGGTTTCTTTTGCTTGCAAAAGCTTTTTAGTTTGATGTAGCCTCACTTATTTCTTTTTTCCTTTGTTGCTCTTGCCCTAGGGGACTACATCATGGGAACATTTTTGCCAGCAATACATCTGATAAGGAGTTAATCTCCAAAATATATAAAGTACTCATACAACTCAACGAAAGGAAGACAAACAACCTGATTAAAAAATGAGCAGAGGACCTAAATAAACACTTCTCTAAGGAGGACATACAAAAGGCCAAGAGACATATGAAAAAATGCTCAACATCACTAATTATCAGAGAAAGGCAAGTATCACATGATCTCACTTATATGTAGAATCTAATCAAAAAAATAAACTGATGAACAAAACAGATCCAGAGATACTAAAACATGCAACAGACTGATGTATTTCCAGAAGGGGGTGTGGGGAACGTGAAGAGATTAAATAAAGAATTTATATGCATATTGCACAGTCCATGGACAAGCAATAGTGTTGGGAAGGCCTGGGAAAGGGGGCAGGAGCAAGTTGCTAGGGGCCAATGGAGGGTGGAAGGGGCAGGAGATATTTGTAATACTTTCAACAAAAAGGTTGTTCTTTTTTTAATTAAAAAAAGAGGAAAAAATATGTAGGCACTGGAAAGCTCCAAGAATTAAGAGGCCAAGTTCTCAGAAAGAAGAAAAATTCTTTGAGGTGAGCCCAATATTCTGCACACAGCTTTTCCTCTAGGGGCATCTGTTGAATCTTAAGCAAAAAGGGAGAAGGCAAAGGCTAAAAAGTTTTGAAGAATGCAAATTCCAAGAAGCAAACAAATAAATGGAGCTTGTTTCATAGAGCTAAGAGGGGGAAAAAATTCACTCTGGGCCTGGTAAGGCAGCCAGAGGGGGCCAGAGGAGTTGAGAGCATTTACAAAAGAGAAACACAGAGAAGTAAGCAGAAACTCACAAAAGTTTTCCCATCATAACATTTACCAGTTCTTACATTGCACAAGGAAAAATAACTAAGAAGCTGAGCAAAAACTTACAGCAAACCTCAAAAGACTTTTCCATAGTCTCGTGGTGCTAATGAAAAAAAAATTGAAGTTCAGGATCTGCCAAATAGGATATTTCAGGTAAATGCTCTAAGCTCTAACTTGAAACTTTTGAGTTCTATCATCTGAGATCTAGGCTCAAAAAGTCAAAGATATAGGCTAGAATCCCCTCAATCTCTAATTAGATAAAGGGGTCTGCCCCTACAATAGCTGCCTGACAAATGATAGGGTGAAATTATCCAATTTTTCATATATAATGTCATTATTCAATTTAAAAAATTATTAGATATATTCAGATAAAAAGTTAATGGAAACAGGCTGTCAGATAACCCAGTTACCATACACAAATTTTAAATTAGGTATAAATGATATTTAAGGAAATAGATAAGATGGAGAATTTCACCTGAAAACTGAAATCTATAAAAATAATCAATTATAAATTGTAGAACTGAAAAAGTAAAATCATTAACATTAAAATGTGATCACTGTTTCAACAACAAACTGTATATAGAGACTTCATGAACAAAATGGTAAGTTATTGTAAAACTAGAGGCCTGGTGCATGAAGTTCATGCACTCAGGGGGCGTCCCTCAGCCTGGCTTGTGCCCTCTCGCCATCTGGGAGCCCTCGGGGGAGTGGGCCTAAGCCGGCAGTCGGACATCCTTAGTGCTGCCGCAGAGGCAGGAGAGGCTCCTGCCACCGCCACTGTGCTCGCCAGTCTTGAGCTCGGCTCAGGGCTTCTGGCTGAGTGGCACTCCCACAGGGGGAGCACACTGACCACCAGGGGGAAGCTCCTGCATTGAGTGTCTTCCCCCTAGTGGTTAGTGCACGTCATAGCGACCAGTCGTTCCGCAGTTTGGTCGATTTGCATATTAGCCTTTTATTATATAGGATATCCAGGCTTGAGAACAGGAGAAAAAATGGTACAAAAAGAGTATAAAAGACAGAGACATGAAGGAAAGTCTAACATTCAGGCCAAAGCAACCTTTGAAGAAATATGGTTTATACAGTTTTAAGACTTATGAAAAACATCAATCTACAGATTCATAAAGGTATAAGAATTTCAAAGAGATTACACAAAAATAAAAACATATCTAAGCACATTATAACCAAAACTCCTGGAAAAAAATCTTAAAAATCAGCTAGAGGAACAAAATACATTAGCTTCAAATGAGCTACCAAATTAACAGCTAAATTCAAACAGAAATTATCTAAACCAGAAGACAATAGGATAACTGCTGAAAAGCTTTTTAAAAAATCCAGTCTGGAATTATATATCCAAAGAAAATAAACTTTAAAGATAAAAAAATAATGCCTAATGTTTAGGGAAACTACAATGAAGTATGTGGTAATGAGCATCATATTTGCTGTTTGCTTTGAAATAGTCCCAAAGAATTATATATAATCAGAGAGAGAAAAAGCATGTGAATGTGGTAAAATGCTAACATGTAGGGAAGTTGAATAAAAGATATACAGATACTGTTTGTGCTATTGTTGGCACTTTCTTGTTAGTATGAAATTAACAACAAAAGTTTTGAGAAGAAAAAAAAAGTTTTGAGAAAATAAAAGATGAAAAATGAAGCATTTCTCCTCATTATATCATATCTCTCATTTTCAAAAACTGCAAAAAATAATAAGTTAAAGAATGTTCCAGATAAGCAAAAACTGAAAAATGTTGTTGTTACAAAGTCTACACAAGAAACACTAAAGGGAGTTCTTTAGGCAGAAGAAAAATAATCCCAAATGAACCCTTGGAAATGTAAGAAGTATGGAATAGCAAAGGAAAGGGAAGATAAGTAAATGAAAGTGAATACTGACTATATAAAACAACAATAACATCTTTAGAAGTTTAAAATATATGTGTTGATAAAAAACATGACATCAATAACACAAAAGGTAGAACTTGGGGAGGAGAATTAACAAAAGTTAAAGTGTTCCAATGTGCTAGCCCCACTTGAGAAGTGACAAAGTCCTGATTTTTATTTGGATCTCACAGTCATGAATGCATGCTGTAGTCTCCAAGGATAACCACTTAAAAGAACATTAAAATAATTTATAGCAAATAAGTTAGAAAGCTAACAACAGATTAAATTCAAAGAAAAATTATAAAGATAAGAGTGTATATAAATGAAATAGAAATGTGCACAGTACAGAAAATCAACAAAGTCAATATTTGATTCTTAAAAAACTTAATAAAGTTTTTTCTTGGTCTCCCACCAAGAGAGAGTAAGAAAAAAGAGGGGAGGTACAAACAACCAATATCAGGGACATAAAAGGGGACATCACTATAGACAAGATGGACATTTAAAAGAAAATTAGAAGATATTATAAACAATTTTGCCAATAAATTTGAAAATGCATATAAAATAAATAAAAATATTACAAGCAATTGGGAACTAAAATATTACTATATTAGAAAAGAAATGGAATATGTAACAAAAAACCTAACAACTATAAAACAACTCCAGATCCAGTTGACTTCACTTGTGATTTCCTCCACAAACTTAAAAGGTATTATACCAATATTATGTGAACTCTATCTTTGTTAATATCTTCCTGCCCCCTCCTCACTTCTCTCTGAGATTTGTCAGTCTGTTGCATTCTTCCATGTCTCTGGATCTATTGTGTTCAGCAGTGTATTTTGTTCATTAGATGCCACATGTAAGTAAGATCATGTGATACTTGTCTTTCTCTGCTGGCTTGTTTTGCTTAGTATAATCTTCTCCAGGTCCCTCCATGTTGTCTCAAAGGATAAGAGATCCTTCTTTTTCACAGCTGCATAGTATTCCATTGTGTAAATGCACCAAGTAATCTTGCTTCTATGTTGACTCTATTTCCATCCTGGGATTAGTAATAAATTAAATTTAAAAGTTATATATAAAGACAAAAAAACCCATTTCACATTTTACCTTAAGGCTTCTAAGACTGAACACTGCATGTTTGGCACACATAAATGCTTAGTAAGATCTTTATTTACTTGCTATCTGATCTATGAGCCCAGAGTGCATGCCCAGAAACTATGTCAGGAAGACCAGGAGGACCACTTTTCAATATAAAATCTTCATTCCCAAATCCCACCAATCCTAGACTTTGCTTTTCCTAATTTACTTCAAGTTATATACTTCAGGCTGTTTACTCAATGGCACATTTCACAGCAATAAAAAAACAAATAAACAAAGCAATAAACGACAATATGGGTAAATCCCAGCAATATAATAAGATAATCAGTATATCTCAAAAGATTACTAGAACATACCATAATTAGCATTTATAATTTTAGAGTAAGGCATACATATAAGTATAATGAAAGTACTGAAAAGGGACAGAAAAAGAGTAATGAACACAGAATCAAACCCACTGATACTGTTTGTGCGAAGAGGCTGGAAGATGGGATGGGGAGGGGAGATATGGTTAGATTAGATATTTGATGGTTAATAAAGATTATTGTCAAGGCCCTAGCTTTGGCTTTGGGTAGCAAATTCATGAGTGTGTATTACATTATTAAAAATAGCTATATGAGTTTGTGTATCAGCAAGAGTCCATATGGGAAAACAGCAACCACACCAATAAGTTTAACAGAGAAATTTTCATATAGGGAATTGGTTAAATAAATACTTGAGGAATTAAAAAGCAAAAGAGAACATAAAGGTAGCATAGATAATGGTAACTGCAGAAATCAGCTACCACACTTAGGGCTGGAAGAACAAAAGGAAAAGGTCAGGATTATCAGAACCTAGAAACTCAGAAGAGGGTTCTCATGGAGTTTGAAGAGAGAGCCCTATCCAGCCTGTGCTAGTCCCTCTGAGGGGGCACAATAAAGCTAGTCCTGAAGGTGCTTGAAGAAGCTACAAAACGGAATCAACTGATATTGTCAGGGTGAGGCCATTGTTGAAACAATCCTAACAGGAACAATGAGAAAACCAGGAATGAGAAGTTCCTTCACCCATCTCCTCTTCCAATCTCTCCACAACCCCCTATCGGTGGAACATAACAGGGAGCCAGGTGGTCAAGGAGGAATTTGGTCAACAAAATCCCAGCCCCCAAAACACAGGGTATAGGAGGGTGGGTTTGGCACTGAGAAACAATAGCTTATTAACTGGCACAGGCTAGGTTAGCTGTCCCAACAACCCGAAATCTCTAACACAATTTACTTTAAGTATATTTCCTGTCCATTTCCCATGTCTAGTGCAGGTCAACAAGGGGCTCTGTTTATCATAGCCACTCAAGGGCCCAGGCTTGTGAAAGTTTTTGTAATCACCAGAGCAGTGAGAAGGATGTGTGGATCCTTGTTTTTAATGCTTCTGCTCAGAAATGATGCGCCACTTCTGGTCATATTTTCTTGGCCAAAGCAAATCACATGACCATGCCAAATTTCAGAGGTTATGGGGAGGGGCAGTCCAACTCCCTCAGAAGCCAAGTAATGAATAAGAATTGTCCATTCATGGGCTAATGAGAATGTGTCATAAACCAAGAATTATACTTAATCCAACTCTAGGCACCTGAAGTAAATACACACAGATATATATCCTATCTAATAAAAGAGAAACATGGTAATTGGCGTACGACCGATACCCTTTTCATTGGCTAATCAGCGAGATATGCAAATTAACTGACAGCCAAGATGGCGGCCGGCAGCCAGGCAGCTTGAAACTAACATGAGGCTTGGTTGCCTCGGTGACGGAGGAAACCAACGTTCCCGCCTGCCGCTGCCTCTGAGCTGGCAGTTTAAGAAACTCTGTAACAAATACGCCCAACTTCAGCCAGCAGATTGGCAACATTGTAAGCAAAGGCCAGAAACCTACTTTCAGCCAGAGGCCTAAGAGCTGGAGCCAAGCCTCAAGGTAAAGCTGGCCCAGAATTAAAAAAAAAAAAAAAAGGAAAAAAGGAGCGTTTGGGAGTTCAGTCACCCCCAGCCTGAAAACAGCCCTCAGCCCATCACCCAGACTGGCCAGGCACCCCAGTGGGGACCCCCACCCTGATCCAGAACACCCTTCAGGGCAAACCAGCTGGCACCCACCCATGCACCAGGCCTCTACCCTATATAGTAAAAGGGTAATATGCCTCCCAGCACTGGGATCAGCGGAGCCGTGAGGCCTCCCGGCACTGGAATCAGCATGACAGGGGGCAGCACCCAAACCCCCTGATCGCCCTGCGGCTCTGTGTGTGACAGGGGGCGGGGCCACAACCTCCCTATCCACCCTGCTCTGTGCCTGATAGGGGGGAGCTCCCCCCCCCCCACGGGCCCTGCTCTGTGTGTGACGGGGTAGAGCCATAACCTCCCCATCAGCCCTGCCCTGAGTGTGAGAGTGGCGGCGCCCCAACCCCCTGATCCGCCCTGCTCTGTGGGTGATAGAGGGCAGCACCCCAACCCCCTGATGGGCCCTGCTCTGTGCGTGACAGGGGGTTGCTCCACAACCTCCCCATCGACCCTGCCTTGAGTGTGACAGGGGGCGGCGCCCCAACTCCCCAGTCGGCCCTGCTCTGAGCCCGACCAGGGGCTGCACCTAGGGATTGGGCCTGCCCTCTGCCACCCGGGAGCAGGCCTAAGCCAGCAGGGCGTTATCTCCCGAGGGGTCCCAGACTGCTAGAGGGCACAGGCCAGGCTGAGGGACCCCCCCCCCCCCGAGTGCACAAATTTTTGTGCACCGGGCCTCTAGTATATATATATATATATATATATATATATATATATATATATATATATATATATCCTATCTAATAAAAGAGAAAAATGGTAATTGGCGTACGACGATACCCTTTTCATTGGCTAATCAGGGCTATATGCAAATTAACTGCCAACTATGATTGGCAGTTAACTGCCAACTAAGATTGGCAGTTAACTGCCAACAAGATGGCGGTTAATTTGCATATGTAGGCACAATGCAGGGAGGCGAAAGGGAAAGCAGGAAGAAGCCCCCTGCCACTGACAGTGATCGGAAACCCAGGGGGGAGCTAAGAGCTGGGGGGCAGGGCAAAGGCGGCCCTGGGGCCGCCTTTGCCCTGCCCCCCAGCCATGATCGGAGAATCAGGTGCCTTTTCCGCCCTGGCCAGTGATAGCAGGAAGTAGGGGTGGAGCCAGCGATGGGAGCTGGGCACGGTCAAAGCTGGCAGTCCCGGGAGCTAGGGGTCCCTTGCCTGGGCCTAAAGCGGAGTCCACGATCACGGGGCCGCTGCAGCTGCGGGTCCCCGCTGCCCGGGCCGGACACCTAGGCCGGAGGCCTCAGGCCTGGGCAAGGGGCTGATCCTGCAATTGGAGGGTGATGGGGGTCAATGCCTGAGGGCTCCCAGTATGTGAGAGGGGGCAGGCTGGGCTGAGGGACACTCCCCCCCACACACACCCAGTGCACGAATTTCGTGCACCGGGCCCCTAGTATATATATATATATATATATATACTAGGGGCCCGGTGCACAAAAATTTGTGCACTCGTGGGGAAGGGGGGGTCCCTCAGCCCGGCCTGCCCCCTCTCACAGTCTGGGACCCCTCGGGAGATAACGACCTGCTGGCTTAGGCCTGCTCCCGGGTGGCAGAGGGCAGGCCCAATCCCTAGGTGCAGCCCCTGGTCGGGCTCAGAGCAGGGCCAATTGGGGAGTTGGGGCGCCTCCCCGTCATGCACAGAGCAGGGCAGATTGGGAGGTTGTGATGCCATCCTCAGTCACGCTCAGGGTAGGGCCAATTGCGGGGTTGGGGCACCGTCCCCTGTCACACTCAAGGCTGGGTCGATGGGGAGGTTGCGGCGCCACCCCCTGTCACGCACAGAGCAGGGCCAATCAGGGGGTTGGGGCGCTGCCCCCGTCACACACAGAGCAGGGCCCATCAGGGGGTTGGGGCACCGCCCTCTATCACCCACAGAGCAGGGCCGATCAGGGGGTTGGGGCGCTGCCACTCTCACACTCAGGGCAGGGCCAATGGGGAGGTTATGGCTCTACCCCATCACACACAGAGCAGGGCCCATGGGGGGGGGGGTTGGGGAGCTCCCCCCATCAGGCACAGAGCAGGACTGTTCAGGGGGTTCGGGCCCCACCCCCTGTCACACACAGAGCCGCAAGGCGATCAGGGGGTTTGGGCACTGCCCCTGTCATGCTGATCCCGGTGCCGGGAGGCATATTACCCTTTTACTATATAGAGTAGAGGCCTGGTGCATGGGTGGGGCCGGCTGGTTTGCCCTGAATGGTGTCCTGGATCAGGGTGGGGGTCCCCACTGGGGTGCCTGGCCAGTCTGGGTGAGGGGCTGAGGGCTGTTTTCAGGCTGGGAGTGACTGAAGTTCCCAACTGCTCCTTTTTTTCTTTTTTTCTTTTTTTAATTCTGCGCCAGCTTTACCTTGATGCTTTGCTCCAGCTCTTAGGCCTCCCTGCTGAAAGTAGGTTTCTGGCCTTTGCTTACAATGTTGCGAATCTGCTGGCTGAAGTCCGGCGGTATTTGTTACAATGTTTCTTAAACTGCCTGCTCAGAGGCCTGCAGCCACACGCGGGGAACGTTGGTTTCCTCCAACGATCCTCCGTCACTGAAGCAAGCAAGCCTCATGTTAGTTTCAAGCTGCCTGTCTGCCGGCCGCCATCTTGGCTGACAGTTAATTTGCATATCTCGCTGATTAGCCAATGAAAAGGGTAGCAGTCGTACGCCAATTACCATGTTTCTCTTTTATTAGTGTAGATATATATACATATATATATATATATATACATATATATATGTATATATGTATATATATATATAATTTAAATTAACATCTTGTCAAGCTACACATAAGCATTCTGTAGGAGCCACAGTGAGACATACTCAGTCTTCAACATCATTTAATGACCAAGCTTGCATATCTGCAATATTATCTTTAAAATTTTGTCCCTTATACTTTAAGCACTAAAGGGGAGATGAATGACCTTTTATTTGATTTAAAGAAACAATGTGACAATGCAAGGAGGACTGTCTTCAACCTGGAAAAATCTGAGTCCCAATATTGGGACAGGGCTGCAGTGAATGAGGCTGAATTAGGCCAATTCAAATTGGTTTAATGTCAAGAAACAATATCTAATGCTGGAACAACCAGCCTTCTTATGTAACACTCCTACCTAATTTCCCCCAACTGTGGCTATGAGTTGCTTCTGGAAACTTGGAAAGGCCAATCTTCTATAATTGGTTATAGCCAGTAATCGTGTTTTGCCTTTATCTTTAATGAGTCAAGGGTCATGCATTTGCATCTCTAAAACTTTCCTCTGTGTGAGACTACTCTTCTGAGGCATAGATTTATATTTTTCTTCTGTCAACACTCTCCAATTTGGCCTATATCCTTGAAGCAGTCAGGTACACAGAATGGAAGACAGCACATACCTACCAATTTCACATTTCTAAAAATATACCTCTTGGAAGAAGCAGAAAAATGTGGAAAGGCTTTCATTTTCCCATCCTGAGAGCTACTATTATTCCCCCTTTTACTTTTTAGCCAGAGTATAGACAATCTGGCTGAGCAAAGGTATAGCTCCGGCAAGTGTGTTTGTTAGCACAGATATGCTAATGTCTGTTAGCACAGACAGGCACGGTGTGCTAAAACATCTCAAAATGGCCCTCTCCCAAGCTCAAAGTGTTAAATCCCCAAATCCTGTCCAGAGCCTATATATAGACTTGAGGGGGGAGAATAACTTTATGTGGGAGGGGAGGAGCTTTAGTGATCAGAGGGACACTGGTACTTCCTGACATCCCCCAAACCCTATCCCTAATAATGCCAGATCACTTCAGTCCCCAGGTTCCTTTAGGATATGTACTTTAGAGGCATTAGTTCCCTGGCATCAACTAGTCAGCTTCCTAACACAGCACCAGCAGGTGTGACTTAGATGCTATGATTAGCTGGACTCTGGAATCTTCAGGTAACAGAAACCCAGTTCAAGGTGCTTAGGCAGAAAAGTCAATTTTGACTCACAAACCTGACAATGCATCTAGCATGATTAGATCCAAATACTCAACAGTATAGTCAGAAATCTGGCTCTGCTCCTCCTGGGACTGCTCTCTGATTATTGGCTTCATTCACAGGCTGGTTCTCCAGGGATGGTGGCAAAATTAGCCACCAACAGCTACAGCTACAGCCTAGCAGGTTAGGAATCCCAGCAGGAAAGACCATACCACAGCACCAACAAAAATACAGGGCAATGTGGTCCTCATGTCCAAGCCTGAGCTATGTGAGAAGCTAAGGTCGTGGCCAGCCTCAGCCTCACCCATACCACTTGGGCTGAGAGTGGCAAAGGTAAGCGTACAAAGAAAAATCAGGGAGTGTCGGTAAAGATATTGCTTCAACAATACAGCTCCTAGGGCAATGGAAACTAAGTAGAAAATAAACAAATGGGATTCCATCAAAATAAAAAGCTTCTGCACAGCAAAAGAAACTATCAACAAAACAACAAGAAAGCCCACTGCATGGGAGAACATATTTGCCAATGTTATCTCCGATAAGGGTTTAATCTCCAACATTTACAGGGAACGCATACAACTTAACAAAAGGAAGATAAACGACCCAATCAAAAAATGGGCAAAGGACCCAAATAGATACTTTTTGAAAGAGAACATACCAAAGGCCAAGAGACATATGAAAACATGCTCAAAGTCACTAATTATCCCAGAGATGCAAATCAAAACAATAATGCGGTACCATCTCACACCTGTCAGAATGGCTTTCATCAACAAATCAACAAATGACAAGTGCTAGCGAGGATGCAGAGAAAAAGGAACCCTCGTGCACTGCTGGTGGGAATGCAGACTGGTGCAACCACTGTGGAAAACAGTATGGTGTTCCTCAAAAAATTAAAAATAAACTTCCATTTGACCCAGTAATTCCACTTCTAAGAATATATCTCAAGAAAACAGAAACACCAATCAGAAAGGACATATGCACCCCTATATTCATAGCAGCACAATTCACCATAGCTAAGATTTAGAAACAGCCTAAGTGCCCATCAGCAGATGAGTGGATTAGAAAACAGTGGTACATCTACACCAGGGGTCCTCAAACTTTTTAAACAGGGGGCCAGTTCACTGTCCCTCAGACCGTTGGAGGGCTGGACTACAGTTTTAAAAAAAACTATGAACAAATTCCTATGCACACTGCACATATCTTATTTTGAAGTAAAAAAACAAAACGGGAACAAATACAATATTTGTATTTGCATGTGGCCCGTGGGCCGTAGTTTGAGGACCCCTGATCTACACAATGGAATACTACACTGCTGTAAAAAAGAAGGAATTCTTACCATTTGCAACAGCATGGATGGAACTGGAGAGCATTATGCTAAGCAAATAAGCTAGCTGGAGAAAGATAAATATCACATGCTCTCACTTACTTGTGGAATATAATGAACAACATAAACTGATGAACAAAAATAGAATCAGAGTCACTGAAGCATGGAACAGACTGTGCTACCTATGAGGGAAGGCGGGGGGGGAGTGAGGGGGTAATATATCAACCAAAGGACTTGTATGCATGCATATGAGCATAACCAATGAACACAGACAGTAGGGGGCGGGGTGCGGGCATGTGCTGGGGGTGGGGGCAGCCGGAGAGGGGTCAATGGGGGGAAAGGAAACTTATGTAATCAATAAAGAATTTTTAAAAGTTAAAAAAAAAATCAGGGAGTGGGTGCAGGAAATGAATACACATGCAAAAACATCAATATATGCCCTGGATCAGTATGGATAATTTAAGGATGCAGCTGACACTGAAAATTCTTGGGCAATGTCTAGTCAAATTCTTAAGGCCCATTCAACAACAGAAAAATGCAACAAAAAAATAAATGGAAAATGTAGTAAAGGGAAAATCACTATGGTCTGCTTTATTTTTAATAGCATGGAGAATAAAAGGAGGGAGGAAAGAGGGGCTGGAGGAAGGGAGGGAGGGAAGGAGGACCAATGTGTTACCTTAAAAAAATTTTCTTAAGTATATTCTGAGTTCCATGTCTCAAATTATAAGAAGCCTAATACTTGCCCGGGATTACTATTAATTTCTGGGATGTTTGTATTCTCATGGTGAAGTCTGGGTAGCCTGTGCTTCCTTTTCATTCTGTATAATCCTTGTCACTCCTTCACTTCTATCCCTAGCATCTTCCTATGTACCAACAAAGGCAAACATTTAAGGCAAGCTTTCCAGGTCATGTTGGCCTGTGGGTATTGGCTGTGATACTCCAACTGTCAGGGCCAAGGCAATGATCTCTTGGATTTCCCAAATCTGCCAACAAAGACCAAAGATGTCCCTTAAGTCTCAGTGCACACTACTCTTCCTACAAGTGCAGTAATAGGAGCATCTCAGGTCCCTCAGGAAAACAGCCCTTCAGTTTCCACTATGGCCCCTCTCTCCACAGGGTTCAAACTCACGTCCTAAAGCGAACGAGAAGACCATAGCTGAGGGAAATACCACACTGTCCTCCACTCCTACCCTAAGTCCTCGAGGAAAATTTTCTCCATCTTTCATTAAGCAAAACCCTTGAAGCAGGTTAATGCAAACAGATCTACCCTCCATTCTCTTACCAGGTGACCAAACTTTCCCAGACACTTATGAATATCGACTCATACCCAAGCCAGGATTTGTATGAAGCCCTGACAAATAGCAAACTGGTTTCCCAGCTGTGCATGAAAGGCATCTTTTGGAGTTATACTTAAACATAGGATCTTCCTAGATTTCTTCCCTTATTTTACCATTCAATGCAATGATTGCTTTTTAAAGCATTTAATCCATTAAGTATATGAAGTATAATTAATTTACCACCAGAAACTCCAGATTTCCTCTTTTTGAGTTACTTTTAGTATTGTGTACATTTTTCTTCTGTGAGTGTCCAGGTCAGATTGTCATCTTTATTTCTATATCTCTATATCTACTCTCCTTGCCCAACTTTATACTTAGAAAAAAGCACCAATGTGGACATCACCAATTTCCTCAAGGCAGCTGCATCGGCACATGCCTTTGCATGCTTCACACCAAAATTTCATCAAGCAAGGAAAATTAAGGTTCAGACTCAAAGGACAAGGAGACCTTAGAACATCCTACGTAACCTGCAAAGTATGAATCAAATGTACCACAAAGGCACAGGCTACAGCTCACCCATGAGTCATATGGGATAAGGGAGGAAGCTAGCAGCATAGCACTAAATAAGGAGTGGTGGTAAAAGGAACTTTAGCAGAATCTAAGCAGCCAGACACTGTGCAGAACACAGAGGTACAACTCCTGCTCCAAGCATATTAAAGTCGAAAAAACAAACCAGAGAAAGCTCTTACCTAAAAGGCACATTGTCCTATTGAGGCAAATAACAGGTAAGGAGCAGAAATTGGAGACCTACTTATTTTCTTTTCCCTCCAGAATACTGAAGTAAGCTAGAAACAGCTTCCTAGAGCTCTCATTCTCTACTTGACAATGTTGTAATGAAATGTAATGTTACTGAGTTACTCAGTTATTTATCTCATCTACTGTGCCTTGTCAGAATTCACCTGGGAGATCTGCAAATAAGAAACATGCAGCAAATCTTTGGTGACTGAGAAATACTATATTTTATTGAAATTAGAAATGTAGATTCTCCCCAGCCAGCATGGCTCAGGGGTTGAGCGTCAACCTATGAACCAGGAAGTCACAGTTCTATTCCCGATCAGGACACATGCCTGGATTGCAAGCTCAATCCCCCGGTGTGGGGTGTGCAGTAGGCAGCTGATCAGTGATTCTCTTTCATCATTGATGTTTCTATCTCTCTCTCCCTCTCCCTTCCTCTCTCTCTAAATCAATTTTATATATATATATATATATATATATATATATATATATATATATATATGATTTAGTATGCAGAGTTTCAAATATTAAAATATGTATATTATTTTATGTAGGTAAGCTACATAATTTTGAGGGTTTTGACCATATAAATTTCCTGGCCTCATATGGTGTTCTCTTAGCCCTCTACTAACTTTGTTTTAGGTGTTCTCGGAGGACATGACAGTAGAGTAGAATCTACCAAGATAAAATGAATAATATTTATTTAAATTTAGAATAAGCTCATTATTATATATTTTAAAATGGGTGGTTTCATGCTTAAATTGGGATTCAAATATCACATATAACCTAACTGAAAAATGCATAAAAATGACATTACCCTCAAATTCTCATCATGAGGGTGCCACTGGTTAAAACATTTATGCATGAGGGCAGGGAGTGGGGTGGAGGGAGTTAGTGGGGTAAGAAAGGGGACATTTGTAATACTTTCAACAATGAAGACATATTAAAATAAAAAAAGAAAGTAAGTTAAAAGGAATTTAAAAGTAAGTCACTGGCATGAACACAAATATTAACTTTACACTGACAGAATGGAAAAGTAGAAAATTACATTCAAGTAACCATTTCCCAAACACTATAATATTGAATACAAACTGCTAAATTTGTCGATGTTGTAGCTTCACTGCCCAGTAAATCTCTATACAGTACACCCCAGTCTTAGTTAGGTCTACACACTATTTTTTAAAATATATTTTTTATTAATTTCAGAGAGGAAGGAAGAGAGAGAGAGAAACATCAATGATGAGAGGGAATCATTAATTGGCTGCCTCCTGTATGCCCCCCACCGGGGATCAAGCCCAAAACCTGGGCATGTGCCCTTGACCCAAATTGAACCCAGGACCCTTCAGTACACAGGCTGATGCTCTATCCACTGAGCCAAACCGGCTAGGGCCACACAATATTTTTTTAGTGGAAATTGGCTAATACTGCTTGCTTTGCACATCATGAAATTTCCCCACAGACATGATTGGTGTTATGAATAATTTAGATGGCAACATGTTAAAATTTCAAAGTCAGTTTATGGCCTTGTTTATGTTTAAAGATGGAAGACAGAGAGCTCCTTCATTTAATTCTAAAGACAGAGAGCTCCTTCATTTAATTCTAAGTTCTGTAAAACAGATTAGGATTTCCCAAAATGTGTTTTTAGAACACCAATGTTACAAGATATTCCATGAAGAGTTTCATGGACAAATGAATTTGGTAAATGATACATAGCATATCCCCTTCTTGAAGATTCATAGGCACATTAAAATATTAGAAACTTTTAAAAATCTAAGAGTAAAGATATGTGTTTTACTCTGCTTAACCAGTATTCCCAGTCTTACTTGATTATGAAACTGAAGGGTACAGAATATGCCATCCCAAAATGTGCCATGAGCATAAGGATTATTTTGAGTTAAAGTCACTTGAAGAACAGCAAGTATAAGAAGGGTGCTCCAACTTCCCCCTTTTCTCTCTGAAAACAGAAGCTGAAACTCCCATGTGAGAGCTGCCCTGTCTATGCCAGGAGGAAAAATTTTTTCTATTACCAGAGATGAGAGTTGAGGCCAAGAGAATTCTATAAAAGCAGACCTTGTTAAAACTAATTCTTATATCCCTTTAGTCTCCCCATTTATTTTAGTTACTTTTCCACAATTGCCTCTCTCTGTTCAACGTAGTATAAAGACATTTAGGTTTTCCCACTTCTTTAGCTCTTTGTTTCTTATGAGGGCTCCCATGTCATGTAAATAAAGCTCATGTTAAGTAAATTTGTATGCTTTTCTCCTGTTGATCTGCTTTCTAACAATTTAATTCTCAAGCCCAGCTGGAGACCCTAAGAGGTAACGATAAAGTTTTTGCCTCCTCTCCAAAACCCATTATACTTGATACTTATCAGTAATCACTGAAAATAGCCATTTTTTCGAACACACCACAGAGAATGCTGCACCAGAGAAAACCATAGAGCTATTCTTGAAAGTGTGTTTCCCATTTTAAGCAGAAAGTCTTACTTTACAAAATAGATTAATGATGGGACTATTATTTAATTTTAATGAGCACTCACTATAAAATTATCTCTCTTAAAAACTTCCCTTATGCATTTAAAATGAACTAATAAACTTTCAGTATGTTTCAATGAGTTAACTTATATGTAATTCTTTCAGAAAAATAGTAATTGAAGTGGTCTTCTTAAAACCATCAATGTCAAAATAATTCTTCCCACCCAAGCATGCTGTAACCATAAAAAGTAAAGACTCCAAAATTAAATAATACATTCACTGACTAGAATTAAATAATGCATAAATGTGTTTTGGTAAACACATTTTAATTTCAGTTATTAGAGTAACTTGCACAAAGTAGGCACTCAATAAATCCTAGTTTAATTGGTTTGACTTGAAGTGAACTGAACTGACCTGAGCTGAAATACAACATAGTATGCTTATTTAGACAAATCCTAAAGGGAAATGAACTCTAGTCTTCTGCCAATGATGTGTGCTTCTATAAACCAATTAGTTCATAAGTAATTGGAAAGTAGAGAAATTCTACCAATGTAGAATGCAGAAGATGTGCTGATGGATACACGTTTTTTTTTCCCAGGCAGGGAAGCCAGAACACTGGAGGCAAAATATAACCTTCAGCAGGAAAGGAGAGTGGTGGCTGTGCAGCCAGGAGCCCTTTCAGTTTGGTATTATTTCAAATGAGTGCCTGCACTCAGGATCCCTTCTCCAATGAGGTGCACCCCTGCCCTGAAATGCTCTTTTGGCTTTGCTCTGAGCTCCAATTTCAGTTGCCCTGTCTCCATGTTAGTAGTCAGCATTTTCATTCTATTCTACTGTTCCCTGAGACAGCCCCCAGCTGTTTGGCCTTCAGACACTGCTATTGTTTTTGTTAAAGTTCTGGTTACAAAACTGCTTAGGTTTTAAGTGGTCTGCACCAATGCTATTTCCCCATAAGCCTTGTTATCATTAGTATACAGTTTTTTCAGAACAGAGGTTTTCCAGGAACATAAATTTCATGTTCTCAAAAACTCCTGCAGTTATAAATTATTCTCTTAAAAGAATGAATGACTAGTATGTTTTGATAATATCAACTGTTGTTAGGTTGTTTTCCTAATCCTAAGAATTTGGGGGGACGAGAGAAGCTGGGAGTTAATCAATTAGCTGCTATGGCTTCAATGACTACACTCCTGACCCATCTGCTCTCACCAGGCTTCTTTTTTCTATTTCCAGAAAACATCATGTCCATCTCAGGGCTGTGCAGATATCCTCTCCCGTGTCATTCAAGTCTCAGCTCTAATGTCACCCTTTCAGAAAAATCTTTCCTGACCACCTTACCAAAAGCTGCACTCCCACACACATCTGTCCTATCACATTCCTCTTTCATTGCCTTCCTAACACCTAACTTTTCCTGACTTTTTTGTGGCTTCTGAGACTTCTGAAAGCCTGGACCATATCTGCCTTAACTAGAAAGATGAAGCCAGAGACCAGTGTGCTCACAGCCTGAGGGACAGGAATGGTGAATCCACAGTCTACCTACCCTACCTATGTTCCTAGTCTCATTGCATATTGCTTTCCCTAACAGCTTCTCATCACACCCCTAGCAATTATTGAAAACATAAGAGGAACAACCAATCTCCTAGCTTGACTTTAGGCCACACCCTAAAGTCAATGTCTCATGCACAACCAGGTGGCTCAGCTCCATCTCACTGCAGAAGTCCATCCTCTGGGATCTCAGACCTGGAGTCGTGCCTATCAAACCCAGGAGGGCCAAGCCCCAGAGATGCAAAACTTCTCTCTGTCTCATTTCCCCATCTATACATCCGCGGCCAAGGCCCAATGGCACACAAACCAAGACTGGCACTGTGCTTGGGCCCCTGGGGCTGCTGGCCCACACAGCTGCTATGGAGAGAGAGTGCACCAACGAATGAGCCCCAGGCATTTGTTAAGCCTTGATTATATCTTCAGAAGGAGGTAAACTTTCTTTCAAACTAACCAGTCTTCTTCCTAATTCTTCTCGATTTTGTGCCTCCCTCTATCCAGTCCCTTTCCTAGATCTTCCAGGTTTCATGTCCTTATCCTATCCAGTCTTGTCTCCAGATTTTCCCAGATTAGACTCCTCTCCTGCATGGTCCCCATTTGTTTCTACTGTGCATGTCTTAGCAGAGGAAATTCCCCTACTGTTTGGTCTCTCCCCACCCCCACCCCCCCCCCCCCCCGCCCCAGCCCCGCCCCTTAATGCTGGCTAACAGGCCAGTTGTTCCCAGGGAGATTGGAAAGCCAGTTCTGCTTTGAGATTAGCATGTTTGTCAGAGGATGTGGCTGTCCCCTGGGGAGTCTGTGGATGCTGCAGCTTCCTAGTCAATCAGGCTTAATGTCTGATTCCAATTACTCCCTTCCTTTATTAATGACTAGCTAGCTACCTACGCTAACAATATGGGCACTGGTTATGATTGGTACTTTTTTTCTATCACCTATTATCACTGAATAATTTGATTCATGTTCATAAAGTATAAATTTAATACAGATGAATATTTCTATCTAATTAATGCAAAAAGTTCAGGCACATGGCACTTTGTTCTAACTTAATGGGAGCTTTAAACTTCACAGGCTCCCACAGTTGCTTCACTGTCACATCCTAATGGGGCTGCAGAGTCATTATCCTATACACTGCTTCGCACATGGGCAGAGCCTTTGGTTCTCTGAACGGTATTTTCAAATGTAAATAGTACCTTTAAAACAAAAATACTGATAAAATCTGGGCCTAATGCAGTTTAAAATTAAGAAGAAAAAAAAAAAGACCAGGAAATTGAATGTGCCCACTACAATAAAAAGTGAATTCACTGTAGATGAAGCATTTTTAATTACCTGGTGCCATGAGGGCTAGGTGGCTTAGCTTTGAAGAAATTTCCCAGGTGGCTGCCGAGTACACATCAGTCCAACACTAATGAATCTCATCCTACTTACCTCACTTCTAAAACCATTATGTAAATTGCTTCAATTCGACATGGAGGATAAACACAGTTAACAGGCTAAGGGATAAAAAAAAAAAAAGACAGGGAGAGCTTGGCATCAGCACACACTGGCAGTTCACACACAGAAGTTTTCACCAGCTTCTCCGCATAAACGTAAGCTGGTAAACAGTAGTTAGTTATTATTATGTTAGTCTTACTTGATGCTAATGATAGGCAATACTTAGTGAGCTGATAAGTGAGGCTTTGTTCCATCAAGTGCTAAGTGCTATGCATGTCAATTCACTACCATAAGCTCCACTTGAGAGAGAAGAAGGTGGAGCTTAGAGGCGTTAAGTGACTTGTCAGGGATCACATAACCAGTAACAACAAACCCTGAACTCCCTGCTTCAACTCTAGCGTCTGTTTCCTCACTATCATAATATACAGCTACATGGTACAGATAAATGCTAAACTTTAATAGAGGTGAAAAATATTAGTTTCCTTCTAGTAATGTACTTTCCTCTTCTCAATGAATTAAATATGAACAGATATAATAAATAAAAGATATAAAAAGAATACCCTTACTCAATTGAATGTTATTTATGCCCTTGGAAACATGAGGTTAAGATGATCTGAAGGTTTTTTCTAGTTCTCCAATTCTTCCAGACTTTCACCATGAGTGAGTTTTGCTATAGCCAAGTCAAATTTCTTTGACAACAGAAACAGAACCATCATCCTGCTCCATGTGTTATGCCCAGAGTTCGGGGTCCCCAAGAATCAACCACCAGGGAGCCTCATCCGATGCAAAAGCAGAGAGTCTTTATTCAAACGAGTTTTGCCCCCCCCCCCCCCCCCATCAGCCACATTCGCCAACCAGCGTCAAGCGGCCGAGAGAGCCAGCGATTCCCAGGAGAACAAAGGTTATACAGGGCTAGTCATTTGGGTGGGCTTAGGTAAGTGATGTGGGTTACAGAGACTGGTCACTTTGGTCAGGGTCTTTCAGCAGGATCTTACAGTACAGTGGTCAGGAAGTGACCAACACATTCTAAGGTTTGAGCCATCCCTCACTACATCCTGATTGGTCAACAGCAACGCATAGGGAACAATTTATGGTATAGCCTTGTTAGGACCTTAGCTGCGTTCCTTGAGCTTCATTGGTCCACTCAGGCGGTGGTTGGGGGAGTTAGGACATTTCTGGCATTCCTGTGGTCACTCTCTGGGGGGGGTGGGGGGGCGGGGGTCAGGCTGAAGACCCAGCTCTACAAGTATGGGGATAGTCAGTTCTGCTTTGTTCTTTCACATGCAAGCATCATCATGTATTGAAATAATTGATAGCTATTGTGAAAATTAGATACAGCCCTGTCAATATTTTCTAAAATGCCATTTATTTTAATTTTCTTGTGCTTTCTAAAGTGCAGCCTTATCTCCTTGTGTATTTCCAAAGTTCATGGGTCAAACTATAAGTAAGATCAAGTCTGGCCTTTCACAGAGCCTACATAGGGACATATGGGGAGGCCTAGATAAGAACTACATAAGGCCATAGGCCCCAAGAGAACAAACAAATGCACATAGAGGTGGTCAAGATCATAGTCCTATAAACTACTGATTCATGGGTATAACAAGTGTCTAGACAGTCTCAAATTTGTTTTTAATAACTACTTTAAATATAATAAATCCATTGTTACCATTGTTACCTCCTAACTGAACATCAATTACTCAGTTTAGTAAGATTTTGTCACTTGGTTTGATGGGCCAGCAAAATCCTGGTCAAGAAAGCAAGCCCTTTCCCTCTCTGTAGATTAAATAAATAAATAAATAACTGATGTGGGGAAATGGTCCATTTTTTAATATGTATAACCCCATTTTAATAACCATGCTGACATCTTAGACATCTCTAGCACCACAGAAAGTTCCCTTGTGCCCCCTCCAGGTCAATATCCCCCCACCAAGGATTCTAACCTTTATTCTCATGGGTCCATTTTACATGCTTTTGAACTTTAAAACAAAATGAAACCACACAGACACAGTTACAGTATATATTCTTTTGTATCTGGCTTTTTCTACTCAACATTGTGTTTAAGATTCATCCATATTGTTGTTTGGATCTGCTGGAGGCTAATTCCAGCATGTCATAAATGCAAGAAGTTTCATCAAAAGGTTGATGGAACTTAAGGCTTCAGCAGGGCTGAAGAATCATATTACCTGCTGCTGGAATAGCTGAAAGCATTTCCCCAAACCTGAAAATCTACATGTTATTACCTGCTGCTGGCCAAACAGCTGAACAGCTGTAGGCATTTCCCCAAACCTGAAGATACATATGATTGCCTGCTGTCAGACAGCCGAAGGCATTTCCCCCAACCTGACAATGCCTACTGTATACCAAACTTTATCTTTTGATATGTATATCTGCTTTGCTATAGGCCAAAATGTGTGAATAAAGAGCCTTGGATCTGGAGATGAGAGAGAACTTGGTTGTTGTAGCTAAGTCTCCTCTGGCACCCTCATGGATTCCAAATTTATATTTCTAGCCTCTTTATTAATTTACTCGCAGCTCTTCTCCAGATTCCTAAACACTTGTAGATGCTGAGAAACACCTCGCTTTCTCTTTTTTTTATTATTATTATTGTTACACAGCGATTCTGTTCTGTAGAAGGATATTTAAGTTGTTTCTAGCTTAGGGCTACTCTGACTCATGGTGATAAGAATATTCTCATGCAGACAATTTCTGTCAGGTAATGCCCAGGACTGACTAACATTGCTGGACTATGGTATAGGTATAAGGTCACCCTCAGTAGGTGTTGCCAAACAGTTTTCTAAAGCAATTGTACCGATCTGACTCCCACCAGCAATGTATGAGACTTCCAATTGCTTCACATACTTGACCGGTGTATTGATTTTTAAATTAGTTGAAGGCAAGAACCTTTCTCAAACTCTCCTGTGACCTCTGAATTTCTAGTCATTCCACAAATCTAATTAGAATCTTTATTTCCCAGAACTAAAGCAACCAGAAATGTTAGTTCAGATAGTTAACCTGAAATCAATGAAACATAAAGAATTCTTCTTTTATTCAGATCAAGTATAAACATTTCTGATAACAGCAAATGTCTAATTGAGGGGAAAAAATTGAGGTTTTTATTAGATGTATATGTGAGAGTTTTACAGTTACTTGTATAACAAAAGTCTATGTTCTTGAGCTGGCTGGTTGGCAGTGGCTTTCCATAAGAATTAAGCAATTAGATGACTCTATTTTTTTCTTTTCCAAACAAATTTGCCGTTAGCCACCACAGTGGGCAATGAGAGGTCCTCCTCTACTGAGTGAAGTCCCTGCTTTGTCCCATCCATCTTCATTGGCTGTCACAAGGGCTAATATTAGAAAGTTCACTTCCAGCAATTTATTCTTGAACCAATTTGATGATGAAGTTTGTGCGCGAAAGGCCCATTTGTCAAAAATATAGGATGCACATGGCTGGGAGATAGAACGTCTTGATAAAGTGGCAAATAAAACATTTCCTGAAATTAACAGATATGTCCATCCATCTCACATTAATTTAAAAGTATTGCTTTCTCCTGGAAGATATCACATATGGAAAAAATATATGCATATCAATCCTATTCAGTTTCAACTATCTAATATGCTTCTTGAGAAGTTTCTTTTAAGACTTCCTCAAAGTCTGAATGTGGCTTACATCTAAATTCTAGATGTTCTTTTATATGCAACACTAGTGGCCCGGTGGACAAAATTCATGCCCATTAAAAGGGGATTAATTACAGGAAATATTTTAATATTGCTATTTGCCCTTTCTCTATAATAAAAGTGTCAGAAAAGAAAGAAAATTAGTAAAATGTATATGAAAATCTTCCTCCTGTCAGAGTGTGGGGTGCACCACAGGACCCAGAGTCAAGTCCTCACCCACTCACGTGTGCCTCAAAATTGCACGAGACCCAGTCCCGGCTGGCCCCACCCCCATTGGGCTAGATCCAGACCCGGCCAGCCCACCCTTGTCAAGCCCCACTGGGTGGGGGGGCACAGCCTCAGGTCCCCTGGCCCAGCACCAGGCGGGGGGCACAACCTGAGGTCCCCCGCCAAGCCCCATAAGGTGGGAGGTGTGGCCTAAGGTCCCCTGTCAAGTCCCGCCGGGCAGGGGGTCATGGCCTGAGGTACCCCAGCCTGGGCCGGGGCGGAGGGCATTCCTTGAGGTCCCCAGTCAAGCCTCGCCGGGTGAGGGATGCAGCCTGAGATCCCCTGTCAAGCCCTGCTGGACGGGTGGTGCAGCCTGAGGTCCCCTGTCAAGTTCCACGGGAGGGGGGAGGGGAGAGTGAGTAGTCTCAGGCCATGCTGATTGCTTGTTAAGGCTCCTTATGGGAACTCAGCCTCTGCTGTGGGTGCAACCATCTTGTGTTACAGAAACCCCCACCTCCGCTCTGGGCGCCGCCATCTTTGTGCTCATTTCACATATTCCCTCTTTATTATATAGGACTAGAGGCCCAGTGCACGAAATTTGTGCATGGGGGTGGGGTTCCCTCAGCCCAGCCTGCACCCACTCCAATCTGGGATCCTTCTCACAATCCAGGACTGCTGGCTCCCAAATGCTTGCCTGCATGCCTGCCTGATTGCCCCTAACCACTTCTGCCTGCCAGCCTGATCACCCCCTAAACACTCCCCTGCCAGCCTGATTGACACCTAACTGCTCCCTTGCTGGCCCAATCGCCCCAACTGCCCTCCCCTGCCAACCTTGTCTCCCCCAACTGCCCTCCCTTGCAGGCCTGGTCGCCCCCAACTGCCCTCCCCTGCCGGCCATCTTGTGGCTGTGGGCACCGCCATCTTTGAGGGCGTGACAGTCAATTAGCATAGTCCCTCCTTATTGGCTGTGGGCACCACCATCTTTGAGGGCGGGGCAGTCAATTAACATATTCCCTCCTTATTGGCTGTGGGTGCCCCCATCTTTGAGGGCAGGGGAGTCAACTAGCATATTCCTTCCTTATTGGCTGTGGGTGCCACCATCCTTGCATTGGCATGAGGGTCAATTAGCATATTCCTCTTTATTAGATAGGATTGGTTTAGTCATAAAAAAAAAAATCCAAGATCACTCTCCCAGAAGAAGCTCAAACAAGACAGCTCTTCAGATGTTTTATGTCTCTTCATTCTCTGCTTCCATTTCTGAAGAAAGTCTGCTTCTCTAAGTACAAACACAATCTCTCTAAGAGCTTATTCTTTCCATCTTCTCTCATAAATGTGAGCCTCATCCCATGAACTTGGTGAAAGCATCTATTATAAAATTCAGTCACAGAAATTGCTTTTTGTTTAGTCCAAAGCCCTTTTATCTTCTAAAAATTGTGTACCATTCTCCTTACCCTATACACCAGCTGTACCAAACTTACTTCATGTGCCATGTGCATTCTAACCACAAGACCATCACACATACTATTATTTCTCTGTATAAAACAATCTGGCACACCCTCCCCCATTACCTCCTGGCTTGATTCTATAGGTCCTTCCATTATCACTTCCTGTATCTCTACTGGACTGGTCAGACTCCTCAGCTATTTGTCCTCATGACACCCTGCACTTCCTCTATTACTTTTTATTTTACTTTATTATAATGCATTTTCTGCTTAATTTGAAAGTCCTTTAAGGAAGAGGTAATGTTGCCCATTTTCGATCACATTTCATTGCCTAGCACAATGCCCAACACAGAGTATCCACCCAGTAAATATGTACTGAATGAATAAAATATTTATTAATTAATGTTTCAGGTAATTACTCCCTATTTTTTCCCTCTAGAAGGTTACCTTCCCAAAAAATTGTTTGTTTACTTCCATCAGAAACTCCTAATACTTAATTTTCCAAATATCCATGCCCTGTACAAGACACTGCAAGAGAGATAAACAAGACAGAGGTCCTCTGACAAGTAGCTTATAGTCCAGTAGGCAATGAGACAATGTCCCAATAAGCTGAAGAAAGAGAAGAAAATATGATTAATTCCACCAGAATTATAAGAAAGTGTCATTTGAAATGAATCTTTGAAAATAGAGTTTTCAATAAATAGAAATGGAAGCAGAAGTCTTAAAAGTAGACAGAGTTTTTAGGAAGATGGAAAAGCTAGAAAATGACAACTGTGAGATTTGAATAGCAAGGAGTGTAAGGAACATGAATAGTCTAGTTTGTCTAGAGCTTAGGAATGACTTTGGGAGTAGATAAAACAGAAAGATATTTTGGAATCATATCATGGAAGGTGTTGACGCCAAGGGGAGAACTGCATATATATTCAGTGATCAAGGAAGAGTTTCACCAAAAGATTGAAGCTAAATTTTAGGCATGATTAAGTGGGAAAATTCCCATACTTCATCAAATCAAGTTCAAAAAACCAATGGTAAGAGGCACCATTGTTTGATTTAGCTTTAAAAAAATAATAAATGTCCAAGACAGAATCTGTTAGGAGACTAGAAGTGGACAATGTGGTCTCTACTCTTGAGAAGCATCTATTACAGTAACAAAAGTAGAAAATGTGATAAAGAATTAAAGTGTGATAGGAGAAAAATAAAATAGAAGAACAAACGAAAGTCTAAAACTTGGCAATGGTCTAAGAAGGAAAAAAATCTCTGAACTACAAAGCAGTTCTTATATAAATTGGTGGTCTGAATCATACTGTCAGTGTGATCCAAAGAAACCTCACAGAGAATTTAAGAGGAAGAACAAAAGAGACACTGTAGAGTTGGAATGTATACAACTTGGCAAACAATTTAATGTGCTAGGGGATGAAGGAGAGGGAGAGGTCAAGGAGCCTGAGAGTTTGACCCATAAAGATTGCTTCTATTTATAGAAAAGGCTGTTTGGGAAGGATCATGAGCAGTGGTTCTCAACCTTCCTGATGCCGCGACCCTTTAATACAGTTCTTCACGTTGTGGTGACCCCCAATTTCACTGTTACAAATTGAACATAATTAAAGCATAGTGATTAATCACAAAAACAATATGTAATTATATATGTGTTTTCCGATGGTCTTAGGCAACCCCTGTGAAAGGGTCGCAGCCCCCAGGTTGAGAACCGCTGATCATGAGTGTAGTTTTGGACAGGTTGCATTTTAACTTTCCATTTTCCCAGATGGTGCTTTATAACTGGAAAATAGAAATACAAATAAAGAGTTTGGGATTACAATATTTTCAAAACGTTGTTTGTTTTTTGGGTAGAAATACATACAAAAAGCTGTATGACACATGCCTCACTTCCTATGCACAAGAGAAATAGCAGAGAACCAAGATGGCGGCATAGGTTAACGCTGGAGTTTGCTGCTTTGAACAACTACTTCAAAAGTAAAACTAAAAGACGGAAGGGACATCACCCAGAACCACAGGAACGCTGGCTGAGTGGAAGTCCTACAACTAGGAAGAAAGAGAAACACATACGGACACTCAGAGGAGGCGCAGTGCTGAAGTCAAATTCTGAGGTGCGGAGTGCGCGGAGCGGGCTGGCAGCGGAGGGCGCGGTTGTTGTTTTCAATCGGGAGGGAGTCGCAGACTCTGAGCTCCAGATACAGGCGAGTCTTTAGGGACCCAGACTCAAACGGGAGAAGCGGGACTGTCTGGCTTCAGTCAGAGTGAGTGCAGCTTTCTCTCCGAGCTTTGCAGCGGGTGCTGGGACTCAGAGAGGCAGAGCCCCTGGGGTCAGGACTGAGAGCCGCCATAACTGCTCTCTCCGGCCCACCCTGTTGATCCTGTGCGACCCGCCCTACCCAAGCCCTGCACAGAGGCATTTGCCGGATAGCCTCAGGCAAAGGCTAGATTAGCACCTCCCTAGAGGACAGAAGTTCTCTCACTGCTGACACAGCTGATTCTCATAGCCACTTGGCCTGGAGGTCAAACCCTCCCTGGTATTAGCTACAACAATCAAGGTTTAACTATAAGACTGCGAACAAAGACCACTAGGGGGTGCACCAAGGAAGCATAACAAAATGCGGAGACAAAGAAACAGGACAAAATTGTCAATGGAAGATATAGAGTTCAGAACCACACTTTTAAGGTCTCTCAAGAACTGTTTAGAAGCCGCCGATAAACTTAATGAGATCTACAAGAAAACTAATGAGACCCTCGATGTTATATTGGGGAACCAACTAGAAATTAAGCATACACGGACTGAAATAACGAATATTATACAGACTCCCGACAGCAGACCAGAGGAGCGCAAGAATCAAGTCAATGATTTGAAATGCGAGGAAGCAAAAAACACCCAACGGGAAAAGCAAAATGAAAAAAGAATCCAAAAATGCGAGGATAGTGTAAGGAGCCTCTGGGACAGCTTCAAGCGCACCAACATCAGAATTATAGGGGTGCCAGAAGATGAGAGAGAGCAAGATATTGAAAACCTATTTGAAGAAATAATGACAGAAAACTTCCCCCACCTGGTGAAAGAAATGGACTTACAGGTCCAAGAAGCGCGGAGAACCCCAAACAAAAGGAATCCAAAGAGGACCACACCAAGACACATCATAATTAAAATGCCAAGAGCAAAAGACAAAGAGAGAATCTTAAAAACAGCAAGAGAAAGAAACCCAGTTACCTACAAGGGAATACCCATACGACTGTCAGCTGATTTCTCAACAGAAACTTTGCAGGCCAGAAGGGAATGGCAAGAAATATTCAAAGTGATGAATACCAAGAACCTACAACCAAGATTACTTTACCCAGCAAAGCTATCATTCAGAATTGAAGGTCAGATAAAAAGCTTCACAGATAAGGAAAAGCTAAAGGAGTTCATCACCACCAAACCAGGATTATATGAAATGCTGAAAGGTATCCTTTAAGAAGAGGAAGAGGAAGAAAAAGGTAAAGATACAAATTATGAACAACAAATATGCATCAATCAACAAGTGAATCTAAGAATCAAGTGAATAAATAATCTGGTGAACAGAATGAACTGTTGATTATAATAGAATCAGGGACATAGAAAGGGAATGGACTGACTATTCTTGGGGGGGAAAGGGGTGTGGGAGATTCGGGAAGAGACTGGACAAAATCGTGCACCTATGGATGAGGACAGTGGGTGGGGAGTGAGGGCGGAGGGTGGGGCGGGAACTGGGAGGAGGGGAGTTATGGGGGGGGGGAAAAGAGGAACAAATGTAATAATCTGAACAATAAAGATTTAATTTAAAAAAAATTAAAAAAAATAAACATACACAAAGAGCTAAAAAATAAAAAAGAGAAATAGCAGATGTTGAAAAGCTAGGTGTTGGGGAGCAGAGGAACTTTCATGCTTTGCTCTCTATACAGGGGCAAAAGTAAGGTTGCAGTTGTTCATGTGGGAAAATTATAATACAAGAAAACTGTTTCATGTACAACTGTAAACTTTCTTTTGCCCCACCCTGTATACTCACATTATTTGACTTTTTATCATTATCATGTTCTCATCAAGTACTAGGTAATTGTTTTAAAATATATTTTTACTGATTTCAGACAGGAAAAGAGAGATGGAAACATCAATGATGAGAGAGAATCATCGATCAGCAGCTTCCTGCATGCCCCACACTGGGGATCAAGCCCACAACCTGGGCATGTGCCCTGACCAGGAATTGAACTGTGACCTCCTGGTTCATAGGTCAACACTCAACCACTGAGCCATGCTGGTCAGGCTCCATTGATTTTTAGAGAGAATGGAAGGGAGAGGGAAAGACAAAGAAAGAGAAATATCGATGTGACAGAGGCAGAGCAGTTTTGTTTGTTTGTTTTTTATTGCTTAAAGTATTACAAAGGGTATTACATATGTCTCCTTTTTTCCCCCACCCTTGACAATCCCCTGGCCTCCCCTACCCCCCAGTGTCTTATGTCCATTGGTTATGCTTATATGCATGCATATAAGTCCTTCAGTTGATCTCTTACCCTCCCCCCTTCTGCCCCCCCACCCTCCCGCTGCAGTTTGACAGAGGCAGAGCAGTTTTGATTGATGAAGTATAGGGTCAAAACAGGTGATTAAACAATTTTTTTTAAATGGAGGCAATGGGCCTTGCTGGCATGGCTCAGTGGTTGAGTATAGACCTATGATCCAGGAGGTCATTGTTCGATTCCCCATCAGGGCTCAATCCCCTGTGTGAGGCATGCAGGAAGCAGCCAATCAATGATTCTCTCTCATCATTGATGTTTCTATCTCTCTCTGCCTCCCCCTTCTTTTCTGAGGGGAAGTGAAACTGAAGCATCTGAAAATCAGGGAAGGAAGTATAAAGGTACTCCCAAGGGAGAGTAATGAGGAACATAGAGAGGCAGATAGGCGATGCATAAAATTATTAAGGATGGCAGGAGAAAGTGTATGTGTTATGTATAGGTAACTGAGGAAAGGAATAAGAGAAAAATGATATAAAGGAACTTTAAATTAAGAAATTGCTAATGGAGAACAAAAGCTATATAAAACGCTCTGAGAATGGAATGTGAGGAAGGTATTGTCAAGAATTTTGAAGGGATCTAAGCTTTATGCTCCTTGCCTCCCACAGCTTCATGGGTGCTGGCAGAAGACATAAAATTCCTTTATAGCATTATATACAAAACTTTATACACATACTTGGTTTTATAGCAATAGCAATCACCAGGGTATTATTATTTTCTTGTGTCACTTTGGGAGACTTAATTTGGGGAAAGGGGGATATGAAAAGGGGACACCTGCACACTCCATAGGTTGAAAATACAAGAGAGGAACCATGAGCTTTGGGAATCCAAAGCTTTTGTGATAGGCAGTCAACATGCCTAACTTTTTGCTCTGAGGGGAGACATTCTCTTGATCTCCCAAAACTGTTTGTTATGCAAATATCCTTGAAAAGACAGCCAGTGCCTCTGTTCATGAGATAGTCAGCAATGGAACAGACTCATGAAGAAATGTCTCTAACTAAAGTATCTCTTCCTATTAGAAAATCCTGGAAAGAAAATATTATCAGAGAAAACACAGGTTTCAATTAACAAAAGGAGATAAAAATAGAGGCACCATATTTACACAAATTTAACCTCATTTTAATTGTTTTTTCTCTATGTTAGTATGCTGGAACTTGGGGCTTATCCTGCTTCTTAGAGATTTTCCCTCCTTGGCTCCCACACTCATCCTCACCTATAGGATTCTGTGTTTCTCAGACTCCCTGTTTATTTATTCAATGACTATCATGATAATGCATGCTGCTTCTATTTATAGAAAAGTGATTTTGCTGCTAACAGAATTCTGGCATTGTTATATGACTCCCTCCTCCTGTCTGCTCATTTGTGCATTAAATTACACTGCACTCCTAGCCTCTTAAAAGAAACACATTTCTTGGAAACTTCCAAAAGTAACATGGGAATTCTGTTTCTCAGAGAGTTAAGATAAAGAATTAGAGCTGAGTTGTGTATGTTTCATCAGGCAGTGAAAAGCTAGGGATGGAAATCCAGGTGAAAATTATGAAAGAAAAAGCATTATTATAAATTTGAAAAATCACATATTAAAAGCATCCTACCAGCACCTTCTTTGGCCATATGAAACATTAAAACTGAATCCACAGCAAGTGAAATTACTTATATAAAGAGATACTACAGCTTTACAAAAGACAGCATTTTTTTCTGTATAATATCACAAAATTTGATAAAAGTGAAGGTTTAGTTACAAATCCATATTTAATCTGCTTGTGAAAAACATCTGGATTTTGATTATTAACTACGCCTAACTAGTGAATGGGCTCAATGTCTAAAAGAGTGACAATGTTTTACTTTTCATCTGGAATATACTATCAACTCCTGTTATCTTCCTGACCCTTCCAGAAAGAAGCTAAGAATTTACTCTCCCTTTTAGGCAAAAACAGTTTCCTTTTTATACAGGGCAATCATAATGGTCACTGTTCCCACAGCCTGACCGTGTGCTAGTTGTCAATTAAAAAAAAAAAAAAAAAGAGCCTAGTAGTAATTAAAGCAATAAAAACAGATTTTTATTCAGGACTATTCAATAGTAGAAAAGATATCTCAAGAACTGAGCTCAATTCTAAAGACAACAAGGAAAAAGAGGAATTTATAGACAAGGAGAAGAGTGAAAGGATTAGCTAACCAGATTCATGCTGAAGAATCTGATATCACGTATCACCCAAGATGGTGAGAGTGATCAGATATCAAGGGTGGGATATTCTGGTTAAACTGACTTGACAGGATTCTTGCTAAAACTAGACTAGGAGGATGGAAACAAAACCCCAAGGGTCAGGTTTAACCAAGCAAGGGCTCAGAACAGTCCAACTAGTTTGGTCAAGGAGAGAAATCTTGTCACAGGCATGCTTCTAAGCACTTCACACACATTCATTCATTTAACCCTCACAACAATCCCTTAAGGCAGCAATTTTCTAACAGTGTTGCCATAGCAATTTTTAAAACATGCGATACCTAACTATTTAGTCAGGGACACTGACCTCTTTCCCTTAGATTGTCAAATAAAAAAATAATAACAGCCAGCACAACAATAACCACCTGGTGTGAATGAATCAAAATTATACTCATTTTTTTGTCAGATCAGAAAAAAAAATAGTTTTGGGTATGCCGCAGATTTTTAATAATTGGTTTATGTGTCAAGAGATGAAAAAGGTTGAAAATCACTGCCTTAGGCATATCCTGTTACTTTTCCATTTTAAATATACGGAAACTGAGGCACAGAGTGGTTAAATTATTTGCCCCAACGTGCCATGGCTTGTAGGAAGTAAAGTCAAGATTGAATCCAGGCAGTATGGTTCTAAATTGTGTATGTCTTACAATGACAGTATTCTAACAGTGACATTCATTGAACAGTTACCATGTTCCAATCACTGGGATGATTGCTTTGCATGCTATATCTCACTGAAACCTAAAAACATCCCTGTAAATTTGGTTTCACTATTAGTCCCATATTACAGATGAGAAAACTGAGGCTTCAAAAGGTCAACATAAGTCACAGAGGTAGTAAGGGGCAATGGTTAATGACTAGTAGTAGCAAAGGTGGGACTTAAACCCAAGGTTTTTTTACTCCAACTTTCCTAACTTTCTTTTCCTGATCATTTTTTTCAATCAATAAATATATATAAAATTTCTACTGGGCACTATGTAAGGCACTAGGGCTATAAGAATGAAAAAGAGTAACCTTCCTCACCTTGACAAACCTTAGTTTATGGGAAAGACAAAAAATCCTCGTGTAATAGATGTTGAATAGGACTAGGTACAGAGTGCTGTGAGAGGAGACAAGAGGCACTCAACCCTAGTTTAGGGGACTATGGAAGACTTCCAAAAGTTACAGAAGGCTTTGTAGAGGAGGCAACATCTATAGGCACAGGTCGGTATCTCCAAAGAAACCTGTGGAATGGGCAGGAGTTAACCAGGAGGCCAAAGGGCGAGGGAAATGTGTTCCAAGCTGAGGAAAGAGCAGGTGCAATGACTTTTAGGCCAGAGTGGGTCAGTCAATCTGACCAGAGCACAGGGTGGGAAGGAACACATAATGGTGTGCTGGAGAGGTATGTGGGAACAGGATTATGAAGAATCTTGTTGACAACTGAAGAAATTCACATTTAATTCTAAGAGCAGCAGGGAACCATTCAAGATTTCATGCAAGAAAATAACAGTTCAATTTGTATACTAGGAAGACCACTGAGGCTGCATCATGAGGACTAGTCTCTGGAAAAGGAACTACCAATAGAAGGAAGGTCAATGCCGAGATGGTTGCAGGAAGACAAACAAGTAAGTGGCAGTTACAAAAAGAAAAAAGGGTGGATTTAAAAGTGATTCCCAAAGTAATTTTAAATTTCCAGAACTTGATAATTGTCAGAGGAGGAATGAGATTACATAAAGATTTCTAGCTTGGAAATCTACCCAAAGAGGTAGGCAACATAAGAAACAGGCTTAAGAGAGAAAATGATTCGTGTGAGAAATGCTGAGCTGTATGTGCTCATGGGACACTTAGGCAGACAAGTTGCTTAAGTGGTTGGTAAGATTGGAACTCAGGAAGTTCTGGAAATAAAGATCTGGGAACCACCCTGGCCGGTGTGGCTCAGTCGATTGGGCGTTGTCCTGTGCACCAAAAGGTTGGCGGTTTGATTTCTTTTCAAGTATTCTATAATTGAGACTTTCACTGGTCCGTAATTCGAGCCTTCTCTCACATTCCCTCACTTGCTTCGCTGACTTTCTTAGCTGTCACTAAGATCCATCCAGTGCCCTTCCTCAGCTCTGCTAACTAGAGGTTGGTCCTAGCTCCCTTGACAAGTTCTTGTTAGGTTTGGCCAGTGAGAGGCACTGGTGAGAGATTGGAAAACAAAAGATTGGAGAATGGAAGGAGGGGAGAAAACAGTGTCATTCTTTCTCATTCTATCTATCTATCTATCAATCATCTATCTATTATCTCTGTCATTCTTTCATTCTTTCTCTCTTTCTCTTCCTCCCTCCCGCCCTCCTCCTTTTTCTGATTTGGATGGTATTTCCAGCAGCAACTTATCTTTCCTGCAGTTTGCACTTACTATGGTTACTACTCCTGCCAGGCTACTGGGCCCCTGAAGTCCTGTACCAGGAGTAGTGTGAACAGGATGTAGCTCCTATTTTTGCTAATCTCTGGGGGCCTCTCTGTCCCCTTTGTGTATGTGGTGGGAGGGGGGTAAACATACTGAACATAATGTCCCCTTTATTCTTTAGGTTATCCTGTACCCTTGTAACTAGTTCTTTTTTATTGAATTCTGTTAAACTACCTCTATTTTCCTGGCTGACCTACTGATACCACCCATTCTCTAATTTAACAGAGGTTTTATGTAATTCTAAAGTGCGGTTTAAAAGTAAATAGAAATCACCAAAAGAAGCTGGGTTCATTTAAAGAAAACCTGTTCTTTCATTTGCTCTAAACCTTAAGTGATGGCTTGTGTAGCCTCCTTTTTTCCTATCTTCCTTGCAATCCAGTGTCAAGTCCTTCTCCGCAATACAAAAGTGGCCATTGCTCATCTTATACTTGAGCACTCATTATACCTTGAAGTGTCAGAAGCTTCATTTTAGATTCTCTTATTATATTTTAAATTCAATTGAATTAATACAAATCCAGCAATAACAAAACCTATTTGGAAAAATCGCCCACAGGAATCCCTTTATCTCTTTATTTCATTTTTGATTCTTTTTTTTTTCTTCCTGCCTGTTGCCTTTTTCTCTTTTCCTCCATGGAAATAAAAGACATGATCAGAGCAACATTTAAACAGCCCACCAACATGACCTCTATCTTCCTTTTCCTCATAAGAGGGAGATGTTGCCGTGGCAACTCTGGAGGAGACATTCTTGACTTCCTGGACTGCAAGCTCCAAAGAGAACTGTTTTTCAGATCTTATCCTTTCTCAGGTGGGAGGCCTGACATTGTTTTATACAGAATTTCTTTTTTTAGTGTGAAGCCCATATTTGAAGGTCAACGATTATGAATTGACCCCAGACCAAAGGTACTTGTCAAATGGTACTATTCACCTGCAGACCATTTTGTGCTCAGCTGTTTCTTATATGGCTGATGCTGGGACCATTCTACTGCCTCAGAATCATGACTTTTGAGAATCATCAATTACTGAGCCTTTAATATGTATACTGCTGAGAAAGAGTGACCAGTCCAAAGCCCTCTCCCTAAATGGATATTATTTTCTTACCATTCCCTTTCCTTTGACCATTGGTCTTTTCTCCATTTTACTTTTTTTTAAAATACTAGACTCCTGTTTCTGTGAACTCACTCTCTGACCTGAATTGAAGAATAGTCCATTGGCTCCTGTGTCAAGCATGACTGTATGCAGTAGCAAGGACTGGATACAGCTACTAGTAAAGTCAAAGGTCACCAACTTTTGGAGTGGAGAGAATAAGAACAGGGGACAATCCATGTCATGGCAGACAAATTACATTAACTTCTGTGTTGGGTGTACTGGACCCTTCCTCCCAGACTGCTACTATTTTAGGAGCAGGAAAGAAAGAAGGAAGAAAGGATAGAATCTTTCTCAATGCAACACTGTTTTTGTGTCAGCCTTCCTAGCAAATTATGAATTCTACATATATTATGTGATGGCCCCATATCCCATAACCTGCCCAACTTCTGCCCTGCCTTCACTTTCTTCCTTTAGCTCTAAACTGAGAGTTGAGAAATGTACCAGCATTGTTCTCAGTCCTTCACATACATTTTCTCATCTTCACAGAAGTCTGCCATATTACTGATGAGGAATGATGGGGAATATAAAACATTTGGTGGGGGCTAGTAATCTGAATCTGTGCCAGTAACCTGCCTTCTAGCGCACACTCTTGCTAGCCGATCATTAACTCCATTGATGTCTGTCCTGTCTTGCAGAACCTGTTTCCCAGAATACTCCCACTTTACAGAGGCCATAAACCATGAACCATACACAAACCCCGGAAGGGGTTATCAGCACTGGTGCCAGGCCAGGCCTTTGGTTGTGGTCTCACGTCCCCCATCCCAACACACAGGACTTTTCATAAGCCCACGAAAGGTCCAGAAGCCTGATCCATACTTTGGGGACAAAGAAACCAAAGGGTATAAAGCAGCTGTTCTCAGCCTGGGGGTCGCGACCCTTTCACAGGGGTCGCCTAAGACCATCGGAAAACACATATATAATTACATATTGTTTTTGTGATTAATCACTATGCTTTAATTATGTTCAATCTGTAACAATAAAAATATATCCCGCATATCAGATATTTATATTATGATTCATAACAGTAGCAAAATTACAGTTATGAAGTAGCAACAAAAATAATTTTATGGTTGGGGGTCAGCACAACATGAGGAACTGTATTAAAGGGTCGCGGCATTAGGAAGGTTGAGAACCACTGGTATAAAGGGAAAGCTTCCTCCATATTCACTCACTCAGGATTTGGAAACAGGCTCCTCTGAGTCACTGTACTAGTACATCTGAAAATAAATGGGTTTTTCCTGAATCCCCGAGTACTCCCTGTGTATTTTTCGGTCACCTGGTAAATTCTGTAACAGGACAAGTAACTTGCCCTAGGTCTCTCAAGCAGAAAGCTGTAGAGACAGAGTTTGAATCCCAAATGGTCTGATCCAAAGATTCTTTCATATACAACACATTATATCCTAAAGGAGAAAATATGAAACACAATATGAAGAGAGTCTGTTTACATGCCTAATTCCCAACTGTCCTCTAAGCAATATGAATAATGGATTAATTCATATTCACTTCTGTAGCCCCCATACCTGGGACATTGAAAATTATCAATAAGTATTTGCTGAAAGATGAATGAATTTGTTAGTTAATACCTAACTCTCTTTTTTTATCCTGAACTTGAATTACTGCCAAAACCTCTAAGCTGGCCTTTTCACCTCTATTCTTGACTACCTCTACCCGAGCTTCCACAGCAAATATGATTTGACACTATTACTTTAAAATTGCTGAATAGCCCACCATCTAAAGGATAAAGTGCAAGTTTCTCCTCCCTATCTATCCTTAGAGATTGATCTCTTTCCCCTCAATCCCAACCATGCAACCTACCCTTTACCCCTTTGCTGAATTATTATGGAAGTTTGAATTATTGGCAGCTTCCCTAATACAGACTTTCGAGGTTTTGTTTCAAAGCTTTGAGCTTTTGTGCAATTTCCTCCACCTGGATGACCTCCTTCTCCTCTCCCCACCCCTCACACACACACCTATTCCTCCTCCACCTTATCTGCCTTACAAACTTACATCCCTTTGTTATAAATTGAATGTTTGTATCTCTCCAAAATTCTTATGTTGAAACTCTATGCCCCACCCCAATGTGATGGTAGGAGCAGACGGGATCTTTAGGAGGTAATTAGGATTAGATGAGGTCATGACAGTGGAGCCCTCGTGCACGGGAACTAGTGCCTTCTAAGAGTCATAAGAGAGCTTGCTTCCTCTCTGCTCTCCATCAAGGAGAAGTCTGCAGTTTACACCCAGAAGAGGGCCCTCACCAGAACTCAATCATGCTGGCACCGGGTTCTCAGACTTCCAGCCTCCAGAACTGGGAAATGTGTTGTTTATAAGCCAACCAGTCTATGGTACTTTGTTATAGTCACCCTAACTGAGTTAGCTCAAGAATTAGCTCAGCTGTGACCGGTTTGGTTCAGTGGATAGAGCATCAGCCTGCAGACTGAAGGGTCCCAGGTTCGATTCTGGTCAAGGGCATGTACTTTGGTTGCAGGAACATCCCCAGTATGGGGTGTGCAGGAGGCAACTGATCGATGTTTCTCTCTCACTGATGTTTCTAACTCTCTATTCCTCTCCCTTCCTCTCTGTAAAAAAAAAAAATATATATATATATATATGAACTAGAGGCCCGGTGCACAAAAATTTGTGCACTCGGAGGGGAGGGGGGTCCCTCAGCCCGGCCTGTGCCCTCTCGCAGTCTGGGACCCCTCAGGAGATAACGACCTGCTGGCTTAGGCCTGCTCCCGGGTGGCAGAGGGCAGGCCCAATCCATAGGTGCAGCCCCTGGTCAGGCTCAGAGCAGGGTCGATTGGGGAGTTGGGGCGCCGCCCCTGTCATACACAGAGCAGGGCGATCAGGAGGTTGTGATTCCACCCTCAATCACGCTCAGGGTAGGGCAGATTGGGGGGTTGGGGCACCATCCCCTGTCACACTAAAGGCAGGGTCGATGGGCAGGTTGCGGCGCCGCCCCCTGTCATGCACAGAGCAGGGCCAATCGGGGTTGGGGCATTTCCCCGTCACTCACAGAGCAGGGCCCATCAGGGGGGTTGGGGCTCTGTACCCTGTCATGAACAGAGCAGGGCCCATCAGGGGGTTGGGGCACCACCCTCTATCACCCACAGACCAGAGCCAATCAGGGGGTTGGGGTGCCGCCACTCTCACACTCAGGGCAGGGCCCATGGGGAGGTTATGGCTCTACCCCGTCACACACAGAGCAGGGCTGATCAGGGGGTTGGGGCGCTGCCCCCTGCCACGCTGATCCCGGTGCCGGGAGGCCTTGTGGCTCCGCTGATCCCGGTGCTGGGAGGCATATTACCCTTTTACTATATAGGGTTGAGGCCTGGTGCATGGGCGGGTACCGGCTGCTTTGCCCTGAAGGGTGTCCTGGATCAGGGTGGGGGTCCCCACTGGGGTGCCTGGCCAGCCTGGGTGAGGGGATGATGGCTGTTTGCAGCTGGTCACACACCCTTCAGGGTGGGGGTCTCCACTGGGGTGCCTGGCCAGTCTGGGTGAGGAGCTGAGGGCTGTTTTCAGGCTGGGGGTGACTGAAGCTCCCAACCGCTCCTTTTTTTCTTTTTTCTTTTTTTATTCTGGGCCAGCTTTAGCTTGAGGCTTGGCTCCAGCTGCTGAAAGTAGGTTTCTGGCCTTTGCTTACAGTGTTGCGATCCTGCTGGCTGAAGCCCGGCAGGTTTCTGGGGTTTTGTTTAGCTTCTATGTTTGTTACATAGTTGCTTGCAGCTCAGAGGCCTGCAGCGGCAGGCAGGGAACGTTGGAGTCCGTCACTGAAGCAAGCAAGCCTCATGTTAGTTTCAAGCTGCCTGGCTGCCGGCCGCCATCTTGGCTGGCAGTTAATTTGCATATTGCCCTGATTAGCCAATGGGAAGGGTAGCAGTCGTACGCCAATTACCATGTTTCTCTTTTATTAGATAGGATTAGCTCAAACAAACCTCCTCAGGATTCACTGATTTACTGAGAACTCAGTGCTCTCTGGACTGTACACAGATGTCCACTATGGAAAGTGTTATATTGCATTTTCACTGTCCACTTCCCCAATGTTTTGTGAATTTGCTAAAGAGAGGATTCATGCCTTTTCATCTCTAGGTTCCCAGGACTAAGTCCAGTGTCTGGTTAGGTGAGTCTAAAGAAATCAGTATTAGTTGAAAATGAAAGGAAGGAAGGAAAAGAGGGAAGGAGGGAGGGAGGGAAGGAGGGAAAGAAAAAGGGAGGAAGGAAGAAAAGGGGAAAGGAGGGAGGCAGAGTGGGAGGGAGGAAGGAGTGGCTCAATTTGGTTGAGAAGAGGAAGTTGTGGGGACAGTCATACAGTGAATGCATTTTGCTCTTTGAAGCAGGGGGGTAGGCAAGGAAGCTGGGGAGCCTAGAACATTGCCTGACACAACTTACCTGAGAACTACATGAAAATAACAATGATTAGGAAGATAGAAAATCAGAGAAGGCAAGGGACAGGAAGACAAAATTTTATATACAACTTTATCTCAAGGTGTCCCTGCCTGGAAGATTCATCTCCAAAGCCAATAGGATGGCAACACTTCTTAAGTCATTAAACTTATTGTTTTATGTGTTTCTTTTAAAATAAAAGTATTTTGAGATATATAATTGTGCCTGTTGCAAAGAGTGCAATATTGTAAGCTGGTTTTTCTTACTGCCACTAATCAAAGAACTCAAGTACATATTTCTTAGGACCTGAGGCACAAAGTATATTACATTTAAAGAAAATCAGAAATTAAAAATGCTTATGCCCTCTGGTTCTCAGGGAAGAGGAATTATATTTTGCCAATTATGAAAGGCCTGGCTTATTTTACTACCTCCCATTTATAATGCTTAATATTAAGATAAATATAAATAACATTAGCAGAGATCTGGATATGTTGACTAAATAATAAAAGACAACAAACTTATAACAGTGTGGTAAGAGCAGCTTGCCATGGCAAAATCCAGGCTCTAAGACATTTTTCAAGACTGATATTTTTCAGACCAATAATAATGGCTAGAAAATGTCATAAATACACATTCTTCAATTCAAAAAAGGTGGAAAGAATATTCAATGTCATGAAGGATTTATAACTACAAATTGAATAATAAATACCCTTTGGTCTTTATTAATATTATAACTTTGACATTTTTAATGTTTGGTGGCCTTAACACTAGGTTTTCCTTCCTGCTCTAGTGGGTTGGACTTATTTTTTATTATTAACTAGAGGCACAGTGCACAAAAATTCATGCACTCGGCGGGGGGCGGGGGTCCCTCAGCCCAGCCTGCGCCCTCTCGCAGTCCAGGACCCCTCGGGGGATGTCCACTTGCCAGTTTAGGCCCGCTCCTCTGGGGAGCGGGCCTAAGCTGGCAATCGGAAATCCCTCTGGAAGCCCGGGAGCCCTCAGGGGATATGCAACTGCCATCAGTCGTCAGTCGGACATCCTTAGTGCTGTCGAGGAGGCGGGACAGGCTCCCCTGGGAGAGAGTGAAGGGAAAGGGAGAGACACATTGATTGGTTGGCTCCTGCACATGCTTTGATAGGGACTAGGGATCAAGCTAGCAACTGAGGTACATGCCCTTGACTGGAATCTAACCTGGGACCCTTCAGTCCACGGGCTAATGCTCTATCCACTGAGAAAAACAGGCTGCAGCTAAATTCATTTACTTTTAATCTATATGTGTCTTTATATTTAAAGTGGGTTTTGTTTCTGATTCACCCTCATAATCTGTCTTTTAATTGGTGCATTTATGCCACTGACTTTCAGAGTGCTTACTGATAGAGTTACTAGCATATCAGGTGGTTTCTGGGGCTTCCGTGGCTGGCCTGAGGCCCAGGATCGGATCCGATCATGGACGGCAGGCAGGTGGCTTCTGGGGTCGCGCATGGGGGCCTGGATGGTGGCTTGCGCTGGCGGCTCGTGCTGTCCTGCCCTGCCTGCAGTATGCAAATTAGCTGCCATCTTTGTTGGCAGTTAATTTGCATATCTCACTGATTAGCCAATGGGAGGCATAGCAAAGGTACGGTCAATTACCATGTTTGTCTATTATTAGATAGGATTAGAGCATTTAGTATAGCAGGTGGTACAGTTGTTAGTTACGTGATGATTATAGTTATTATTAAGAATCTACCATGTTCCAGTCACTTTCCCAATACTATTTCTGATCTTCTTAACAATTTTTGAAGGGAAGTGTTATCAGTGCCTCTGTGTTGCAGATGAGCAAATCAAGGATTCGAATAAATTAAGTAATTTTCCCATGGTTTCACAGCTCATAAGAATAGTCTTGGAGCTTGGACTCCATCGAATTCCATGGGACTCCATAATACTCTAAATCCCATGCCTGAACCACTGCCATTCACTCTGGGATGCCACCACTGTGCTGAATAGAATACAGAAGATTTTAGCACTGGCCCAGCACAATGAGTTAGGAAAAAAAAGGCTATCCAACCAAGATTTGGGCTCGAGAAGCCCATTTTAAAAGTTCAAACATGTTTTCAAGGAGGAAAAAGCACTTAAGATAAGCTATTTAATGTAATCTCTTTTTCATTATTTTTTACTAGGGGCCCGGTGCACGAAATTCGTGCACTGGGTGTGTGTGGGGGGGAGTGTCCCTCAGCCAAGCCTGCCCCCTCTCACATACTGGGAGCCCTCAGGCGTTGACCCCCATCACCCTCCAATCGCAGGATCGGCCCCTTGCCCAGGCCTGACGCCTCTGATAGAGGCGTCAGGCCTGGGCAGGGGACCTTCATTTCCCCCCATCACTGGTTCTGCCCCCAGCCCCCTCCGATTGCTGGCTCTGCCCCTTGCCCAGGCCTGATGCCTCAGCCAGAGGCGTAGACCCCCATCACCCTCTGATCACCTGATCGGCCCCTTGCCCAGGCCTGACGCCTCCGCCAGAGGTGTCAGGCTTGGACAGGGGACTCCCATCTCCCCCCGATCACTGGCTCTGGCCCCCGCCCAGGCCTGAGGCCTCTGGCCCAGGAATCATGCCTGGGCAGGGGACCCCCATCTCCCTCTGATCGCTTGCTCAACCCCCTGCCCAAGCCTAACGCCTCTGACCCAGGCTTCAGGCCTGGGCAAGGGGACCATCATATCCCCCCAATCCCCGGCTCAGCCCCCCGCCCAGGCCTGATGCCTTGGCCAGAGGAGTTGACCCTCATCACCCTCCGATCACCAATCACCGGATCGGCCCCTTGACCAGGCCTGAGGCCTCCGGCAGAGGTATCAGGCCTGGGCAGGGGACCCCCAGCTCCCCGCGGTTGCAGGCTCCGCCTCTGCAGGATGCCTCTGGTTGAGGCGTCCGGCTCGGGCAGCGGGGACCCGCAGCTGCAGCGGCCCCGCGATTGTGGGCTCCGCTTTAGGCCCAGGCAAGGGACCCCTAGCTCCTGGGACTGCCAGCTTCAACCGTGTCCAGCTCCCATCACTGGCTCCACCCCTACTTCCTGCTATCACTGGCCAGGGTGGCAAAGGCGCCTGATTCTCCGATCATGGCTGGGGGGCAGGGCAAAGGCGGCCCCAGGGCCGCCTTTGCCCTGCCCCCCAGCTCTTAGCTCCCCCCTGGGTTTCAGATCACTGTCAGTGGCAAGGGGCTTCTTCCTGCTTTCCCTTTCGCCTCCCTGCATTGTGCCTACATATGCAAATTAACCGCCATCTTGTTGGCAGTTAACTGCCAATCTTAGTTGGCAGTTAACTGCCAATCTTAGTTGGCAGTTAACTGCCAATCTTAGTTGGCAGTTAACTGCCAATCATAGTTGGCAGTTAATTTGCATATAGCCCTGATTAGCCAATGAAAAGGGTATCGTCGTACGCCAATTACCATTTTTCTCTTTTATTAGTGTTGATTTGCATGAGTATGAACAAAAGAATGATGAAAGAAACCAAAGGAATCCCCTTGATTCTAAGCACAAGGAGTAACTTTTTGTAATTAGACCATGCAGGAGGCCTGGACAAGAATGAGTGTCACCTGCAAAATCAAGAAGGGGCATGATGGCCTTTTATTTTTTAATTGATTTCAGAAAGGAAGGGGAAGGGAAAGAGAGATAGAAACATCAATAATGAGAGAGAATCATTGATCAGCTGCCTCCTGCTCACCCCACATGCAACCTGGGCATGTGTCTTGACTGGGAATCGAACCGTGATCTTCTGGTTCGTAGGTCAATACTCAACCACTGAGCCACGCCTTCTGGGCCTTGATGTGTCAACTTGGCTAGGCTACAGTCCCCATTCTTTCAATCACTAGCCTAGGTGTTGCTGTGAAATATTTTGTAGATGTGATCAAAGTCTATAATTAGTTGACTTTAAACAAAGGATATTATCCCAGATGATCTGAGTGGGCCTGATTCAATCAGCTGAAGGACATAAGAACTGGACTGCTTATGGAACAACCTCAGGTACCATGTGTAAAGCTATAATGCTCAGCGGTTTTCTTATACCTACTTCATATAAGAGTGGCCATTGTCTCTAAAATATTTTAGCCAATTAACATAATACTAAATACACTGATTTCACTATTGAGGGACTGATTGTTAAATCTATGATGCTGATTAAATAATAATTTCACCCATGATAACTAATTTCTAACGTTCATAATGCTGATTTGCAACATGTCCAGACATTGCTGCAGTCACCTATGAAGAGTGGCCATTCTGAGTAAATGTTAACTCACCACCCTACCGTAAGAGCATAACCCCAAAACCACATGACTATTCTGAAGTATTTTGGAGTAAATTTCTGACATCATAATAGATACTGTAATCAAAAGAGGGAAACGAAGTTTTTCCCTAAAATATTGCACTGTTTTTGGTGTCTTTCAAGTTGTGAAACCCTTTACTGAATAGCAAGCTGGCATTTTTGTTTAAGCATGTCTATATCTATTTCTTTTTAATTAAATTCTTTATTGTTTAAAGTATTACATGGGTCTCCTTTTTCCCCCATTGACCTCTCTCCAGCTGCTCCCACCCCTAGCACATGCCCTCACCCCTGCCCCTCCGCCCCCACAGTGTCTGTGTCCATTGATTATGCTCATATGCATGCATACAAGTCCTTTGGTTGATCTCTTACCACCTCACCCCCTGTCTCCCCCTAGGTTGGACAGTCTGTTCAATGCTTCTATGTCTCTGTTTCTCTTTTGTTTATCAGTTTATATTGTTCATTATATTCCACAAATGAGTGAGATCATCTGATATTTATCTTTCTCTGACTGGTTTATTTTGCTTAGCATAATGCTCTCCAGTTCTATCCATGCTGTTGCAAACGGTAAGAATTCCTTCTATATATACACATACACATATATATTGATTGATTTCAGAGAAGAAGGGAGAGGGAGAGAGAGATAGAAACATCAATGATAGAGAATCATTGATCTGCTGCCTCCCACATGCCCCCTACTGGCGATTGAGCCCTCAAACCAAGCATGTGCCCTTGACCTAAATCGAACCTGGGACTCTTCAGTCCACAGGCTGACGCTTTAACCACTGAGCAAAACCAGCCAGGGTAAGAATGCCTTTTTTTTTTTTTTACAGCAGCATAGTATTCTTAAAAAAGAAAAAATTCCTACTTCTGAACCTTGATAGGCTGAGATAAGCAAGGATGACACAACAGACCCTCTGAACAAATTCAGATTGTCATTTTGGTGAAGTTTTTCTCATATAATTTTTAAATTTTGAAAATTTAAATGTGTACTCCCCAAAAGAATCCCCTAAAATAATAACCTTCACATGAGAATGTGTAAACCATTGGAAAAAAATAGTTATTAAATTAGATCCTTTCACATTCTTTTTTAAAAAATATATTTTTATTATTGATTTCAGAGAGGAAGGGAGAGGGAGAGAGAGATACATCAATGATGAGAGAGAATCATTGATCAGCTGCCTCCTGAACGCACCCCCCTGGGGATCGTGCCCACAACCCAGGCATGTGCCTGACCGGGAATCAAACCATGACCTTCTGGCTCATAAGTCAATGCTCAACCACTGAGCCATGCCAGCTGGGGCATTTCACATTCTTAGAGAAATATATATATTTAGGTTATTCAAAACATAGTTAATGCAACAATTCTTAACCATCATAAATATGAATACCTAGAGAAATGAAAAGCACTGTGGGAGTGCCCAATTTGCTCCTGAATGCAAAAATGAAATAGAGAAATGCCACACTATCCGATGATGGGTACTGGCAGTCTTCCCCTAAATCCTCCATCAAATGCCTCATTTCTTATCTTTATAAAAGCTAAGCTCCACAATTGAAGTCTGGGGTTATTCATCAAGCAGAGAGCACACAATGTGTTTCATTTGGCCAAATGTCTATAAAACATAATGTTAAATCATGAGCTTGGACACCAAGGAGTCAGACAGCTGGTCCTCCTCCATGCTCTCTTTTCACCTGATCATCAATCATTTGATAGGAACCTATTTGTTTGTGAAGTCCATGGGGAGAATGATGCAGACCCTGCTGGCCATTACAGTCAAGAAGACAATCAGAATATGCAAAGGCCCTTGAAGATTTGTTTGCTAATTTATTTGACACTTTGTGTTTATCTTCCCCAATGGACTGTGAAATCCTTGAGGGTAGTATTCCACATGCCTCAGTTCTCACCTGTTAGTCCTGAGTTTGCCAAATAGCAGATGCTCAATAAATGTCAATTAAATTCCATCTCGGCAGCTGCTTCCAGAGAACCACCTACAACACCAGCTAAATCCCCAAGAGTTCAACCTGTGACAGCAACTAGGACTCCTACTTTCCTCAGCCTCCTTCTTCAAATTCTTCAAGGAGGTTCTAAATGGTTGTGACACATTGTTAGCAGTCAGTCCAGAAGCAGCTTGCACCTCTCATGGTATCTACACATTCCTGCAGATCTCTGTGGCCACGACCCTAAGAATCATTCCATGTATCACAGACTCCAGAGATGAAGCCTGAGCAGGCCCCAAGGATCCTGCCCTGTGGGAACTCTAATCAAAGCTTTCCTTCTTCCACAGTGAAATAAAGGATCTTTGCCCTGCTGCTATTTATCTTCCTTCCCAGCTGCCACACTCAAAATGAAAACGTTTGTTTCTATTCACAATCCCCACAGGCACCCTCATGACTTTATAGCTAACAGAGCTCAGAGGCTGGCTTCAGGGGTCTCTAAATAAACAACAGAAAATTGATAATAATAATTACAGCAACTAATCCTTGTCTTCCAGTGGATCCAACACATTTATAATTCAGAGGCACCAGGCTATTACACTGTGGTTGTACGTTTTCATAAATAGCTAGCCACAGTGGGATTGGAAGCACTTACTGAGCAACCATTGGATGAATGTGATAAATACAGGTTTATGCCAGGATCAGTCCAATGACCTAGGAAAAAGAGACTTGAATCCCCTAACAAACAAACCAAAAAAAAAATCATCAAAAAGTTTTCTCTATTCAAAGAGATGATTAGATTTTAAAATGTGTTTCAGTGGGTGTTAGGCTAAATAGGGAAAGGAAAACGCAGAGAGTTTTTAAAATGAAAATCAAATTATATGGGTGATGACTTTACAGATAAATTGGTTACATGGCATATTATGACTGTTCTCTTGTCACTGAGTTGAAGTGAATCTGAATGAATCACAAGAGTCCAAACAAATGAATTATCGCATAGAAAAAAAGAAAAAAGAAAAATGAGGCCAAGTTACTTGTAAAAAAAAAAAACACATAGTGCCTTTTCAGGCCTCTTTCCTGTTTTGTGGTCTGTGGGATGGTACTAATACCAGCTTTGCCAGTCCAAGCTGAGCTGACACTGGTACATTTTCAGGAACCTCATAATCATAGTCACTCACAGAATACTTAGAATGTTAATAAATCTATGAGTAAGAAACAGGAGATAGCGTTTCTCAACAACCTCTGCAGGGAAGACAGCTGTAGTGCCCAGCCAGGCAATCACTGATATAAATAAGCACAATGCCCTTGACATTGTCATTGCTCTTTCTTCATTTGAGATCCTCTATCATCCATTCATCCCCAAGACGAAGAATCTCCTTATCAGGCACAATCCAAATGTCAGCAGCTGCCTGCCCAATGTGGCTCTCATGTGACACAGGCATGCAGCGCCAGCAGGTGATTGTTTCCATGACAATGATGTGACATGGCTATCTAGGAAAGTGACTGAAAAGGAGTCATACCCCAATCCATAAAGGATAAGTCATGGCATCCTAAGACCAGTGTCTCTCTTATTCTGGGAGCTGTGAGATGGACAGATTGGCATACAACAGCAAGTGGATAGAAAGCTTAAGGAGTCCACAGTCATGCCAACACAAATGCAAACACTGGAAGAGCCACTGCCTACCTAGGGCATGGAAGACCTACTTATTTAATAAAATGCTGTGTTAGAAAAAGCACAGATTATTTGTGGAGGAAGTTAACCTTCTAAATGCTTAGTTAAGACAGAGGCATACTGTAAAGAAGGGAGCCTGAGGTCAATGGGAAAGGAGGAACACTGGATTCTCCATTCAGCTCCCTTTTCCCACATATAGCCAATAATGTTCATTGCCTGAAAAGGATTATAGTGTTTTGCAGTGCAATGCATTTAATTTCAGATCCTCAGAATCTATACTTCTCAAACTAAAGATGGCAAATCATTAGTGGATCAAAAAAAATCAAATATTTTAATTATATAATAGAATAGAGCAGGGTAGAATAGAATAGAATAAAAATATCAGGGCATCACACTTAGTAAGGTATCATCCTGGAACACTGTTTTAGTTAAAGTACACATATATATGTATGTGTTTGTGTGTGTGTGTGTGTGTGTGTGTGTGGGTGGGTGTGGGTGTTAGGTAATGATGTAAAGTGCATTTATTACTCTGGATTTTGGTTTAAAAAAATTAAAAGCCACTACTCTAAACAATTAAGAGAAGCAACTAACCCTATTACCCACCACACAAATATCAGGACCTGGATCTCATCTCACAGCTCTCACATACAACTCATTCATAAGCTGATGGAAAGCCCCTTGAATGCTGCACACCTTACAAGACACAGGGGAGGGAAGGCCTGTGACTAAATCATTAGAAGACCATTAGAAGACATGGTTCCCCATACTTTAGGCATTTCTATTAGATGGAGGAGGAGAGGAGGGGACAAAGGCAGACAGAAGAGAAGGGGGAGGAGAAGGAAGAGAGAAAAGGAGAAAAATTTTATAGACACCAAACACTCCCCAAGACACACCTGATACTACAGATATATTCTATTAATTGCTATGTATCCATTTCAACACCCTATGTCCTCACAAAAATACTTTCTTCTATTTAAAATGCCTCACAGCACATGTGGAACTAAGATAATAACCGGACTTCCAAAGTTTGTCTGAGTTTTGGCTATGTATCCATATGAAGAAAGAAAGAACTTTTAATACGTACTTTGAGCAGAAGAGAGGTCCTTAGCCCCTTAAGAATTCAGAGGTCCATGAAATTGGATGAAGGAAAATATATTACATCTCTATTTGCACAATACCTGATTGACTATTTAGCATGCACTTCCATTGTCAATGTAAGCCACATACTGCAGTAAAATTAAGAGTACTGGTGACTTTGTCAACAATTGAAATCGTGATTATTTTTAAAGTATATGATAGTTATTGCAGATATCCAGAAACATTATTTATATTTATTGCTACTTCCAAATTAGAGTCCTTATTAGACTTCCTGCTACATCTTATTACTTAATATGTTAATAAAAAAAAGATAGTAATTGCAATTTTTAAATTTGGTAACTGTATTTCAGTGTAATTGGTTTCCGTTGTAACCTTAGGTATTTTATTATATGCAATTTAAAGCATTATTCTGAGGCATACATTTCTCCAGATTACCAAAGGGGTCTGTGGCATACATAGTTATGTGATTAGAGAGACTTACTAGAAAGAGCAGAAACATCATTAGTATAACCCAGAAGAATCAGTCATGGAAGCTGAATGAATTAGCATAAAGTACAGTAGAAACACTTGAAGTAGCTAGAAGCTTCTAAAAAAAACCTCTGAATTCTCCCCATTGGCAAGGCTAATGGGAGACCGTGGTGAATAAAACCACTTCTAGAGTCACCTTGACTACATGAGACAGAGTTCCTGGCCCTCAGGCCCCAGGAGTGGGGACAAGTTGGTCCTGGGGAACAAGCTTGCATACTGACTGCTTGGCAACCATGGCCACTAACTAGTCTCCTCTGCAGGGCAAAGGCCACAGACGTCGTTTTGATCAATCTGTAAACTGCCCCTGATAGCTAACAAACCAGTCTGAATGGTGCAGATCCAGGGACTGCCAGGAATTCTGACTTTGTGGATAACCTCAGCCATGTGACAGACACTATGCTTCACAGAGATTATCACTTAATCCTCTAAAGTCATCCTATAAGGAAGATCCTATAACTATAACTTCTTATACCTTGAAGAAACAGGCTTGGAAAGGTTACTTAGATTTCCCAGAGGCAAAAAGCTATCGAGAGGTGGAGTCAGACAGGGATCCCAGCTGCCTTGTCCTGACCCTGCACTTTTCATCTCTTTGCTAGTGTCCAGTGCCCACTTCAGCAGGGGCAGATCGCTGGGGCCCAGAGAAGTAAACTGCCTGCCTATTGAATATGGCTTCCGACACTGCAGCCTACACTCACGCTAGAAATTCAGTGTATTAGTCATCCCGGGTTGATCTTTAAAAATGCCATAGACTGGGTGGCTTAAACAATAAACATTTATATCTCTCTGTTCTGGAGGCCAAGATTATTGCTAAGATTCAAGACTATTTCTAAGATTTTTCAAGATTATTTCTAAGTCCAAGATAAATGTGCTGGAAGATTCAATTCCTGGCGAGAGCCTGCTTCCTGGCTTGCCCACGGTCACTTTCTCCCCCGAGTCCTCCTATGGCAGAGATAGAGCTCAGGTCTCTTCCTCTTCCTCTCAGGACACTAATTCCTCACAGGAGTCCCACACTCATGATTGCGTTGCCTCCCAAGGCCTCATCTCTAAATATCATCATATTGGGGATTACGGGTTTCAACATATCAGTTTGGGTGGGGACACAAACATTTAGTCCACAACACTCAGCTAAGTACATTTTCTCTGGGAAAAATTAGAACACGGAAGCAGGGCGGCAGAACTATTCTATCTTGACCCTATCAGCATCCAGGCCTGCCCCTTCTCCTCAGAGGAGGCAGAGACCCTGGAGAGAGGAGATCAGGATGGAGGAGAGGAATACAGTGGTTCCCCCTTATCTTTGGGGGATACATTCCAAGACCCCCAGTGGTTGCCTATAACCACAGATGGCACCAATCCCAATATATACCATGTTTTTTCCTATGCATACCTATGATAAAGCGAAATGTATAGATTAGGCACAGTAAGATATTAACAACAACGACTTCTAATAAAATAGAATAATGATAACAATATACTGTAATAAAGGTTATGTGAATGTGATCTCTGAAAATACCTTACGCTGACTCACCCTTCTTCCTGAGAATGAAGTGGGGTGAACGACGATGCACTGCGATGTAGCGCTGGGCTACTATTGGCCTTCAGACGTCAGAAAGAGGCTCAAAACTAGAGTGAATCTCCTTTTCCTTCTTTTTAATTCCACGGAGTGAAGATTTGGCCTGGCCGAAGATTTTGAAAAACCTCAAGAACTTTCACCTGTTCACTTACAGGCGCATTTTATGGCTTCTCTCTGGCGCGTCTGAATTGCCAGAACCTTTTCTTGCACTCGGGGCCATTACTAAGCAAAGGTAGGGTTATTTGAGCACAAGCGCTCCTCTGACAACCCGGCCGCCCATTACCTGACCAAGGGGCAGGGAGGTGCCCAGCGTGGATTCAAGTCCCCGCCAGGATGGAGCCGGACATCGCGAGATTTCACCCGCTACTCAGAACGGGAGGAAGCTGGTCGCGCGAGATTCCATCACGCTACTCGGAGCAGTACGACGCTGGAACGCAGGTCGCTGATTTCCTGATGCTCCTGAGAAGGGTGCGCACAGTTTGGAAGGTATGAATTGTTTATTTCTAGAACTTTCTATTTAATATTTTTGGACCATGGTTGACTAAAACCCCAGAAAGTAAAATTCTGGATAAGTAAGGGCTGCTGTACTCTCCCAGTGTGTGATGGGGAAGGGATGGGGATAGAGAAATTGAGGGCCTGAGGGGCCCAGGCACTGTTTCCCATAATCCTTTGCAGGGTCTTTCCCACCTCAGGTCGTTTCCTCGGGCACAGAGGCGGACCAGCGCCCTGCTGGCTTCTGCCTGACTCCTGGTACCGGCTCCTGGGAACTCTCCCCGCCTTGGTCTCCCGGACTTCCAGCTCCATTCCTCAACTCGGAGTGTCTGCCAGGCTACCCCTGGGTTCATGCTGTCTGTGCGGAAGCCTGGAAACTCTCTCTACAGGGAGCTGGGCAATTGTAGGACTCACCTGCTATATTTCTTACCTCTCAGTAATCACCCTTTTGTTGCCTGGATGATCAGTATCTGGAAAAGTGTTGTTTTGTAGATTTTGTCTGGTTTATTTGAGTGGGAGGGTAAATTTTTACTCAAATTCTTTCGTCAAAATTTCCTTCTGGATATTGTTGAAAACTGTTTTTCCATGATTTCACTATAATCTATAATAATAAAAGCATAATACGCTAATTAGACCAGACAGATGAACAGCAGAACGACCATCCTGACAACCTTCCAGACAAAGCTGGGGCTGCAAGGGCAGAGCCCCTTGCACGAATTTCATGCATTGGGCCTCTAGTCTTTACTAAAGACGAATGTTCAAAACTGGGGTTAAAGAAACTTTCTTTCCTTACTAATTATCCTTACATTAAGCCTACCATTAGCTAAGGTAATCTAAGAGAATGTCAAACAATTGAGAAACTGTAGCAGCCTGGTGGGCAATATATACAGCAGGTAATTTTTGCATCTTTGAACCAACACATTTATGCATGGGGTTTAAAGAAGGATGATTTTTAAAAGAGAGAGTAGCTAAGTGCCAAAGGAATATTCCAGCCATCCACAGTCCATACCACTAGCGTATGCTAGGTCACACAGCCCCCCTTTCTCCTTTCAAGTCAGTGGGGTCCCAGTAGTAAGACCTGATACAGCTACTTACTTGCCAGGGATGCTGAGAAGATTAATCAGGATCAGTTAACCCACTGGTTTCAGGAAGTGTTATGTTCTTGCTACATTATGAAAATTACCCAGAAACTACCCAGAAAATGAGAGTGTCAACAAACAACATAAAAATGAAAGATACTGCTTTACAAAATGTATCACATCCATTTCTTCTGTCTGGCAAAGTTGGGTTCCTCTCATTTAGGACAGGCGGCTTTGTGGCATACCAGCAGAGTGTATATTTTATGGGTAGTAATAAAGTCTTATTAGTATAAAATCTTATAACAACTAAGGATGCTTAAATCCCTCTTTTGAAGTTGGTGAGGATGTCTTGCTCTGGAGAGAGTTGGCACATTGATTGATTGATTGATTGATTGATAAAGTGAGAGAACTCAAAAAGGTAAATGTGTCATCAGACCCTGTCTGGTTCCCAGTCTCTGCAGCCCACTCTCCTCACAGCAGTAGCTACTTGACCCTCAGCCTCAGGTCCCTTCTCTCTCCAGCCTCAAGGTCAGTGGTTCACAAAGTGTGGCCCCAATCCAGAGCCTCAGCAGCATTTAGGAATTTGTTAGGCACATTCTCAGGCCCCATCTGAAACCTACAAAACAGAAATGATAGATGTGGAGCCCAGCAATCTGCATTTTAACAAGACCTCCAGGAGATTCTGATGCAGGTGGAAGTTTGCGTATTGGTGCTCTATCACATCATCATCTTACTCATGTTATTGCATTTTAGCTATCTTGTCTATCTCTTGGTGTGTTTACTTGTATATTATCTGTCTTAGTCTGCTTGGGCTGCTATGCAAAGTACCACAGTCTGGGGAGCTTATACATAACAAAATTTTATTTCTCATAGTTCTGGAGGCTGGAAGTCCAAGATCAGGGTGCCAGCATGGTTGGGTTCTGGCAGGGCCCTCTTCTGGGTTGCAGACTGCCCACTTCTCACTATGTCTTCACAAGGTTGAAGGGGCAAGGGAACTCCATTGAACCTCTTTTATAAGGGCAATAATCTCATTCATGAGGGCAGCCCTCATGACCTAATCACCTCCCAAAGGCCCCCCCACCTTCTAACACCATCAGCTTGGGGTTTCAACAGATGAATCCCGTAGGAACACAGAGCATAGGATTACCTTTCTTCTGTTCTGGCTATATATATGAACACCTGTGGAGTAATTTTAAATCCCTATGGCCCTGGCTGGATAGCTCAGTTAGAGTGTCATCCCAATACGCCAGTTTCGGGTTCGATCCCTGGTCAGGGTACATACAAGAATCAACCAATGGTCCAGCCGGTGTGGCCCAGTGGTTGAGCATCAACCCATGAACCTAGAGGTCACTCGTTCGATTCCTGGTCAGGGCCTATGCCCAGATTTCCAGCTCAATCTCTAGTAGGGGTCATGTAGAAAGCAGCCCATCAATGTTTCTCTCACATTGATGTTTCTATTTCCCTATCCCTCTTTCTTCCTCTCTCTCTAAAATCAGTACAAACGTAAAAAATAAAAAAGAAGAAGAATCAACTAATGAATGCATAAATAAGTGGAACGACAAATCAGTGTTTCTCTCTCTCCCTCTTCCCCCTCTCTCTCCCTTTCTCTCTCTAAAAATCAATTAAAAAAAAAAGTCCCTATGCCTAAGATAATAATGAGACCAAATAAACTCAAATTGGGAGAAGAGGCAGGCATATATATATACTATTCCCAAGGGATCCCCAGGCACAGAGGCACAGCCATTGTGGAGCACCACTGTGTGGGTGAGGCCCGACCTCCAGCAGGATGTAGAAGGAGGCTCTGCCCTGCATGCTAGACTGATCCCCATACAGTCTGTATGGAAAGGCTTTTAGGTCCCAGCTTGACAACTGATTCCTGCCCCTTCCTCTGCCCAGGCCCCAGGATGTTTCCTGCCATGGTAATTGGGCTTCTGCTAATATCCCTGTCTTAATCTGACCAGAGCTGCCAGCCCATAGGAAGAGGTGTCCTGTGAATGTGAAAGTGTGCCAACTTTGGGGTCGAATACCCTGGTCAAATACATTGGATCCTGGCTCTTCCACTTACTAGCTGTGTGACATTTGCTGAGATACTAAGAGTAAAGATCACCTGAAATTCCACTACCATGAAATAACCACAAATTAACATTTTATCACCAATCTTAATAAATTTCTTTATGCATGTGTATACAAGGTTATATATGTACATATATAAAATTCTGAATAAATACAATCCTGTAACACGTTATTTTTATTAGTGTAGAGAACTTCCCTAGTCCTTTTTTTTTTCTCATCCCATCCTCTACATTCCACTTTTTCTCTCTCTCAGCCAGGAAACCATTATAATCTTGTGTGATCTTAATTCCATTTTTATGTTTACCTAACAATATGCAAATACATAACATGTACAGGGGGATTTGCTTCCACTCGTTATTTTTTTTATAAAATATAAAGCATGACAAAAGTAGGTTTATACTTGTGAGTACACAAAGCAGAGTTTACTCTTATATTATTATTTATTAATTATTGTATTCTTTTCCATACAAACAACTATAAATCTACTTTGCCCCACTCAGTATATATCTTCCATTTTCTACTTTAAATATATTATTTAACTCCCTCTAAGCAAGTAGTATAGATCTGTATATAATTAACACATTATTTTTATTGGTTACACTAGAGCAGTGGTTCTCAACCTTCCTAATGCCACGACCCTTTAATATAGTTCCTCATGTTGTGGTGAACCCCAATTTCATTGTTACAAATTGAACATAATTAAAGCATAGTGATTAATCACAAAAACAATATGTAATTATATATGTGTTTTCCAATGGTCTTAGGTGACCCCTGTGAAAGGGTCGTTCGACCCCCAAAGGGGTCGCGACCCACAGGTTGAGAATCGCTGCACTAGAGGCCTGATGCACGAAATTCATGCACAGTAGGGTCCCTAGGCCTGGCCAGCAATCAGGGCTGATCAGGGCCTTCTGGCTGTTGGCTGGGGCCTGCCTTCTGGCTGCCAGCCAGGGCCTTCCTTCCCCGGCTGCTGGCTGCTGGCTGGGCCGTCCTTCATTTTGCGCCACCCACTGGTGATCAGCACATGTCATAGTGAGTGATAGAACTCCTGGTCTCCTGGTTGAACTCCCACGGGGACACTTTGCATATTTGCCTTTTATATATAGACTAGAGGCCCGGTGCACAAAAATTTGTGCACTCGGGGGGTAGGGGGGTCCCTCAGCCTGGCCTGTGCCCTCTCGCAGTCTGGGACCCCTCGGGAGATAACGACCTGCTGGCTTAGGCCTGCTCCCGGGTGGCAGAGGGCAGGCCCAATCCCTAGGTGCAGCCCCTGGTTGGGCTCAGAGCAGGGCCTATTGGGGAGTTGGGGCGCTGCCCCCTGTCACGCACAGAGCAGGGCCAATCGGGGTTGGGGCGCCGCCCCCTGTCACGCACAGAGCAGGGCCAATCAGGGGGTTGGGGCGCCGCCCCCTGTCACGCACAGAGCAGGGCCCATCAGGGGGTTGGGGAGCTCCCCCCTGTCACGCACAGAGTAGGGCCGATCAGGGGGTTGAGGAGGTCCCCCCTGTCACTCACAGAGTAGGGCTGATAGGGGAGTTGGGGCACCGCCCCCTGTCACACACAGAGCAGGGCCGATCAGGGGGTTGGGGCACCACCACTGTCACACTCAGGGCAGGGCCAATGGGGAGGTTATGGTTCTACCCCAGGCGTGGGCAAACTTGATGTTTACTTTGAATTTATATTAGTTTACACAAACACTCCATCCATGCTTTTGTTCCAGCCCTCCAGTCCAGTTTAAGAACCCATTGTGACCCTCGAGTCAAAAAGTTTGCCCACCCCTGCTCTACCCCATCACACACAGAGCAGGGCCCATGGGCGGGGGGGGGGGGGGGGTTTGGGGCGCCGCCCTCTATCACCCACAAAGCAGGGCCGATCAGGGGGTTGGGGCACCGCCACTCTCACAATCAGGGCAGGGGAGGTTATGGCTCTACCCTGTCACACACAGAACAGGGCCCATGGGAGGGGGGCGGGGGGGTTGGGGCGCCGCACCCTATCACACACAGAGCCGCAGGGCGATCAGGGGGTTGGGGCACCGCACCCTGTCACACACAGAGCCGCAGGGTGATCAGGGGGTTGGGGCGCCTTCCCCTGTCACGAACAGAGCAGGGTGGATAGGGAGGTTGTGGCCTCGCCCCCTGTCATACACAGAGCTGCAGGGTGATCAGGGGGTTTGGGCGCTGCCCCCTGTCACTCTGATCCCAGTGCCGGGAGGCATATTACCCTTTTACTATATAGGATAGAGGCCTGGTACATGGGTGGGGGCCGGCTGGTTTGCCCTAAAGGGTGTCCTGGATCAGGGTGGGGATCCCCACTGGGGTGCCTGGCCAGCCTGGGTGAGGGGATGATGGCTGTTTGCAGCTGGTCACACCCCCTTCAGGGTGGGGGGTCCCCACTGGGGTGCCTGGCCAGTCTGGGTGAGGGGCTGAGGGCTGTTTTCAGGCTGGCGGGTGACTGAAGCTCCCAACTGCTCCTTTTTTTCTTTTTTTTAAATTCTGGGCCAGCTTTAGCTCTGAGGCTTGGCTCCAGCTCTTAGGCCTCTGCTGCTGGAAGCAGGTATCTGGTTTGTTTGGGTTCTATAATCGAAACACTGTATCAACTCCAGCTCTGAGATCCAGGCTCACTGAAAGCAGGTTTCTGGGGTTTTGTTTAGCTTCTATATTTGTAACAATGTTTCAAACTGCAAGCTCAGAGGCCGGCAAGGCAGGCGGGGAACGTTGGTTTCCTCCATCACTGAAGCAAGCAAGCCTCATGTTCGCTTCAAGCTGCCTGGCTGCCGGCCACCATCTTAGCTGGCAGTTAATTTGCATATCGCCCTGATTAGCCAATGGGAAGGGTAGCGTATGTATGGCTAATTACCATGTTTCTCTTTTATTAGATAGGATATTAGTCCATCCTATAAATTGTGTGTGTGTGTGTAACTTATTTCCAGAAAAAATGTTACAATAAATACTCAGGGTAGGAGGGATGTACACACACATATTCCTGCATACTAGAGCTCCATTTCTATAGAAGAAAATTTCTGGAGTAAGATTGCTGGGTCAAATTATATGTGTACTTTTGCTTATTGTAGATAATGCCAGATTACATTCCAAAAAGGCTGTAACAACTCACATTTCCATGAGCAATTAATGAGAATACTCTTTCCCACATCCTTGCCAGCAGTGATGTTTTCATTCTTTTTAATTTTTTCCAATTCAATCAGTGGTTCATAATGAGAACTCAGTTAATGTGCATGTCCCTGATTAATACTGAGATTTAAAAACTTTTTTATATGTTCATTACTGATTTTGATTTGTTTTTATGTGAAGTACCTTTTCACAACTTATAAAAAATTTTCTATTGAAGTGTTTGCCATTTCATGTAAGAGTTCTTTGCTAATTATAGAAATTTCACTTTTATTCATTTAACAGAATGCATATTTTTCACAGTGACTCATTTATCTTTTAATTTCATTTATGACATTTTTGTCCTATAATTTTGTAATGTAATCATGTGTGTCTTTTTTATAGCTTTTCACTTCCATGTCTTGGTTAAAAGGGTCTCCTTAACCTGAGATCTATTAATTTTCATCTAAGATTTTTTAAAGTCATTATTTGATGCAGCTGGCATTTACTTTTATGTATTATGTAAAGTAAGAGGTGTCTAGCAGATACTATTAGTACCTCCTCCCTCCCCATGTGCCCTGGCAGATTTCCAACTATCTGGTTCTGAATCTCAATGCCTGAGAGCTTTTTATCAGACCTGCAAAAGGCCATTAGATCCATGCTCCCCAGGTCCAAAGTGCCAGCGAATTAATACATTCACCACCTCTACCCAGCGACTCTCCTCCATGTCAATGACTCTCCAGAGTTGGTACAGAAATATTCAGTTCCCTTGACCAGAACCGGCTACATAATTTTCAGGGCCTAGTACAAAATAAAAATTCAAGCCTTGGGCTGAGGGTGTAGAAGTCAATCCCCATTCCCATGCACCTGATGCCACAACCCAAGGACTGACTACCCCTCAAGGGATTGCAGCTTCCATATCAACAGGTGCCTGTGATCAAGAATCAAGGATCAGGGATGGGCAAAAGGCCCTCTCCAAATGAACCATGGTGCTGCCCACCCAAGGCAGAGACTTGACATACAAACCCTACCACCAGACCCCACAACACCTGCACCCTGTTCAGTGGGGGTGGAAAGCAATTGCAGAAGGTAACCCCCTTCTCAGCCCTCACCTACACAATGTCAGGCCCTGACCACAGGTGGCAGTTGTTGCAGGTAGATCCTGGGGAGAAAGGGAGCAGCAGGAGATGGAGGCGTGGCATTAGCTGAGACTGCAAACCCTTGGGCATGCTCCATTGTCTTAGCAGATTTTACTTACAAAACACAAATTCAAAGATAAAGAATTAAGAATTTCAAGGCATCCCATAAAACATTAAACCCCAATTGTAGCATCTCTTTATATGCCAGCTCTGTGCCATGGACACACACTCATGAAGCCCACCCTGTATTGACATTCAGCTGGGATAAGTCTGAGTTACCTATTTTATGTACTTCCCCAGGGTTTCCTGAGTGACTAAGCTCCAGTTGCCCAGTTCCTAGCTGGCTTAATAATGCACCTTTTTGGCTGCTTTTCTTTGCATCACTTCCCCAGTTTCCTTTCAGTGTTCTGTTGTTCCCAAATCAAGCTACTACTTACATCGGAATCCTGGCGCAGAATCTGGGGAGTATTAGTTTGCGTGCTTTTATTTGTTCCCTGAACTAATAAATTCTGTGGAAATAAGGAAAGATCACCCACATGAGAGTAAGAACTACTTGACAGCAAGAGGGTCAGTCAAAGTCACCACCACTTGCATTTGGCAGAGACTCAAATCAAAGGCATTCAAAGGAGTGGAAAAGCTTTGTAGTGACTAAAGGGGAGGTTCTGTCACCATGAGAGGTTGTTGGCATAGGGATGCTGGAGTAGGTTGACTAGAAGAGGGACTGACCAGGTTGTTATTTTTCTTATTGTAGCCACTGCTACTATAAAAAAAGTTGTTTGCTAGTAATCCTCACCCAAGGAGTGAGGACCTTTTTTCCATTGATTTCTAGAGAGAGGAGAGAGAGAGAGACACACATCAGTTGGTTGCCTCCCCCGGGCCAGGGATCGAAACTGCCACTGAAGTACGTGACCTTCACCAGGAATCAAACCCATGACCCTTCCCTCTGTGGGCTGACACTCTAACCATTGAGCAAGACTAGCCAGGACTGCAATAAAACTTTTATCAAGTTTTATAGTATTAAATAGTGCTGGCTTCACAAAAGAAATTGGGGTGCCTCCTGTAATTTTCTGAGCTCTGGGCTAATTTTAATTGTATTAGAATTATCTGTTCCTTAAAGGTTAGTTGGAACCTAGCTGAGAAACTGGTCCTGGTGACTTTTCTAAGGTAGATCCTTAATCAGCTTTCCACTCTCTTGAAAGTATTTGGTTTTCCATCAATGTAGTGTGCTTGGATCCCTTGTATTTTGCAGTGAATTCATTTAAATTTTTTAGGTTTTCACATTTTCTCCCATAGAGTGAAACGAAATGTTTTGTAATAATTATGTTAGCAGCATCATTAGTCATCTTGAATGTTTTGTTTTTCCTTTTTTATTCCCTAGTCCAGCTCATAAAGACATTATCTATTTAATTGGACTAGTCAAATAACCAGATTTTGGACATATTTATATGTCATTTTATTAAAAAGCTTATTAACATTATTCCCTCTCCCCACATTCTCTTATTTATTGTTCTTCTTTTCTAATTCCTTAAGAGAGATCCTAAATTCCTTGGATTTCAGCCTTTCTTCTTTAATAATAAACATCATTGAGATTATATACATTTTTCTCTGAGTACATGTTTGGTGTATTCCAAAAACCTGTGGGTTTATTGTTATCCTTTTCATAGTTTTCAATGTAGTCTATTTAGTGTGTGATCCAAGGCTTGTTCAACTTAATTTTCAAGGTTGACATTTTCTGTTTTTCTGTTTACTTTCATTTTATTGCTTATGATCAGAAATATGGCCAACCCAAGCCTTCAGCTCTGTGGCCGCCACTATCTTTGTTGGGTTAATTTGCGTATTCACCCTGATTGGCTGGTAGGTGTAGCAGAGTGACACCAATTTGCATGTTTCTCTTTTATTAGTGTAGATAATAAACTCACTTAAATATAAAGACATAGGTTAAAAGTAAAAAGTTGATATATTATATACTATTTTACCCTACTCATGAGAAAATTCAAGTGACTCCATGGGCATCAGCAAATTAGGTTTTAGGATACAAAATATTTCCAAAAGTAAAGAAGGTTGTTCATAGTCCAGCCAGTATGGCTCAGTGGTTGAACAACCTATGAACCAGGAGGTCATGGTTTGATTCCCAGTCAGGGCACATGCCCAGGTTGTAGGCTCGAACCCCAGTGGGGGGCATGCAGGAGACAGCCAATCACCATTGGTGTTTCTATCGCCCTCTTCCTACCTAAAATCAATAAAAATATATTTTAAAAAAGAAGGCTGTGCATAATAATTAAAGGGATAATTTATTAGAAGACATAAGAATTCTAAATGTGTCTGCACATAATTTTAGAATTTCAAACTACATGAAGCAAAATTGATAGAACTAAAAGGAGGTATAGACAAATCCATAATTATACTTGAAAATATTGATACTTCTGTCTTATAGTTGATAAAACAAGTAGAATAAAATCAGAAAGCACATGAAAGACTAGAAAAAGACTCTCAATGAATTTGTTTTAATTGATAGTTATAGAACACTATACCCAACAGCTGCAGAAAAGACATTCTTTTAAAGCACACGTGACGATTTACCAAAATGACTTTTGTTAGGTCATAAAATCTTAATAAACTTAAAAGGTAATAAAAGTATGTTTCTGATTATAGCAGGATTAAATTTTAAAACAATAGTACATAAAAACACCCAACAAATTAGGAATAGAAGGGAACTTCCTCATTGAGATAAGGGCATTTATAAAAAAACACAGCTGATGTTATACTTAATGATGAAAATCTAAAAGCTTCCCCTCTAAGATTAGGAACAGGACAAGGATTCCTACTTTTGCCAGTGCTATTCAACAGTGAACTGGACATTTTAACCAGAGCAATCCCCCCCGCCTCTTCCCCCTCAAAATAAAAAGCATTTGATTTAGAAATTAATAAGTAAAATCTTGATTCACAGGTGACATGATTTTACATACAGCAAATCTAAAGAATCTGCAAAAAACTATTAGAGTTGATAAATTCATCAAAGTTGTAGGACACAAATCAATATGTAAAAATCAGTTGTATTTCTATAGCAATAAATAATCTAAAAAGGAAATTAGGAAAATAATTTCACTTATAATGACCTCAAAAGATTAAAATACTTTGAAATGGATTTAGTCAAGAAACTGTAAGACTTGTACTCTGGAAACTATAAAATATTACTAAAATGGATAGACATATAGGCCAAAGGAATAGAATTGAAAGTTCAGAAATAAACCCATGCACCTATGGTCAATTGATTTTCAACATAGGTTCCAAAAACATACAATAGGGAAAGAATAGCCTCTTTAACAAGAAGAACGTGGTCATTTTTTATAACTAGATTTAGCAATGGATTCTTAGATACAACACTAAAACACAAGCAACAAAAGAGAAAAAAACAGATAAATTGAACTTCAACAAAATTAAAAACTTTTGTACATCCAAGGACACTACCAAGGAAATGAAAAGACAATCCATTGAATGGGATAAAATATTCACAAATCATATATCTCATAAGAGTTTAATATCTAGAATATATAAAGGACTCTTAGAACTAAACCACAGAAGACAAATACCCAATTTTAAAAATGAGCAAAACACTTGAATAGGCTTTCCCAAGGAGGTGTATAAGTGGCCAACTGTCACATGAAAAGGTGTTCAACATCATTAGTCATTAGAGAAATGCAAATTAATACCATAATTAGATACCACTTCACATCCACAGGGATGGCTATAATAAAAATATAGAAAATAAGTATTGGCAAGGATGTGAAGAAATTAAAACCCCTGTACATTTTTTGTAGAAATGTAAAATGGTGCAGCCACTGTGGAAAAATTTTGTGGATCCTCAAAAAAGTTAATCATGGAATTACCATATGACCCAGATGTTCCAGTCCTAGGTATATATGCACAAGAATTAAAAATAGTTATCACCCAGCCAGTGTGGCTCAGTGGTTGAGTGTCAACCTATAAAGCATGCATCAGGGTTCAGTTCCCAGTAAGGGCACATGCCTGGGTTCTGGGCTCAGTCCCCAAGGGGGCACATGCAGGAGACAGCCGATCAAGGATTTTCTTTCATCATTGATGTTTCTATCTCTCTCACTTTCTCCCTTCCTCTCTGAAATCAATAAAAATATATTTTTTAAACATAAATACATAAATAAAAAAGAAAAGGCATTTGTAACATTTCCCAAATTATGAAAAAAACTAGAGGCTGGGGCACAAAATTCGTGCACAGGGGTCGAGGGCGTCCCTCAGCCCAACCTGCACCTTCTGCAATCCAGGAGCCCTTAGGGGATGTCCTACTGACGGCTTAGGCCCGCTCCCCAGTCTGGCCTACCTCTGCAGGAAGCAACCAGGTTGATCAGGGGAAGGCGCTGCCCCCATCACCCCGCTGCTGCTGCCACTGCTGGCCACCACAGCCACCAAGGTGTTTTCATCAACACAGACTCCAATCTCTTCACCACAAAAAAATGATCACTTTCTTTAGGCATTTTCAACATGTCTCTTTCATAGGATATGACAGTTCTTTCTTTCTTTTTTTTTTTATCCTCACCTGAGGATATTTTTCCATTGATTTTTAGAGAGCGTGGAAGGGAGAGGGAAAGACAGAGAGAAACATCAGTGTGAGAGGGACACTTCGATTGGTTGCCTCCTGCATGAGCCCTGACCTTCTCCCCAGCCAGGGAGAAGCCTGCAACTTAGGTACATGCCCTTGACCAGAATCGAATCTGGACCCTGTGGTTGGCAGGTTGAGGCTCTATCCACTGAGCCAAACTGGCTAGGGCAGGATATGACATTTCTTAGCCTCTCCAGCAGCGGACCTTCATTTTTTCCTCTAGGAATGAGGTGGAAAAACCCTAGAACACCTTCTTGGATTCTCATTACGCAAGTTACCAAGAACACTGTGAGTGGTATACCGGGAGCTTAGCCAATCAGCAGTCAGGAAAGGTGTTTCTTTTGCAGCTCATGTGCAGAGGTGGGACTGCCGGCATGCTCTCTGCAGGTGGGCCTGCCTGCTTGCTGCTGCAGCACCCTGGCAGGCGGCCCACCCTGCTCCCCGCTCTCTGCAGGCCTGCTCTGCTCTGCTCTCTGCACCATCTGTGGCTTGACTCACGGCGCAGCAGTCCCCTCCCACCTGCCTGCATGCGCAGCCTCCTCCTGAGTGGTAATGATTATTACAGCATCCCGTCTCATTTGCATATTACATATACAGATATATATATTTAAACAAAACTTTCATGCAAATAGCCAAAAGTTGGGAACAACCTAAATGTTCTTCAACTGATAAATGAATAAACAAAACTATATTCATATAGTGGAATATTATTTAACGATAAAAAGAAATGCATTTGTGATATATGCTGCAATATGGGTGAACTGTGAAAACATTATGCAAAGTGAAGGAAGCCAGACCTAAGATGCTGTTCATTGTATGATTCAATTTTCATATGAGATATCCACAATAGGCAAATCTATCCTATATAATAAAAGCCTAATATGCTAAGTTTCCAGTTGTCTGGTCAGCTGTTCAACCAATCAAGGCATAATATGCTAATGATATGCTAAGGTCGCTTAACTATTCGCTATGACGTGCACTGACCACCAGGGGGCAGACGCTCCAACTGGTAGGTTAGCTTGCTGCTGAGGTCTGGCCAATAGGGACTGAGTGAGATAGGCCGGACACACCCTGGAGCTCTCCCACAGCCCCTCCCCCCAGCTGGCCCTGCCCCTGATGGGACCCTACCCATGCACGAATTCATGCACTAGGCCTCTAGTAGAGAGGCCTCTAGTAGAGACTGAAAAGATTAGGGGTTGCCAGGGAGAGGGAAGGATAGGAAGTTACTGCTTTAAGGGTATAGGATTTTCTTTTGAGAGGATGAAAATATTTTGGAACTAGATAGTATTAATGGCTGCACAACAATCTAAATATCAGTGAATTGTACTTTTATGAATTTTACCTGAATAATAAATCAGAAGCAAAAAGGAAAGTGGAAAATCCCTAATCATACGGAAATTAAACAAATCACCTCTAAATAACCTTTGAGTTGAAATGAAAAAGGAAAATTAGAAAATATTTTAACTGAGTGATGGAAAAAACACAGCACACCAGAATTTTTAAGATGCAACTATAGAAGTGCTTACTAAGCTAAAATAATGGGAATATATTAAACCCAGAGTAAGAAAAATGAAAAATTATAAAGAAAAGAATAGAAATCAATAAAATTTAAATAGAGAAAATTAGTGAGATAAGTTGTTTTTTTTAAAAAAAAAATCCAATTTTATGAACCTCTAGTCTAATCAAGACAAAAAAAAGAGCAGACACAAATTAACAAGAATGAAAGAAAAGACATTGTTACAGATGTTACTTATATTAAAAGGATACTGAGATCAGCACAAATACCTTCATGCTAATAAACATATAAATGAAATAGACTATATAAATGAAATAGATTAATTTTTTAAATACACTGGCAGATTGTACTTTATAATAATAATTCTCATCTCACATATTCTTTCAGAAATGTCCTCTTTCCCTTCAAGAGATGGAGTCTCTCATACTCCTGAACCTTGGAGGGTCTGTACAACTGCTCCTATT